>NC_143489.1:37367837-37698170 GCF_027475165.1 Benincasa hispida | reverse complement strand
GACCTTAATCCTGAGTGTTTTGGGAACTCCTGCCTATGAGGGCAGTCCTTTGATTAGTATGGGTGAGAGTGGCCAGATTGCCAACTCAACGAGCCTACCTTTTTGGAGATTTGTCTAATTGGGAGCTGAAAAATCAGTTACACAAGACGAAATTCACTCCTTCCTCGAAGTAGGGGTAAGTAGATAGATTGCTCCCTTAAGGGTTGATTCTGGGTCTTTAACATAGTGGCCACACCCTCTCTTTGGAAGAGAGGACCCAGTCATAGTAGAACTATGACTTATTGTTCATTAGAGGAATCAGTGCTACCTAAGGAGTTGGATGTAACTACAGGGGAAAAACAATAAATTGGCCCAACTGTACTTACGAGCGATCTGTGAAGGAATATCGCACTGCTGATTGGTTAATATGGAAAATATATTTATAGTGAGAAGAGTGCAGCTGTCGGTCTTTAGTGGAGTGCCCGGCAGTCAACGGATGTGGATCTCGTGACTAAAGAGTTTAGTTAGCTATTCACTTACCGTTGGAGCTTCAAGCTACAGGTCCATAAGGTCCCCTTGGTAGCTCAATGGGTTCAAGTTGAAAATCAGATTTTGGGGTTAGTTTGAAGTGTTCAAATTAACAAGAGAAAATTCAATTATATATGATATAATTGGTCTGATGTATGAGATACATCAAGTGGAGGAATTGATATAAATATGATTTATATCAAGAACCATAAAATAGAAAAAGAACTATAGTTTATATGTTTCATGTGATGAAATATTAAAACTATAGGTTATAAATATAATATGATAAGTTGATTATCATATTTATTTATAATATATTAATTATATGATAATTAATTTCTTTTTCTCTAATAACCGATTGAGTGGGAGGTTATTGGAAGTTTTATGGTAACCGTAAGATAAAAGGAAAATTGTTTTCCTAAATTTGGTTGTTGCTTCATTCGGAAAGTACTCACGGAGACAAGCTATTAAGTGAAAGAGTTTCACTAAACGATAACGTTAACAAAGACTAAACGTTCGTGTAGAGTTGACGATACGATAGTCATTCAGCTGATCGTTGCTACGCGATCGAGTGGCTAAGTCTATACGATAGGCTACCGTTTATTAAACGATCGAGCACATCATCTATATGATAGACAGTGTCTTATCTCCCACTTGCTCGATCGTAAACCTCCAGTCTATTCCTCAAGACAAGATCATACAGAGCCCACAACTCCTGGATTCTCACACCAAGAATACCAAGGTAACCATTGTGGTAGTGTCTTACTCAGTTTGTGAATTGAGTTGGACTTAATTGGGTTCGAGGAGTTGTTGGTTGTTCGTGTTGTTCGTGTGGTGATTGTTGCAATCGTGTGTTAATGTCTTTGGATGCATTGTAGATTGTTCGAGAGATTCTTGAAGAATGATTCTGCAAAGGTATGCATTCTCTATCCCTTGTATCATCGTTTAGCATGCTGTAATTTCTGTTTGTGCATGACCTGTTAGTTTCAGTTTTAGACTATATTTGTTTGTGTTCAATTCGAATGGAATTTGGAACGATCTCTTCCGTTGCTCATGGAAATCGTGTTTGATTTCCTTCGACTCTTACATGTGAAATGCCCTGGTTGCATCCTTGAACATCCTAACAATCATACTGTCCTTAAAGTTGGAAAGAATATTATTTTCTAGGTCATATGTGCACAATCCATGAAATGTCGTGGGAAAAACTGCACAAATGGCATTGCCAATAGATACCATTCGATTGGACACGAACACCAAGTTAGGGGGTTCTTCAATGGCACACTTCAAATTTGACATAAACCACTTCCAAGCTCAATCAGTTTCATTGTCCACTGTGGCATATGCTAGTGGGTAAACTTGGTTGTTGCTATCCATGGAAACGCCGGCCAACATGGTCCCTTTGTATTTTCCTTTCAGATGCGATCCATCAATAATTATCACAGGTCGACAACTTGAAAAACCACTAATACAAGGCTCTAATGACATAAACATGTACTTGAAATGGACATCATTTTCAAGTTTAATTACAAACCTTGTACCTGGATTCTCCATTTTTAACGCTTCACCATATATATGTAAAACAATATACTACTCTTCTGGAGTACCCCTAGCGAGAGCATAAGTGGTTTCCCTTGCACGCCACACCTTATCATAATTTATGTTTATGTCGTACTCTTTCTTCATATCCTCAACAATGTGACGAGGTTTATAAACATGTCCTATGCTTGTAAACTTGTCTTTGATTAGTTCACCAACTATTGCAAGCATTGCTTGTCTATGGTCATGATTTAAAATCCTAATAGAACATGTGTGCAACCGCATATACTTCGTGATCTTAAATATGTCACACCCTTGAATTTTCATTGCACAAAGGCTCTACTTACAATTATCCTCTATACATTTGACAGTAAACAAAGACTTAGTTGACTCCTTTACATTATATTCAAAATTATTGTTTATGGACAGGACATACAATCTCATTTTTAAATCACTCTTACTCAAAAAAAAGTTGACCAACTTCAACATCTATCTTAGATGAAGAGGTACCAGGCATAATTAATTCCCCTCTACAATATGAAGATGTGGAATTCAATCCTGCTGGTCTTTCATTAATAGCCACTACAGGACTACGCACCTCTGAAGAACCACAGTCCATAGAATTCAATCCTACTGATCTTTCGTTATCAACCACGAAAGGATCATGCTCTTCTGAAGGACCACAATCCATAAAATTCAAGCCTGTTGATCTCTCATTACCAACAACGAAAGGATCACGCTCTTCTGAAGGACCACAATCCATTGAAGTAAGTCTTTCTGATCTCTCATTACACAGGTTCATTATATTGAGTTTCTTTTTCCAAGTCCACTGCATGAATGCTGTCATTGTCTATTGATAATGTTGATGGTTGAGTGTACATAGATAATGGAATATCACCCTCTTCTCGATTAAGCTCATATGATACCTCGTATTGTCTGTCTACACCTGTACCATCATAATTCATATTCACATTTTCATCGTGGTATGATTTTAGCGTTAAACATAGCTGAACTCTACAAAGATCTTCTAGGAAAAGAAGGAAGCGAACATCACCGTCATTCTATATGTACTGTGAAGGGGCTTCAAAGTCAAGCTTATATTTAACTCTCATAACAACATCAAACTCTGAGCAACTTACATTTGCAACCCTATAAATGTGAGCTTTAAGTTCTTCATACTTCAAGGTAATAGGCACAATGATTCCTGTTATCTTGCCTCCAACATACAAATTTTGGTTTTCATCCCAATGACTTCCGTATCGAATTAGTACACACTTTTCTATCATCCTACAAAGCAAGAGAACATTTTTTATTAAGCAAATAGTAATACACATGGATCTCTCTCGCTGTCACTCCCAATTTCTCTCACTCTCGCGACTCTCGCTCCCAATTGCTCTTGCTCTCGTAACTCGCATTGTATCTCACTCTCACGCGTCACTCAATCTCGCTCTCTCGCTGTCACTCTATCTCGCTCTCTCTACCTTTCTCATTGTCGCTCTCTCTCTCCAATTTTCTCATTGTCGCTCTTTCTCACACCCTTTCATTATGCTATTTACATATCCTTTTTTAGACCACATTCTTACAAACACCAATGAAACCAGGTTCAAGGAAAGTTTGTTCCTTTCTGAAAAACTCGTTCTGAAGACTCCGTTTGGTTCCGAAAAACTTTGTTATGGAAAACCTCGATCAATAAATCTCCGTTCAACAAAATGACAGTTCAAATGAAGTTTATATTTTAAAGAATTCACCATTACATATTTGTTGTGTATTAACGATTTTAAGTTGTAGACAGATTTCGTGAAAATTGTCAAATCAATCGTACAGTGACAAACAATCACATCACAATGAAAGATAGATAGACAGCGAGAGTGAGATCCAAGTAGCGAGAGCGAGACAATTATCAGGGGCAATTCTTGTAATCTCATACCATGATAACGTCAGCAGAAGGTCAATTGACAGTTTTTTTAAAAATTGGGTCATTTGGCATTATAGGCCTAGATATTAGGTCATTGGCCCAAATTTTTTCGCTTTTTCCTCCCTCATTTGATAGCTTTCTATATATATATATATATAAATAAATAAATAAAAAAAAAAAAACTATTAAAAGTGACATTTCTTGTAGGGAAAAAAGCTCCCTTAAATGCCATTTAACATGTTATAGAGATAAACCCATTCATCCTGTAAACTGCAAAAGTTTAGATTATTTATGATTCTAAATCGTCATAGGAACGATCTAATGGAAAGTTGTTAATCGTCTTATGTGTTGGGGATGATTTAGATTTTTGGCTCATTGCAAAAAGCTTTTGAAAAAAAGTTGTATATATAGTGGAAATTTCAAGATTTTAATAGGCTTAAAATTTCAGTAGGAGGTGATTTTTTATTGATGTGAGTTTTGAATTGATGTGAGTTTTGAATTGATGTGAGTTTTGCTTGTTTTACCCTCCAAAGTTTTCATGCTCAAGAAAAAAAAAATTGAAAAAATAAAATAAAAACTCATAAGTTATCCTATAAATACCTCCATCAAATCATTTCTTCCCCACACCACTCTCAAATCTTAAGTTCTCTAGTATTCCCAATCTCATTTTCTCTCAAGCTATATCTACTTGCTTAGTTTTTCTTTTTCTTCTTTCATTTCTATTATGTTGTGTTATGTTAAATGTTATGTTTTTTATCCTCTTATATTTAATGTTATGATTTTAAGTTTAATGCAATGATTTTTTTTATTTTTGTATCCACTTCATTATTTATATAAAAAATTATAATTATTTTTTATGCAAATAGTTCATATCCTTTAATTTTGTAATTAATTACCAACATTTGATATTATTTTGTAATTATTTTTCTATATCTTTTTAAAAATTTTACTCTCACATCAATATTTACACAGATATTTTATAATATACATCTAAATGTTGTTTTACTTTATAGAAATGATGATTAAAAATTATCAACTATAGTCTAATTTAGCCACAATCAAAGTTTCATTAACTAATTATAACAATTTCCATCAATTTTCATTAAAAAATTTCGAAATTTCCATCTATATTTTCATAAAATTAGGACCTTGATATTTTCATCAATATTTTGAACCTTAATGATATATTGTATCATGTTGAATTATTTTGATTTATTTGGGGTGTTTATTTACTAAGTCTTTCTTCAACTTACAAAATGTGGTTATGTGGTAGTAGAATCTATCTTTACGTGCGTGCTACTATTGTTTATTTGGATGGATTTGAGTAACCATATTTTGCAATCTTTTTTGGGTAGTTTTCAAATATGGAAAAATGAACCAAAATATTTACAAATATAGAAAATTTTCACTATCTATCTGAAGGAACTCTAATTACAAAGGACCTTTGAGCGGAAGCAAATCGTCCAAATCCCATTGTGAAGGAGCTCATACATTTACAGTTATACATAACATATTATGCACAAAACTTAAATTACAACATGCTTCTGAAATAAAAACAAAGGATAAGAGATTATACCTTTGAAGAACCCTTCTTTAAGTAAATCCCTCGATCAAAATCGCTCACGAACACAGCGAACAACTCGATCTCCCTCGAACAAGTAGCAACTCGATCCTCGAACAAACCGGACACTACCACTTGGATACCTTGGTAATTTCGGTATGAGAATCCAGAAGTGGTGGGCTCTGTTTTATTTTGGTTAGAGGGAAGGTTTAGAGTAAAGGAGGAAGACGATCAAGTAAAGGAAAACACTATCATGTAGATGAGAAAGTCTATCGCATAGACAAGTTACTCAATTGTTTAGATGTTAAGGCTATCGTATAGTCTCTGAAGCTATCGTGTAATAACTTGATAGTATATCTAATATCTCGTGGAATCATTAGAAAACTATTTTCATTTTATCCCACTTTCTTCATAAAACCAAATAACTACCCACTAAGAGTGGTTATTGTGACACCCCGCCCCGAGTCTGCACTCCTGAGCCCGAGGGGAGATGTGAGAGACCGCAGATACCACCCTTTTGTGATACCTACTGCCCAACTGAACCTCTTTACTATCCTCAGTAAACTTTAAGTCAAGAAGATAATAACAACTGATTAAGTAGGACCATTTTATTACTACCATGTAATATTTTTACAACTCCAAGACTTAACTACAAAGTTTACAACAACCACTCTTAAAATCCTCCGGAAGTGTAACCATGGCTTGTGGCAAACCTTGACCTTAGCAGCACCCTGGAACTCCTCAACTTCCACTACCTGGGGAGGGATAGGGAGACATAAAGAATGAAAAACATGAGCTACAAAGCTCAGTAAGTGGCAGCTTTAAACAAACATAAGTTTGATTTTAGAAATTCATCTTTGGGAAAACAATTCCACAATCAACAACAATCACATAGCAAAATGTAATCTCCTCAGCCTGTCAGCTGGACAACCCTGGCATGATTATGTATTTTTCCCGGGTATTCTCTGCAAATAATCCGTGATGACCAACATGGACTCAGGCTCAATACCCTATAACCCGTCGACTGTGCTCATGTCGACATTTCTTGTTAGCCATATTTGGGTACGCTGACAATCCCAGCCAAGCATCCCACGAAGCATGCTAACAATATCCCAGGTATGAATCCCATTTCCTAATGCAAATATACATGCATTCTGACAACAACACAAATCAAATATCCAAACAAACATATTTCTAGATCATGCCAATATTTCAAATGCAACCTATATATATATATAGAAATCAACTATATAAACGATGGAACAACCACTCACCTTGGTGGGTTAGGAACTTTCCTTTCTGAAGTTTCTTAGGTTTCCTTGGTTTCCCTTTTTGAATCCTAAATTCCAAATTCAATTATAAGCTTAGATTACTCATAGTTCCATATCTTATTTTAAGATACTTCCTTCTGTAAACATGTTTTAAATTGTCTTAGGAATCTTATCTTAAAATATTAGCTCAGAACTCTTCATGGTTTAGCCGAAATCCTTAAATCATCAAGACTGGCTCAAGCTTACCCGACAGCTTGACCCTTCTGCCTTTTCCTCACTCTCCAGCACGATTCCTTAGAGATTCTTCTTCTGCAGCCTACCCTGAAAACTAGACTCTCAAAGCTTTCAGTTGGCTTTAGAATCACTCCAAACGCACAAATAGTTTAGGAGATATCCTCGTCCCAAGTTGATGTTACTTTCAGACTTCACTATCCGACAGCATCTCCTTCTCTTGGAACTTCATGACCAACAAATGGTTTTGCTATCAACGCATGCATACCTTCATCAATGCATAGTTTCCTCACAATCAGCCCTCATACACTTCTTAATGTCCTTTGAAGAGAATTCGAGTTATGATCTGAAGAGAAGTCCTTGGCCCTATTTATAGGCGTCCAAAGTCTATCTGAGGCTGACACCTCCTGTTTGGCCACATGTCCAGGCGTCCTTTCTTCCCTAAGCCAATGCAACTCCTTGCCACATCAAGGTTTAAGTGTTAGCTTCTCCTTCAATAATGCAACCTAATCGATTTGCAAGCTCTTTGGTGCATCCACCTCACTTGCTTGAAGCCCAAGATTTCTCCCCAACAAGCCACATGTCCGGACAATTTGGCATCACCATTGGCGCATTCCAGGCCCTTATGGTCACAAGCCATCTTGGCCATCCAACCTCAAATGTGTCACGGTCATGCTTGTCCAGGGCGTGTTGCCCATGGTCGCATGATCGGTGTGCCATTGGCTGTTCGTATTCGAATTGGCTAACTTGTTTGTGAGCTGGAACAAATACCGCACAATCGCTAAGTGAAGCTTCGGAAAGTGCGATTGTGACAGTTGGTATCAGAGCCAAGTCGGCTCGTAAAGTTGAGAAGTTGCAATTATGTCTGCTACGAAACAGTTGGGCAAGTCTCATGTTAACCGATTGGTCGAGATTGAAGACCAAATGCTCTATTTAATAGAAGTCCCTGATCAGGTTCAGTTCCTAGAGACTCGGTTAAAGGAAGTCGCCGACAAGGCCGATGAAATTGATGCGATGGTTGGCCGCTTAGACGGGATGCCCGCCAGAGAATTGTTGACAAGGGTTGAGACCCTAGAGGCAAAAACCACGATGGATAGGCCTCTCGAGCATGGGGATGGTTCGTCAAGATCTGTTGCCCCAATAGAAGAGCATGTCAAAGAACTAGATAGCTCGTAGAGAGCGATCATTCAGATGGTGGCCGAAATGTCCGAGGACTTTCGAGCCACCATCGATGTCATCTGAGCAGAGATTGCAAACATTGGTGCAAAAATTAACCTCACTATGAGAGCAATGGGAAATCAAGCCCCAGTCAGGGGTGCAGCCCAATTCAACAGGGTAAAAGTACCCGAGCCTAAGCCCTTCTGTGGGGCTCGCGATGCAAAGGCGCTAGAGAATTTTATCTTTGACATGGAACAGTATTTCAGAGCTACGAACACAGCGACTGAAGAATCAAAGATCACCCTAGTGACGATGCACCTAGTAGAGGATGCCAAGTTATGATGGAGATCCTATTTCATGGATGTCCAAGAGGGATGGTGTACCATCGACACGTGGGAGAGACTAAAACAAGAGTTGCATTCTCAGTTCTTCCCCAAAAATGTTGAGATTTTGGCAAGACATAAGCTACGGGAATTGAAACATACTGATACTATTAGGGACTACGTGAAACAATTTTCCGGATTGATGTTGGACATAAGAGACATGTTCGAAAAAGAAAAAGTTTTCTATTTTATCAAAGGCCTAAAACCGTGGGCAAAAGAAAAACTGTATGAGCAGAGAATACAGGATCTCCCTGCCGCATATGCAGCGGCCGAACGATTATTTGACTTGATTGATGAATCTCAATAGATGAGGCAACATTCGAGATCCTCTAATAAGAGGAGAAAAAGCAACAGTTCGAGCCCATCGAGAAACAGTGGGGGAGATAAAGACAACAATGGGGATAGTAGACCTCCTCAGTAGACGACTGGAAATACATGGCGGGGGCAGAATCAGAGAAATTTTATCGGCCCTTATCCTGTTATATATGCAAGGGTCCGCACAAGGTGAGCGAATGTCCAGAACGAGCCACCTTTAATGCTTTCCAAGCCTCATTAGCTTCGGACTGGAAAGGCAAAGTTGTTCAGGTAGAAGACGAGAATGTGCAAGCAGAGGAAGATAGAACCCCATGGGTTGGGGCCCTAAGATATTTAGCTGCCCTCCAAAAGGATGTAGGGGAAGAAAAGGAATCCCATGGAGGCGGACTGATGTATGTTGATGCTTAGGTCAACCATAAATCGGCCAAAAGTACCATGGTCGATTCGGGGGCCACCCATAATTTTATGTCCGAAACAGAAGCCAAACGGCTTAATCTCCATTGGGAAGGAGACACAGGTAAAATGAAAGCAATGAACTCTAAGGCCTTGCTGATTACAGGAATGGCAAAGAGGACAGTCGTAAAGTTGGGGGACTGGAGTGGCCCTGCTGATTTCGTGATGGTTAAGATGGATGACTTTGATGTGGTGATGGGAATGTAGTTCTTGCTTGAGCACAAGGTAATATCGATACCCCTCACCACGTGTTTAGTGATCACCGGGTCTACGCCCACCATTGTATATGCTGAGATCAGACGGTCGAAGGGGATAAGGATGATCTCGGTCCTCCAGTTGGAGAAGAACTCTACCCACGAGTCAGTCAAAACCATGGAAGAGAAGGCCCCCCACGACATTCTGTGTGTCTTAGAGCAGTGTCGTGTTGTTCAGCCGGACAGTTTACACAAGTCCCCGACTTCAAAGAGGAGAAGAAGGAGAAGAAGGAAGCTTAGACACCAAGAGTTCCTACCAGAAGACTAGGTTCGAGTGAATTTTTGCCTAGGAAAGTTTCGAAGTCAAGGGCAAAGAGAACATCGCCTCTTGAGCAACTTTAGAGGACCGGTGGAAGTCATCGAAAGGGTTGGAAAAACCTTTTATTGGTTGCAGTTACCATCGTGGATGGAGATTCATCCTGTCATCCACGTAAGTAGACTGAAACCATATCATCTCAACCATTCCGAGGAGAGATGTAGGGTGGTAACTCATCCACAAGCCACAACGAAGAGAATGGTAGGAGAAGAAGCCAATGAAAGACTTGTGGGAAGGAGCGATAGAGCGGAAGGACCAGGACCAAGCTAGGAAGAGTTCCTGGAGAAGTAGAGAAGCCTCCAAGACGGAGAAGTTCATTGGGAGCACATGGAAGGCCTCAAAGGCAGCTGCTCAACAATATGCTGAGTTCGAGCAGAGTCGGTTGACAGGGATGTTAACCAATTGAGTGGGGGAGAATGTCACGATCATGCTTGTCCAAGGCGTGTTGCCTATGGCCACATGACCGCCTCCACCTCTTTTTACTATGCTTTCATCCTATGTATTTCCTTTTGCTTGGTAGTTAGTTTATATGTACCTTTCTTAGTGAGTGACCGCTCACCCATTTCCATATGCAAGGGTAGCAGATGTGTTTTTGTTCAGAATGCACTATATGAGGATAAGATTAACCATCACTTCTCCATACTCGGAGTAGTTGTTGTTGCTTATTGCTTTCTAACCTACTATAATCTTTCTCTTCTTTATTCTTACAATCAAACTGTTTGCAAAAACCTTTTCTCCAAACCCATTTTCTAAAACCATTTTCTCTAAAATGGGGGTGAAGGTTGCGAGAGGCACCCAGTGTGCCACTAGCTGTTCGTATTCGAATTGGCTGACTTGTTCGTGAGCTGGAACAAGTGTCACACAATCGCTAAATGAAGCTTCAAAAAGTGCGATTGTGACAAAATGCGTCTTCAAATGCATCCATCCAAACTCAAATGGCACTCCAATTGACACAATTTGGTCACATATGCTAGATGCTCGCGAAGCTCATCCTAACCTCAATTGCTTGGCCGTACATGTTCTTTTCTCGGTTAGCCATCATCAACCCATGGCTTTCTCATCAACGCGTCACTTGAGTCATACTAAACTTAAGACATCGCATCCTTGGCCGCATATCCTTCCTCTCTCACATGGCTTACCTTTGGCCTATGCGCTCAACTAGGATTATGACCAACATCCTTCCAACACATACTATTTGCTCATGCCTTGTTCTATGCGCCCACATGCCCTCGGATGTCCTTGGTACATAGCACATCACCAACGCATACCAACACTTGAGTCAAGCTAGGTCTCAACTCAACGCCTCATGGTATATCTTACCATCGCCTAGCCTCTTGCTAATGCATCCCCTATGACCAACGTATGTATGTCCTTGTTTGCCAACGTCCTTAATCTCTTATTCAAGACCAACACAAACTAACCTCATAAGCCTTAGCAACGTAAATACATTTTACCATGCGTCCATCATGGCTTGTCCTATTGCCTAGCTCATAGTCTAGTAATGTTGCCGCTTATCATCCAACGCACCATCGCATAGCGCCTGCACCTATCGCATAGCACACAGCTTACCCCACAGCTCTTGCTCATCGTGTAGCACTGATGCCCATCGTCTAGCGCATCACGACTATTGTATAATGTATCACGCCCATCGCATAGTGCCATCGCCCAGCATCGTCGTCTAGCGCTGATGTCGATCGTGCAGTGCCAACGCCCCATCGCTTAACGCTATCACCCATCGCATAGCTTTATCATTTAGTGAAACTCTTCGCATCGTCTAGTGTTGCACCATTCCGTACGATCGCCTACTGCATCACTTAGCTCCACGCATTTGTTATACGATCATCCAGTGCCCGCCTACACGATCGCCTACCTCATCGTGTAGCGTCGCTCACTTACTAGACGATCGCATACCCCATTGTGTAGCACCGCTCATTTGCTACACGGTTGTCTACCTCATCGTGTAGCACTGCTTATTTACTACACGGTCATCCAGCGCGCGCAACTCCAGCGCCCAGCGTCTATGTTCGCGTAACTTCAGGTTGCCTCATGCTTTGCTAATCTCTCAAGACATTGGCTGCCGCATGCTTGTCCCCACATAGCCTTTCCTTTCGGCCACACTTTAGCCTCTTTCAACGCCCAAATAACCTCTCAAATGTTCATGGCCAATGCATGGCACAACACCAACGCTTAGCACAAGTCCAATGCATTGTCAAATACTTGGGCCATTTCTTTATTAGCTTCCAACACATGGTTCTTTTTGGGATCATACTTAACCAAATTCTCACTAGTTAAAGCTTATCTCAAAGCTACTCAACAATCTATTTAAACACTTAGAATTTTCCTTCTCTTTAACATAGGATTTAACTTACACTTAGTTAATTCCTTTAATTTCCTACCTAAGTAGGGAAAATGGAAATCCGGGTTTCACAGTTATGGAGAAAAAGAAGTTAATTATCATATTATAATTAATAAATATAAATAAATATGATAACTAACTTATCATATTATATTTATAACCTACAGTTTTAATATTGCATCATATACAATATATAATCCATAGTTCTTTTTCTCTATTTTATGGCATTTAACATAAATCATATTTATATTAAATTTAATAACTATAAATCTCATTCATAGAAAATTATATTTGAATCATATTCAAATGTTAGTTCCTTCAATTAAACAATAATGTATCAAATATATTATATCAATTATATCATATATAATTGAATTAATTTAGTTATATCATATATAATCAAATTCTCTCTTGTTAATTTGAACATTTCAAATTAACCCAAAAACTTATTCCCAACTTAAATCCATTGAGCTACCAAGGAGACCTTATGGACCTATAACTTGAAGCTCCAACGGTACATGAAGAACTGATTAAACTCTTTAATCACATTATTCACCATTCGTTAACTACCGGACACTCCATTAAAGACTGACAGCTACACTCTTCACACTACAGATATATTTTTGTGTCCATTGGATATATAAACAATCAACAATATAATGACCCTTCACAAATCGCTCGTAAGTACACCTGGGTCAAATTACCGTTTTTGTGAAACCCGAATTTCCATTTTCCCTAATTAAGAAGGAAATTAAGGGAATTAACTAAGTGAAAGTTAAATCCTAAGTTAAAGAGAAGGAAAATACTAAGTGTTTAAATAGATTTGTTTGGTAGCTTTGAAATAAGTCATAACTAGTGAAAATTTGGTTAAGTATGATGCCAAAAAGAACCGTGCGTTGGAAGCTAAGAAAGAAATGGCTAAGTATTTGACAAAGCGTTGGCCTTGTGCTAAGCATTGGTGTTGTGTCGTGCGTTGGCCATTATAATTTGAGAGGTTATTTGGGTATGTGGCCAAGAGGAAAGGCTATGGGGGGACAAGCATGCGGCAGCCAATGTCTTGAGAAATTAGCAAAGCATGCGGCAGGCCTAAGTGTGCGCGGAAATGGACGCTGGGCATCGGAGTTTTGCACGCTAGATAATCGTGTAGTAAATAAGCAGTGCTACACGATGAGATAGACGATCATGTAGAAAATGAGCAGCACTACACGATGGGGTATGTGATCGTGTAGGCGGGCGTTGGATGATCGTGTAGCAAATATGCAGAGCTAAGCGATGTTGTAGGCGATAGTACGACACGGTACGGTGCTAGACGATGTGGAAAGTCGCACTATGTGATGGGTGATAGAGTTAGACAATGAGGCGTTGGCACTGCACAATCGGCATCAGCTCTAGATGATGACGCTAGGCGATGGTGCTATGCGATGGGCATGTGTGCTAGACGATAGCCGTCAGCACTACACGATAAGCAAGAGCTGTGCAGTAGGTTGTGTGCTATGCAATAGGCGCAGGTGCTATGCGATGGTGCAATGTGGCGGCCTTGCTAAACGATGAGCTAGGCAATGAGACAAGCCATGGTGAACGCATGGTGAAATGTCTTTGCGTTGCTAAGGCTGGCGGTACATAAGGCTTATGAGGTTAGTGTGTGTTGGTCTTAAGCAAGAGATTAAGGACATTGACATGCAACAAGGACATACATGCGTTGGTCATGGGGGATTCATTAGCAAGAGGCTAGGCGATGGTAAGATATACCATGAGGTGTTGAGTTGAGACCTAGCTTGACTCAAGGGTTATTATGCATTGGTGATGTGCTATGTACCAAGGACATCCAAGGGCATGTGGGTGCATAGGACAAGGAAAATAGTGAAGAGTGTTGGTCATAATCCTAGTTGAGCGCATAGGGCAAAGGTAAGCCATGCGAAAGAGAAGGAAATGCACGGCCAAGTAATTTGTAGTTGGATGGACGCTTTTGAGGTCGGATGGATGCTTTTGAGGTCAGATGGACGCATAGGCCATATGAGGGAGCAATCGGTCAAGATGGCTTGCGACCATAAGGGTGTGGAATGCGCCTATGGTGATCATCCGAACATGTGGCTTGTTGGGAAGAAATCTTGGGCTTCAAGCAAGTGAAGTGGATGCATAAGAAGACATGCAAATTTGAGCGCTATGTGTTGGCTAAAGAAGAGGAAGACACCTTGGATTGCAATGGCCTAAAGATTATGTTAATAGTGTAGGGAAAGGACACCTGGACATGCGGCCAAGTAGGAGGTGTCGTGCTGGGGGAGATTTTAGATGCCTATAAATAAGGCCAAGGACTTCTCTTCAGATGATAACTCGAATTCTCTTCAAAGAAAATTAAGAAGAGTGTATGAGGGCTAATTACGAGGAAACTATGCGTTGATAAAGGAATGCATGCGTTGATAGCAAAACCATGCCTTGGTCAAGAGGTTCCAAGAAAAGGAAATGTTGTCAGACAGTGAAGTTTGGAAGTAGCATCAACTTGGGACGAGGAGTTCTCCTAGACTACTCGTGTGTTTGGAGTGATTATAAAGCCACCTGAAAGCTCTGAGAGTCTAGCTTTCAGGGTAGGGCTGCCAGAGAAGAATCTTTAAGGAATCGGGCTAGAGAGTTAGGGAAAGACAAAAGGGTCAAGCTATCGGGTAAGCTTGGGCCAGTCTTGATGTTTTGATGATTCCGGCAAAACCACGAGGAGTTCTCAGCTAAACTTTTAGGGTAAGCTTTCTGAGAAAATTTAATACATGTTTACCGAAGAAAGTATCTTAAAATAAGGTTTGGAACTATGAGTAATCTAAGCTTATAATTGAATCTGGAATTTAGGATTCAAAAAGGGAAACCAAGGAAACCTAAAGAACTTCGGAGAGAAAAGTTCCTAACCAACCAAGATGAGTGGTTGTTTCATCGTTTGTATGGTTGATTTCTATATATATATATATATATATATATATATATATATGATCATATATATAGGTTGTATTTGAAATATTGGCATGTTCGGGATATATGTTTGTCTGGATATTTGATTTGTGTTGTTGTCACAATTCGTGTATATTTGCATTAGGAAATGGGATTCATACCCGGGATATTGTTAGCATATTTAGTGGGATGTTTGGCTGGGATTGTCAGCGTACCCAAACATGGCTAACAAGAAATGTCGACATGTGCACAATCGACGGGTTATAGGATATTGAGCATGTGTCCACGTTGGTCATCACGGGTTATTCGCGAAGAATACCCGGGAAAAATACATAATCATTCCAGGGTTGTCCAGTTGTCAGGCTGGGGAGATTACATTTTGCTATGTGATTGTTGTTGATTGTGGAATTATTTTCCCAAAGATGAATTTCTAAAATTAAACCTAGCTTTGTTTAAAGCTGCCACTCACTAAGCTTTGTAGCTCACGTTTTCCATGTTTTATGTCTTCCTCCTCCCCCCCCCCCCCCCCCCAAGTAGCGGAAGGTGAGGAGTTCTAGGATGCTACTAAGGTCAATTTCTACCCCAAGCCACAATTACACTTCTAGAAGGTTTTAAGAGTGGTTGTTGTAAATTTGGTGTTAAGTCTTGGAGTTGTATAAACATTATATTGTTGCAATAAAATGGGCCTACTAAATCAGTTGTTGTTATCTTCTTGACTTAAAGTTTACTGAGTGTAGTAAAGAGGTTCAGATGGGCAGTACATATCACAAAAGGGCAGTATTTGTAGTCCCTCATGCCTCTCCTCGATCTCAGGAGTGTCGGCTCGGAGCAGGGTGTGACAGTTTTGCCCTTGTAGTTACATCTAACTCCTTAAGTACCAGTGATCCCTCTATTGAACAATAGATCATAGTCCCACTATGACTAAACCCCTCTCGGCCAAGAGATGGTATGGCGCCACATTGTTCAAGACCCGGAATCATCCCTTAAAGGAGCAATTTATCTACTTACCCCTGCTTTGGGAAAGGAGTGAATTCCATCTTGTGTAGTTGAGTTCCCAGCTCCCCAATCAGAAGAGTCCCCAAAATGGTAGGCTTGTTGAGTCGGCAATCTGGCCACCTTCACCCATGCAAATTAAAGGGCCACCCTTATAGGCAAGAGTTCATAACTCAGGATTAAGGTCATGTCACCTATGGTCATCCTAGTGAAATGAAAGTCTCAATTATAAACGACATTATATGACGAGACTAAACATTTCGTGGTTCAGTCTTATGCAAACTTCTTTGTATAGAATATCCCCGCTCGCATGTCTAATACATGAATGATCAGGATCAGATCATTTGTAGCATTATACAACATTTGTAATACCTACAAAGCAGGCCATACTCGTAGTGTCACCAAGATAAGGTATCCAGCCTTATCCATATACTACAGACCATTTAGGTTATCACTTAAACACGATCCACTTGTATGTCTCCACATATATGTTTAAATTACAACGATAACCATGGATCTTAGTTTATTGGTTTGTGGTTAAGCAACTAAAATATTATATATTTCATAGATAATGTGAATAAAATATCATATATTATAAATCACAGAATATTTGTTCATACAAGTGTTTACAAACTACATGACCCTACGAGATTTAGGGCATTAACCCCAACACTATCTGCGATAGATTACTATCTGTGTCTAGTTATCTATGTCATGATAGACATAGATAATAGTCCATCTATGTCTATCGCAGATAAATTGTGATATTTTACAATGATTTGTAAATATTTTCAACGATTTTATCATCTAAAATAATTTTCCATTTTTTATGACTATTAAAATTAATTTAAAACTTTTACTTCATAATTGTTTTAAAATAATTAATAGATATTACGGTAAAGATTGAAAAATATTATTTTGTGAGAAATCGAGTATGAATCATATTGAAATAAAACTCAAACTTTAAAGATAAAATGATAGCATTTTAAAATTTAGTAACTAAATTAAAATCGGACTCAAAATTTAAAAATTAAAAATATAATATTTTCTAAATTTAATGACTAAAGAGAAACTGGGCTCAAAGCTTAGGATGAAGGTTTTTGCCAATTGCATTGTATACGAGACAGTATTCAATCTCGGACCTAAGGCTAAATAAAATATTACAGTTAAAAAGTACTTTTAGTTCCTAAAATTTTATGAAAATAATAATTTAGTCCCTAAACTTTGGCATGTAACAATTTAGTAATTGTACTTCTGATTTTATAATAATTTAGTTCTTATACTTTCAAAGTTGTAACAATTTAGTCCCTAAATTTTTTTTAAAAAATCATCAAAATTAGATATCGATTTTTATTATTTTATGATGTAGACGTTGTATTTTATAAAAATATTGAGTCTTCTAAGGATCGTTTGGCTTAAGGTTTTATAGATGCATGAGAATAAAGGATGCTTGAGAATTAGATAATTGGAATCAAAGATGGTTATATTTTGTTGTGCATGAGAAATGTTATTAGAATTTTATGAACAAAAGTTGTGTGTGTATTTTAATTTATGAAATTAAGCATGCATAATTCTTTTTAAGAAATCAATCTCACATAATTTTAATAGATTAATTGATCCAACAGGAAATATCATTCAATGTATTAATAAAAATTAAATGATAATTTTAATTATAAATATCTGAAAATGAGTTAATTTATAATTAAAATTAATCAACTAATATAATTAATGATTTTATATTAAATATAATTTAATAATTAATTAACTTTAGCATTAGTAATTAGAAATTTAATATACATTTAATTAATTAATATAAGAAAATATATTTTAATAAAAAATGCATATTATATAAAAGGTGAAATGAGAGAGATATGATATATTAATAATGAATATTAATAAAGAATACTTAAAAAAGATTTATAATTATAATATATTAACTACGAATGAAATAATAAAAAGTAATCATAATAAATAATTAATTCATCATAAACAATCAATAAGTACGATAATTAAACAATGAATTTGTGTACTAACTTGATTTAACTATTCTCAATTAAATAATTAAATATATTTAAGATATTGATGATTAATGGTCAACAAATTCGGTAAAATAAGTAATCTCATTTATTTAATAAGCTTTGATTTGTAAAATTGAATTAAATGTGTACTCTAATGAAATATTATTGAGTTATTTTAGTTAAATAATTAATTGTAAAGATTTTGGTAAATTAATATCAATTAGTTTTAATTAAGTAATTATATTCGAAATAAAAAATAAATGGTTTAAATCTTATTTTGGTTCTTGAACTTTGAATAATATTTTACTTTGATCCTTAAACATTTAAAAATATTCATTTTAATCTCTAAACTTTAAATTTTGTTTTATTTTGGTCCATAAACTCTTAAAAATGTTTGTTTTAATTCTTGAACTTTTAAAAAATGCTTATCTTGGTTTTTGATATATTAAGATTTTGTTAACTTTTTAATAAATGGCAAGATGACTTATATTTTTGGAAATTAGGCTACCAAATAAGTGAGTGATGCTAAAAAAAATCTAGAGTTTCAATTTTGAATAAGGTGGTAAGCAAGAGAATTTAAAAGACATTTTTAGTTTAAAACTTTGGTCGTTCAGTATTTTGACGTGTTTATTGCTGGAATTTCACTTCACCTTTACCTTAATACATCGAGATCTTAGTCATCCAAAAATAAAAAGCTCCCTCACATTTTTGTTGAAGAGTTAACATAATTTTAATAGTATGGACTTAAATAAACACTTTTTAAAAGTTTAAGACTAAAACGAACGTTTTTTAAAGTTTAGGGACCAAAATAGAATAAGATCCAAAATTCATGGATTAAAATAATATTTAAATCAAAAATAAATAAATGAATAAAGGGAAAAGAGAAAACTTACTTGGCATGGAATACCACTTATCCGTGGTAAAAGAGGATGTCTGCGAATACAGTATTCTCATGTCGAACCCAGAAAACCTTGTACCAAACAAGATATCAAAATGTCTTACCAATTTCCCATCTTGAATTTCCTTGTACCAAATAACCTCTAATTAATTTAACGGTTTATTTATGCAGCATATCTCATTAAATCTTAACACAAATTTCTACAAGTTAAACTATATCAGTACAAATGTTAAAGTACAATGATTAAATTAGTTCATGATAAAATTCAAAGACTAAATTGTTACAAAATTGAAAATACATAGATTAAATCGTTATATATCAAAATTTAAGAATTAAGATTATTAATTTATGAAAGTTCAAAGCCTCATTTTGTAAGCATTTTGTTTTTGGTATATGGAGATGAATGGTATTCTAGGGTATATTAATTAAGGATATAATAATATTTAAAATAATTTGCAAATATAGTCACTATTAGTTTTATCTTTATTCCTAAAATGCCCTTGATTTCAAATGGAGAAAAAACAAAAAAAAAAAAAAAAAAAAAAAAAAAAAAAAAAAAAAACCCACCAAATTTGCGTGCGATTTTATGATTTTCTCCATTTTATCGTTTTGTAGCAGCTTCATCCTCGCGCGGGTATTGCTATATTCTCCCTTTTCTCAATTTTCTAATTGTCTCTCTTCTTCTCAATTCTTCTTCGTGGAATTCTTCGACTTTTGACTGATTTTTCAACGTGATTCTTCACCAATTTCTTATGCACTTTCATAAAAACCTCGCGTTAACCTTTCCACTCATCAACGTCAAAAATCATACGGTCCAGATCTACGAGAGTTGCCTCTAATGTCTAATGATTAATGTATAGATTAATCTTGCAATATATAGATTAGTGTACAGATCAGTTTACAGTCTCCTCTAATCTGCTATTTTCATGGAAGTGGAAGTGATAGAAACTAGGAGAGGTTTATTGTTGAATTTATAGATTCACAAATTGAATGGCAAGAAGAAGATGTTGATGAGTACATCAATTGTCATTGATTGTATTAAATTTTGGTGATTAATGTATCAAACCTTTCTGAGTTTTTTCTGGAGATTGTTGAGGATGAACTTTGCACCTTTGCCATTATAGACCGACGTTATTTGGAAAGAAAAAAATAGTAAATGAATAACTTGTAGAAATACAAGTTATTCTACCTCTTTTATCTAAAACAATCAGAAAAAAAACTTTGAAAATGCGACAACTTGATAAGGAGTTCATGAAAATAATTACATCATGCGATCACACACACACAAAACCTAATCTATCTACAAAAGGTTAAAAATCATACTTTGTTTTGCAGAAAATCTATTGGGGCGATCGCATGAGTTCTAAACGCCAATATATGATCGCATAGTTGGCTAAGCCGGTGGTATCAGACGATGAGATATGACATGACGTGTGGGCGGTGGAAGTCAAATCAAATATCAAGTTGGCAGCTGATAAGAAAGTTTCACTATAGAACCAATGAACTTTTGACGTGCAGCAGCGGCACATCAAGGTTTGGAATTTAATATATCTTATCAGCACAATCATTAGTAAAACAAGAAAAGTTGCATCTAAACATCTATAAATACACCATAAAATCGCCATGCAAACACGGAAGAAGAATAGGAAGAAAAATCTGCAAAAATCCACTCCTCTTTCCCCCATTTGTAAACTTTGAGGGAAAACTTAAGAATCACCTCTGGAGGCAAAAGAGGAACTCCATTTTTAACACTCCTAGTGAAGCAGTCATTGATAAAGTCGGAGAAAGCAAGAAATTGCACACCACAGCTTGTTTCTCTATCTTTATTTCCTATCTTAGTGTATTTATATTGTATAAACGTTGAAAGGCCTCTTTCCTCAATATGAATACATATTCAGTTCATCTCTCATCCATCTTTTCCATTTTCATTATGAGTAACTAAACAATTTATGGGTTGAGAAGCATTTAGCTAACATGAACTAAGCAATATTTAAATCATGTGTTTTGTGTGTACTTATTGAAACGTTTGAATAACTCGAGAGATTATTCTAAGTAAATTAAATCAAGGTTCAAAAGAACTAGAGATTTAGAACTCATAAAACAAGAAGAACGGTTCTTTAGAAATAAAGAAATATCTTTTGCAACATACGCTCATTGCATGCATCCTAGAAATAGGATATAGTGGCTATGTACGCTGAAAGGTGTAGGTTATAATTTCGAGTACACTACTTAAACACATCATTTATATATTTGCTTAGGGAATGTTAGTGAATATTTTTCTCGACCCTACCATCTCATTTGAATTTCACATTCATCGCATATATTGTTTCACTTGAGGTGTAAATCTCATCGCATCCATTACTAAAATTAATCTTAGCATTAGAATAACATCAAAATCCATCACCTGTTTAGTGTTCAAATAGCGTCAAGATCATAACAGTAGTTGTCAATGCATTCATAACAAAGCAATCCCTAAGTTTGACCCTAGACTCTTCAGGACTCTAGTTGAGCTTATACTTGAGTTTAACTAGATAAAACAATGTGTTAGAGCCCAACATTCATTCCATGGCATGGTATGAACATATCAAGTTTTTGGCACCGTTGTCAGGGATTGTGGTAACCAAGTGTGCTAAGACTACGTATTTTATTTTCATAGATCTCGATTGTTGGAGTATTGTACATTTGCCTGTGAAGAAGGTACAAATGTTCTATGCACGAAGGGTCTAGCCCGAGCTTGTATACGACCTGAAAATCAAGAGGACTTTTCGCATAAGACAAAGAGCAAATAAAAAAAGATGAAAAAATAAAGCTCGAAGGATGGCGGATCAGTGAGATCATCCGGAAGAACCGCATGCAATGATCAATAATGACGTTGATGTCCTTGCCAACCCTATTCTTTTGGCAAATGATCGTAATGGGCCTATCAGGGATTATGCAGCACCTAACTTGTATGATTTCTCACTAAGAATCATGCAACTAGCTTTAGATGGAACCAGAATCAAAATGAAACCTATAATGCTTCAAATGATTCAGACGCCTGGCCAATTTTTTGGGAGGTGTTCGTTGCTATTGTGATTTGCTTTAAGAGTGTATTGTATAAAATAAATTGAAGAAATAAGTTCCAAGTATAAGTGATGCGTTTATACTTCGATGCATTTAAATAATTGCAACACGTTGGGCGTTAGATATATGCACAGAACGCACACAACTTCTTTTAATGACGTTCAAGTTTTCCTAAACCAGACCCAAGTATAAATCTAATTTAGATTCCTGGTAAGTCCTAGGTCAAACTTAGGGATTCAGTTAACCAAACGCAGACCTTGCGTTGTATCTACTGTAGGGGTTTTCCTAGATGAATGTGAGAAATGTGTTATTTACACTAAATTGCTATGCCTGTGCAAGAGATGCAAAAGAGTTGAGTAGTTAGTGATGGATCATGTGAGAATTGAGTTTAATGTAAGTGGACGCGTCGATCTAAGACGAGTGTACACAACTAGGATGTGATGTGAATGAGATGGGATGGTTTGCTTATCTTTTGTTTATGCGTCACACTTCATTCAACATTTCTCAATGCGAATAACATACAAAGCCTATCTCTAGGATGCATGCGTCTAACATAAAATGCAATAGACACCAGTAAGTCTATCTCTAGTTGTACTAGGCGTCCTACTTGATGCAGCTTAGTTATTCTTTCGAACAATCTAAGTTAAAGATGCTTTTACCAATTTGTCAAGTTGGCTTGAGGTTTAGAATGAAGTTGTGCATAAAGTATTAATGCATTCAACATAAAAAAGAAATAAACAATGGCAAGTATGATGGATCAAACATGAATTTTATAAAGAAACAGAGAGTCTTTACGAAAGCAATATTTAATCAAATGGAATGAAAGTGATAAATGAGAAGAAGGAAACTGAGTCAAGCCAAAGAATACAATCTCTTGTATTTCTTTGGCTCAATCTCGTTGTGTACAATCACTTGTTTAGGAATTGGAGAAGTGTCTTTCTTAAGATTAGCTTCCTCCGCTCCCTGACCAGCGGTGGTGGTGGTTCCCAACCCTTCTGATCGTCTAGCACCACAGCACAGCCTCTACAGAACTAGAATTATGACTACAATATACAGAGAGTAAGGATCTTTATAATTTTCGAACTTCTTAACTCTGGAGGGACTTCATCTATTTATAGGCATTGGTCACCTCCACTTGGTGAATGGGCAGCATTAAAGTCCATGTCCTGGTCAGCATTAAAGTCCATGCTCTGATTAGCCGCCTAACTCTCAGAAGCTCTTCAGACGCCGCCTGCTGCGTGGAAGCTTTTCAGACACTGCTGGCTGCAGGTGCCCATACTTGCAAGTGGTGATGTGACACAATCAGCCTGGAGCAATGAATCTTCTATATGTTGAACTCCCTCCGATGCATAGCCTATGCGTTAGAGCTTTTCCTACGGCACTTGTCTAATGCGTTAGCGTTAATCCTTGCATTGAAATTCTATAATACAATGCGCTAGTGTCGCAATATTTAGTAATAAAACTTCTTTTGCATGAGTTTGCTAATATTTGAATAAATCCATGCGTTTCTGCTAAAAATAAGGAGAATCTATCATTAAAAACCTTAGTTGTTCCAACTTAAGAGCAAAAATAACTTGTATTTCTACAAGTTATCAGAAGGCATGGCGAAGATCCTCACGCCCATCTAAGGAGTTTCATTGAAATTTGCAATACATTTGTATTCCCAAATATCACTCCAGAAGAAGTCCAACTCACATTATTCCCATTTTCATTGTGTGATAACACTAGAAAGTGGGCATACTCACTTGAACCAGGCGAAATCACATCTTGGGAGCAAGTATTAGAAAAGTTTATGAAAAAAGTACTTCTCATTGATGGAAAATGCGAAGAGAAGAAGGGAAATTACAAACTTTCAGCAAGAAGAAAATGAAACGCTCAGTGATATGATAACTGATAGAAATACAAGTTATTATAGCTCAAATAAGTAAAACAATGAGAGCGATGGTAAAAATAGGCAAAATCATATCCAAAAGCGCTAAACTGAAAGGACTTGCGATCGCAAGCGCTCATCGCATAAAAGCAGTTAATTTACTTATTTTGTGTAGGAACAATGCGATGGCGCATGTGAAATTGCAATCCAAGGAAACAAGGCATCAGCGCGCTTGAAGATTGCAATCACAAGTCAAGCGATCGTGAGAAGTTTCTTAAAAAGGCGGCCGCATAAAGACCTCGCATCAAGGTGACAGCATAATAAATCATGATGGGATGGAAAGTTGATAACAGTCGATTCCGAATTTAGTTGACAAGCCGTTAAAAGCCACACTATAGAAAGTACACTCAATTTTTGGTGACCATTAAACGACGCATCAGAGTAGAGGAATTAATGCCGCCCATCATTGCAATCATTAGCAAGAAAGGCTGCTTCACCTTGAAATCTATAAATACTGAAGGCTAGCAGTGAAAAAGGGGGCTTAGCATTCTTTTAGAGATAATCAGTTAGTCAGTTCACACACATACTCATATATATACATAGAGGACGAAGAAGAGCAAGGAGACGAGGAAGCTGAGAGATCATTCTCGGACAGATCGAGAGGCTGCCAGAAAGTAACACGAAGGAGAGATGACCAATACTTGCGAAAGCAAGAATACATATCTAGAACAGAGTTGGGGTGAAAAAGAGCAGTGTAAAAGGCCACGGGAAGCAAGACATTACTTACCAAGCTTCTATCTCTCAAAACCATTTGTTATTTTATATTCAGTACTTCATTTACATAAAATGGAATTCTCATTTCAATCTATGTTCAATCTCTCCATACCATGCATGAGTAGCTAAATTTCTGAATGGGTTGAGAAGTACTTAGTTAGCATGGCTTAAAATTTATATTTTATGCGATCATCTTGTCTTATGTATGCATCAATCACCATTTAGACATACTTGAGAGAGTAGTCTAAAGATAGAATCTAGGCTTGAAAGAGTCAGATTAGAATCTAGGCTTGAGAGATTCGGATTAGGATCGCATAAGCAAGAAATAGAAAACTAGACATAAGTTCTATCACTACTTACACATCGCATGCGCCCTAGAGATAGGAATGATTGTATGCAGTCACCTTGTTTTATGTGAGCATCATTCATCATCGCATAGGCAAGAGTAGAGGCTTAGAAATAAGTCCTATCGATTGTTTCGCATACACATCGCATGTGTCCTAGAAATAGGAATTATGGCATTCTGCATTGAGAAATGAAGTGTTATTATTTATGTGTAGCATGATCACATAACTTGTGCATAATCTTAGGAAATGTTAGCTAAACCCCTTCTCAACCCCTTCATAGCATACTCGTTGTAACTCTACGCTTTCATCAACTCTGCATTCAACTCCGTCCCATAGGAAAAATCTAACTCAAAACACTATCCACTTCATTTTTTTACCACCGCAATAGAATCGAAGAGCCTGTCACATATTTACTTAGTAGTCCCTGTGTTCGACCCTGGACTTACCAGGAAACCTAAGGAGGCTTATACTTGGGCCTTGTTAGGAAAACTTGCATGATCACCACATAACACACATCACCACAAACTTACACCATAACGCATCATAATTACATGCATCAAGTTTTTGGCGCCATTGCCGAGGACTACGGTATATATTGCGCTAACATCAAACCTCTTTGATTTTCTTTGCAGCTTTTAACCTCTGTGCATTTCCATTCCTTCGGCCAAGGAAGAAGCAAGTGTCGCATGACCGAATGACACGCTTCTGAGCCCAATTACGACCCAGAGATCGAAAGAACATTTCAAAGAAGACAGAAAAATAGATGCTGACAACAAGAAAGAACTCACAGAAAGGCAGAACAATCGGAAGAACGAGCCACGAATGCGAACAACATAATGGCAAAACCTATCCTCCTGGCGAATGATCGCAATAGATCCATCGGGACTATGCGTCAACTAACTTGTATGATTTCTCCCCATGAATCATGAGGCCAGCTTTGGATGGATCGAGGTTCGAGATGAAGTCGGTAATGTTACAAATGATCCAGACAGTCGGACAGTTTAGTGGACGGTGTGGCGAAGATCTGCACGCTGATAACGGGCAGAAATGCACGTTATCATAGTGCTAAGTTCTTAAACAATGTTGGATTGCGCTGATAAAACATGTTCAATTGCGTCCATCAAGCATCAATTTCATAATATTGCGGTCGCATGCGTTCATCGCATAGGAACAATTAATTTTAGTGTTTTTATGTAGAATATGCGTTGACGCAATGCAAGAATTGCGATCATAGGAAATCATTGGTCGAGCGCAACTTCACCGCAAGGCTTTGCGATGATTATGTTCGTAAACATTCGCCCAAGAAAGATTGCCGCAACCTGGTCAGCACAACTTAGTGGGCGCATCTGGGTGAAAGGCTAATTAATCGCGATGGGACAGAAAGCTGATGACAGTCGAATCCAAATTAAGTTGACAGCCGATAAGGATCACAAGTACATTCAGCTTTTCAGTGACGGTCAGGAATTAAAGCCGTCCCATCTGTACAATCATGGGAGAGAAGTCGCCGTTCACCTTAGATGTTCTATAAATACCAGAGGCATCCTTCAGAAAACCAGTTCACCATTCTTTAGTTCGAAGTTTCATACGTCCTTGTTCATAGTTTTCTTTTGTTTTAAGGCGGATGCGAGAGAGAAGGTTGTTCCGGCAGATCGTTCCGGTAAGCTAAGGAGAGCACCTGAAGCTTCAAAGATAGAAAGAGGGCTAACGCCTGTGGAAGCAGGAACATCTTTAGAACTGAATAGAGATTACAGTGTAAAAGCCGAAAGAATTGCTACCAGGCTCTCTACCTTTAACTTCCATTTTTACTTTGTACTCCACTCATTTATCGAAATGGAATCTATTTCTCTATATCTGTTCACTTTTTATTATTTACACATGACTAAATTGGTTGAATAGGTTGAGAAGCATTTAGCGAGCACAACTAGGAAATCTTCACTCTATGCGATTATCTTGTATTATGTATGCTTCATTCGTCTATTAGAGATACTCGGGAGGGTAGTCTAAGGACAGGATCTAGGCTTGAGAATATCAGGTTAGAATCTAGGCTCAAGAGAGTCAGATTAGAACCCATTCGGGAGAGTCAGATTAGAACGCATAATCAAGAGATAGGAGCTTAGGAATAAGCACTATTTGTTATCACCGCATCGCATGCATCCTAGAGATAGGATATGATTGTATGCAGTCACCTTGCTTTTATGCATTTTGCATCATTGCATAGGACAAGAGTAGAGACTTAGGGATAAGCTCTATGGACACTTTTGCATTCAACACATGCGTCCTAGACTTAGGAGCATCGCATTTGCATTGGAAAATGATTTGTTGTGCATGGTGGTAGCATGATCGCATAGTCTGACGCATTCCCAAGTAACGCTAGCTAAAGATCATCTCAACCCGTTCATCGCATACTCAGTGCATCTATCACACAACTGACTTTTCTCAAATCCACCGCATTTGTTCTTTTTCATTAACGCAATCAACAACAAACCAAAAATTTATTTATTTTGCCATCGCAAAGTTTTCATAAAAATTACCAATGCAACCTTTTTTCACAAGTCCCTGTGTTCGACTCTGGACTTACCAGGAAACTCAGTGGAATTTACACTTGGATTCCGCTAAGGAAACTTGAGTGCACAATGCAATTTCACCATCGCATATCATCCACATTTCCACTTCATATCATCCACATCGAGCATCACACGCCCATCTCCAGAGTTTCTTTAAAATTTGTAACACTTTTGTATTCTTGAATATCTCCGCTAAAGAAGTTCGACTCCTATTATTCCCATTTTCGTTATGTGATCAAGCAAGAAAATGGGCATACTCCTTCGAATCAGGGGAGATAACTTCCTGGGAATAGGTTGTCGAGAAGTTTATGAAGAAATATTTCCCTCCTACAGAGAATGCCAGAAGGAGGAAGTTAATCACAAATTTTGAACAAGAAGAAGACGAATCACTCAATGATGCATGGGCGAGGTTCAAGAGATTAGTGCGAGATTGCCTGCACAATGGATTACCAGACTACCTCCAGATGGAGATATTCTATCATGGATTAAATCCTGTATCGCAGACAGCTGTCAATGCGGCAGCAGTAGACGGTCTGCTAGATAAGACTTATGATGAGGCAAAGAACATTCTTGATCGCATATCGAAAAACCATGAAGATTGGCAAGAAAGCGATCAACGAGTAAAACCTCGAGGAGGTAATGCAAATAATGGTGCCATTGCATCTCTACAAAATCAAATGAATGTGATGATAAATTTGTTACAGGGCATCGCAATCAAAAATCCTGGAACGCAAAGAGGGCAAGTCAACGCAATATAACAGACAAGCATCAATTGGGCTACATATGAAGAATTGCATTCGATTAAAGAGTGTCCACGAAACCTGCAGTCAATCTACTTTGTCAAGAATAACCCTTTCTCAAATACATATAAACCGGGTGCAAAAACCACCCTAATTTTACTTGGAAAAATAACTAGCAACAAGGTTACCAACCTATGGCGCAAAAAGAAGGACCACCAAGATTTTTCCAACGAACTAATGGTCAACAGCAACAACAAGCCAACAGCTTTCAAGCACCGCCATCATCCTCTCTGGAGAACCTATTAAAACAGTACATTGAAAAGAATGAGACAGTCTTCTAGAACCAGGTGACTTCCATCCGCAATCTAGAAATCCAAATAGGACAGATTGCAGGAGAGCTGAAAAATAAACCGCAGGTGATGCTACCAAGCTCAACTGAGCTCCCACGTAACCCAGGGTAACACAGGGAAAGAACACTACCAAGCAGTTACCCTGCGAAGTGGAAAGACGATAGCAGAAGTTTGGAAAGAGCCTAGCCGGACCGATCCGAATGCGATAGAATCAAAGATACCATTGACGAAAAATGAGTCAAAAGAGCCCAAAATGATGGAATCTGAAGTTGCAACCACCTATAAGCCTCTGGATCACGAAACAGTGAAGGTACAACTACCACCATTCCCGCAAAGACTGAAAAAGAAGCAAAATGATGAAGGTTAGTGTTATCGCTTTCTGGAAATATTAAAACAACTACACATCAATATTCCATTTATAGAAGCGATAGAGCAGATGCCAAAATATGCCAAGTTTTTTAAGGATATGGTGTGAAAGAAAAGAAGTACAGGAAAATTTGTTATGGTGGCATTAACACAAAAATCAAACACAATAATCCCACCAAAGATGCGTGACTGATGCTTGTATTTATGAAGTGAAAATATGGATGCTATACATTGATGGAATTGCGTTGTGCAATTAAGTTTCCCCAGAGGAATCCAAGTGTAAATTCCTCTGAGTTTCTTGGTAAGTCCAGGGTCGAACACAGAGACTTATGAAAAGAGATTGTGTTGGTGATTTTTATGAAGACTTTGCGGTAACCGGTTAAATAAATAAAGTGTTGGGTTGTTGTTTGCGTTGATGAGAAATAAATAACAAATGCGGCGGAGTTTGAAAATAGTTAGTAAACGGAATATGCGATGAACGGGTTAAGAAGGGTTTCAGCTAACACTCCCTAGAATGCATTCATATTATGCGATCATGCAACATGCATACAATAGTAAACCATCTCTCGGTGCGAATACCACGGCTTTTAAGGCTAGAACGCATGCGATATATGCGAAAAGTCTACAGGGTTTATACATAAACCTCTATTTCTATTTATGCGATGACAACATGACATCCACACAAATATGCGACCACATAATATCATTCTCATCTCTAGGATGCATGCGATGTAGGTTGACAAACAGAGCTTATCTCTAAGTCCCTATCTCTTGTTTATGCAGTTTTAATCTGCTCTCTCGAGTCCAGATTCTAACCTAGCTCTCTTGAGACATTAGGTTCTTTCTTTAGACTCTCTCTCGAGTAACTCTAAAGGGTATTTTGCACAACATAAAACAAGACAATCGCAAGCAAAGAACTTCCTAGGTCATGTTAGCTTAGTTCTTCTCAACCCATTCGACTAGTTTAGATACTCATGCATATTAAGAGAGTGAACAGATGTAGAAATAGAACTTCCATTGTATAAGTATGAAGATGAAGTACAGAATAACAATGCAAGTATAGAATAAAGGGCTTGGTAGAAAACTCTTGCTGCCAGGCGTTTACACTGTTTCTACTCGTGCTCAAAATATAATCTCACTCTCGCGAGAGTCAGCCTACTCTCTGTTCTTACACCCTAAGGTTCTCTCTCGAGTTTCCCTGAGCGATCTCTGGCACCACCACTCTTCTCTTGCTCCGCCTTAAAATGGAAAAGAAACTATGAACAGAAGTGTGAACTAAACGGTGAACTAATCAACTTGTTAACCCCTTCTCTGAAGAATGCCCTTGTTATTTATAGAGCATCCATTGTGAAAGGAGGCTTCTCTCTCCTGGTTGTATAGATGGGACAGCTTTAATTTCTGAGCGCTGAATAATTATCACCGATAAAGCTGAATGTACTTTGTGACCGTTATTGGCTGTCAACTTAATTTGGATTCGACTGTCATCAGCTTTTGTCCCATTGCTCTTAATTGGCTTTTTACCCAAATGCGCCCACCATGTTGCGCTAACCAACTTGCGGCGATCCTTCTTGGGCGAATGTTTGCGAGCACGATCAATACAAAGCCTTGCGGTGAAGTTGCGCTTGACTAATGAATTCCTATGATCGCAATCTTTGCATTGCATTAATGCATATTCTGCATAAAAATACAAAAATCAATAGTTCTAATGCGCTGAACGCATGCGACCGCAATATCAGGAAAATGATGCTTAATGGATGCAAGTTAAAATATTTCATCAATGCAATCCAACATTGTTTAAGAACTTAGAACTATGATAACGTGCATTTCTGCCCATTATCACACCTCCAAATTTAAACAATGCTTGTCCTCAAGCATAAGCTAAAGATTCCTTTAGCAAGTCAACCGCAAAGTTCTTTTCCTAGACTTCTCAAGGATACTTCATTCAAATCCTATATATCGGAATTTCCTTAAGTCTTATTCAAGTCTCTTCTTAAAATATTTCTAAGACCTAGGGATTACAAGCTTAACTTTCAAAAGGACTTTACTAAATTCTGGAACATCGCATGATTTATTTCAAAAAAAAAAATTTCTACCGGGTATCAAATGATTTTATCCTTGCACAAGAATTTTCTTCATTGATATTTTTTTTCTGACCTTGTGCTGATCCGACTGCCTTGCCTTCGTTTTGGCTTGCCCCCACATGTGTCATGCGGACATCCAACTACGAGCAATGCACTCTTTCTCAGACTAAACTCGTACCTATTTGGCAGTGAAGTTATGGTCATTTATTTATGCGTTAATCCTGGTAACTTACTTTCGTTTTGGCTTGCCCCCATGTGTGTCATGTGGATATCCAACTACGGTTAGTGCCTTTCACAACTTAACTCTTACCAACATGGGTTTCCCATTGTGTTGACAATGGAGTTGTTTTTCTCAATTTTTTTTTTTTTTTTTTGAAAATACCAAGGTCGAAAATAAATACCTCACCCCCAAATTTAAAATGCGACAATGTCCTCATTGCCAAAAGATTAAAATAAGTCATGCGATGGTCATGAATGCATTGTAAAGAGATTTGAAAGAAAGCTAGCAAACCCCAACTTCTAGAAATATTTCATGAGGTGACTATCTTAAGATTAAGTTGACTCTAGTATATACGAAAGAAATAGAAGCATATTTTCCATCATTGAAATCATACTTGGCAAAGAAACAGAATGCGGTAACTCACTAAATTTATCTATGTCAAATGATTGTGGTGATTAAAGAGGATGCGGTGATAAAACTTAGAAAAATAAATGCAATGTGATAGCGCAAAATTGGAAATAAAGATAAGGAAGAGTACACCCTCAAATTTTGCGCTGTCGCCCGCATTGTATTTACGCATCCATCTTTGCGGTGATCTCTCTTCTTTGGGTTGCGATGATGGAGTAAGATAAGTACTTCATCACGTAACATCTCTGTAATCCAGCTCCTCGATCGTTGCAAGAAAAACAAAGAGAGGGTTAAATTATTTTAAACAAAATAAAACTCGTTATCGCATTTTTTTAAAAATAAAATAAGGATAGGTAAAGATTGAAAGGATAAAGTGAAAATTTCGAATAGTGGTGAAGAATTGAAGATTTGATGCTTCCAAAAACTTGCATCCCTGATAGATTGTGATCATTTGATAACGTAGGGACCACTTATTCCAGGTTGGTTTGTTCACGTTCATGGTGGCTTTTCTCTCTTTTTCTTGTCCTCTGGGATCTTTACTGCCTTAATTCGAAGTTTTTCCCCATGAATGCTCATTACAATTTCTCCCTTGCACACATCAATTTGAGCGCAACCGGTTGAAAGGAATGGTCGTCCCAATATGATGGACGCATCTTCGTCCGCTTTATAATCCAAAATGAGGAAGTCCGCCGACAGGATGAATTTATCAATTGAAATTGCGACATTTTTCAACTCCCCTTGAGGTTGTATTCGAGATCTATTCGCGAGCAGGAGAGTTTCCTTTGTGGGCGTAAGTGTGCCAGCATTCAATTGTTTGCAGATTGATAGTGGCATTATGTTTATTCTTGCCTCAAGATCGTATAGTGCTTGGCCACTGAAGGTCCCTCCGATAGAGCGTGGGATCGTGAAGATTCTTGGGTCACCCATTTTAGGTGGGATCATAGCATTTTGCGTTGCAGCCACTATTGTGATGTTTTCTTCCTCATTTTGTTCCTATTTTAATCTTTGCAGAGTCACTGGTGGTTGAACTTCTTCTGTCTCAAGATCTAGAGGCATAAGGGTGGACGCAACTTCAGGGTCTATTTTCTTGGGCTTCTCCAAACTATAAGTCAATGGGTCTTCGATTATCACCGCATTCAAGTTGGTCGCAATGCGCTTCTCCCCTACTTCCTTAGTCATGTTGTCACTTAGCAAGGAGACTGCTAAGCATTATTCCTTCCCCTTACCCCCGGCATTGCAAGGGAGCTTAGTTGAACTCGGCAACGCTTCTTGTGGTCTATTTTTCAGCTCGCCCGCAATTTGTCCCATTTGAATTTCGAGATTTCTAATGGATGTAGCTTGATTCTAAAGCACAGATTCGTTTTTCTCAATATATTGCTTCAGCAAGCTCTCTAAGGACGAAGATTGCGGTGGTTGTGAGTTGCTAGCTTGGCTTTGCGCTGGACCGTTGCTTTGCGGGAAAAATCCGAGTGGCCCTCTTTTTTGTGCCATAGGTTGAAAGCTTTGTTGTTGATTTTTCCATGCAAAATTTAGGTGGTTTCGCCACTCGAGGTTATATGTATTGGAATAGGGATTATCTCTCATGAAGCATACCGACTGCGGGTTTGTTGGGCATTTCTCCATCAGATGAGCATCACTGCAAATGACACAACTTGCGGTCCTTTGAGTGATTGCGTTGACCTACCCTTTCTTCGCTCCCATATTATTAATTGTGATGCCTTGTATTAAACTCATCATTGCAGTCATTTAATTTTGCAAGGATGTGATGGCCCCATTATTTGCGTCATTTTCTTTGATTCTTAATCTCTGTTCGCTTTCCCTCAAATCCTCATGATTTTTGGAAATGCGATCAAGTATACTCTTAGCCTCCTCATATGTTTTGTCGAGCAGACCACCGACGGCTGCCGCATTAGCAGTGGTCTGCGAAGAGGGATTCAATCCTTGGTAGAAACTTTCCATTTGCAGGCAATCTGGTAAGCCATTGTGTGGACAGTCTCTTACCAGCCGTTCAAACCTCACCCAAGCATCGCTGAGCGATTTGTCATTTTCTTGTTCAAAGTTTGTTATTAATTTCCTTCTCCTAGCATTCTCAGTTGGTGGAAAATTCTTCTTCATAAACTTTTCCACCACCTATTCCCACGAAGTTACCTCTCCCGGTTCGAAAGAATATGCCCAATTCCTCGCCTGATCAAACAAAGAAAAGGGAAACAAAGTTAGTCGAACTTCCTCGATTGAGATATTCGAGAACACAAAAGTGTTACAGATTTCTATAAAGCTCCAGAGGTGGGCGTGCGGGTCTTCGCCACACCTTCCTCCAAATTGCCCAGCAGCCTGAATCATCTGCAACATTATCGGCTTCATTTCAAACCTTGATCCATCTAGCGCTGGCCTCATGATTCCTGGAGAGAAATCGTAGAGGTTAGGTGACGCATAGTCCCGGATAGGTCTATTGCAGTCATTCGCCAGAAGGATGGGTTTGGCCATTATATTATTCGCGTTAGCGACCCTTGCATTCAGTTGCTCTGCCATTCTTGGAGTTCCTTCTTGTTGTTGTTGGCGGTCTCTTAATCTTCTTCTGAATGTCCTCTCAATCTCTAGGTCATAATTCGCCAAAGATTGAGAGTCTGCAAAGAAATCAAAAAATACTGTTAGCACTGTATTTTGCCGAAGTCCCCAGCAACGGCGCCAAAAACTTGATGCTTGTATTTATGAAGTGGAAATATGGATGTTATGCATTGATGGAATTGTGTTGTGCACTCAAGTTTCCCCAGCGGAATCCAAGTGTAAATTCCTCTGAGTTTTCTGGTAAGTCCACGGTCGAACACAGGGACTTGTGAAAATAGATTACATTGGTGATTTTTATGAAGACTTTGCGGTAATCGGTTAAATAAATAAAGTGTTGGGTTGTTGTTTGCATTGATGAGAAATAAATAATAACTGCAGCGGTGTTTGAAAAGAGTTGGTAAACGGGAGATGCGATGAATATGCGATGAATTGGTTGATAAGGCTTTCGGCTAACACTCCCTAGAATGCATTCATGCTATGTGATCATGCAACATGCATACAACAGTAAACCACCTCTCGGTGCGAATACCACGGCTTTTAAGGCTAGAACGCATGCGATATATGCGATAAGTCTACAGGGTCGACACATAAACCTCTATTTCTATTTATGCGATGACAACATGACATCCACACAAATATGCGACCACATAATATCATTCCCATCTCTAGGATGCATGCGATGCAGGTTGACAAACAGAGCTTATCTCTAAGTCCCTATCTCTTGTTTATGCAGTTCTAATCTGCTCTCTCGAGTCCAGATTCTAACCTAGCTCTCTCAAGACATTAGGTTCTTTCTTTAGACTCTCTCTCGAGTAACTCCAAAGGGTATTTTGCACAACATAAAACAAGACAATCGCAAGCAAAGAACTTCCTAGGTCATGTTAGCTTAGTTCTTCTCAACCCATTCGACTAGTTTAGATACTCATGCATATTAAGAGAGTGAATAGATGTAGAAATAGAACTTCCATTATATAAGTATGAAGATGAAGTACAGAATAACAATGCAAGTATAGAATAAAGGGCCTGGTAGCAATCTCTTGCTATCAGGCGTTTACACTGTTTCTACTCGTGCTCAAAATATAATCTCGCTCTCGCGAGAGTCGGCCTACTCTCTGTTCTTACACCCTAAGGTTCTCTCTCGAGTTTCCCTGAGCGATCTCTGGCACCACCACTCTTCTCTTGCTCCGCCTTAAAATGGAAAAGAAACTATGAACTAAACGGTGAACTAATCAAATTGTTAACCCCTTCTCTGAAGAATGCCCTTGGTATTTATAGAGCATCCATGGTAAAAGGCGGCTTCTCTCTCCTGGTTGTACAGATGGGACAACTTTAATTCTTGACTGATGCACCGAATAATTATCGGTGAATGTACTTTGTGATCGTTATCGGCTGTCAACTTAATATGGATTCGACTGTCATCAACTTTCTGTCCCATCGCTCTTAATTGGCCTTTCACCCAGATGCTCCCACCATGTTGCGCTGACCAAGTTGCGGTGATCCTTCTTGGGTGAATGTTTGCGAGCACGATCAGTGCAAAGCCTTGTGGTGAAGTTGCGTTCGACCAATGAATTCCTATGATCGCAATCTTTGCATTGCATTAACACATATTCTGCACAAAAATACAAAATTCAATAGTTCTAATGCGCTGAACACATGCGACCACGATATCATGAAAACGATGGTTAATGGACGCAAGTTAACATATTTCATCAACGCAATCCAACATTGTTTAAGAACTTAGTACTATGGTAACGTGCATTTCTGCCCGTTATCAGTGACCTAGGCAGCCTTACGATACCCTGCTCAATTGGTGGGATCTACATCAGTCAAGCACTATGCGATCTTGAGGCGAGTATAAATTTAATGCCCCTTTCAATCTTCAAACAATTGAATGTGGGGCACCCGACGTCCACAACGGTGACTCTCCAATTTGCAGACAGGTCCCTAGTTCACCTTGAAGGAAAGTTGAAGGATATCTTGGTTACAATCGATAAATTTATTCTACCAGCAGATTTCATCATTCTAGACTATGAGGCAGACAAAGATGTGCCTATTATATTGGGACAACCATTTTTATCTACTAGTCGTGCCTAAATAGATGTGCACAAAGGAGAGATCAAGATGAGCATCAATAGAACGAAGCTCAAGTTTAATATTGTCAAAGCGATGAAGTTTCCAGAAGACGAAGGCCTATCAGATTCTGACAATGAACATAGTTGCGATGAAGAATTGGAGTCCGAAGAAGAAGATGAAGGAGAGGATGTGACAGCATCCGTAGAAACCTACCATGTAATAACGAAGACAATGAACGATGAAGAAAAAGTGAATTTGAATTAAGAGAGAAAAACACAAAAACCTTCCTTAGAACAACCACCCACCCTAGAGCTGAAAACTCTACCAAGTCATTTGAAATATGTTTTCCTTGGCCAAAATGAAACCCTGCCAGTAATAATATCCTCTGCGCTACCAGAAGGACAAGAAAATGCACTGTTCAGCATTCTAAAGAAGTATATAAAAGCAATCGGATGGATGCTAGCAGATATAAGAGGAATTAGCCCGACATACTGCATGCACAGAATTCAGCTCGAAGAAAACCAGAAAGGCGCTATCGAACCTGAACATAGACTGAACCCTGCAATAAAGGAGGTTGTTAAAAAAGAGATCATTAAATGGTTGGACACTAGTATCATATACCCTATCACCGATAGCACGTGGATCAGCCCCATGCAATGCGTCCCCAAGAAGGACGGAATAACGGTAGTCCCAAACACAAATAATGAGTTAATACCCATGAGGACCGTCACTGGCTAGCGGATTTGTATGGACTACTGGAAGCTAAATGCGACGACGAAGAAGGATCATTTCCCTTTACCTTTCATTGATCAAATGCTAGACCGATTAGTAGGGAATGACTACTTTTGTTTTCTTGATGGGTATGCGGGCTACAACCAGATAATGGTTGCACCAAAAGACTAAGAAAAGACCACATTCACCTGCCCGTACAGAATTTTTTCTTTTTGCCACATGCCGTTTGGATTATGCAATGCGCCGAGCATGTTTCAGAGGTGCATGATGGCAATCTTCTCCGAGTATCTCGAGGACTCAATGGAAATCTTTATGGACTTTTTTTAGTTTATGGGCAAACGTATGAAGTCTGTCTAAAAAACTTGGAAAGGATACTAAAAAGATGCGAGGAGACCAATCTGGTGTTGAATTAGGAGAAATGCCATTTCATGATTAATGAAGGAATTGTGCTTGGGCACAAGGTTTCGAAGGAGGGGCTAGAGGTGGATAAAGAAAAAATTGAGGCCATTGAAAAACCTCCACCTCCAGCAAATGTGAAGGCTTTAAGGAGTTTCTTGGGACATGCAGGGTTCTACAGATGCTTTGTGAAAGACTTCTCTAAAATAGCTCGACCATTGAGTGCGTTGCTAGAGGTTGACAGAACTTTTGAATTTGATTCACAATGCCTCAACGCATTCAAAGTACTGAAGGACGCATTGATTACAGTGCCTATTTTGATCGCACCCGACTGGACAAAGTCGTTCGAGCTGATGTGTGATGCCAACGGTTATGCAATGGGAGCAGTGTTAGCACAGAAGGAAAAGACAATGTTACACCCCATCACATATGCGAGCAGAACATTGAACTCCAACCATGCGAACTACACTACCACAAAGAAAGAGCTTCTAGCGGTGATCCTTACAATTGAAAAATTCAGACCTTACTTATTGGGATCCAAAGTTAGAGTTCACATCGACCACTCGGCAATAAGATATCTAATGACCCAAAAAGATGCAAAGTCGAGGCTAATTCGATGGGTTCTCCTCCTCCAAGAATTTAACATGGAGATAATTGACCGCAAGGGAATGGAGAACCAGGTCACTGACCATTTATCGAGATTAGAGAATCCTGAAGAGGATCGCATTCAGTCGAAGGTGAACGCATCCTTTCCAGACGAGCAGTGGTTTAAAATTGAAGAACTATCATTGTACGTAGATGTTGTCAATTTCTTGGTCTGCAAGCAATTTCTGGAAAATTATACATCCCACCAAAAGAAGCAGCTCATTCATGAATGTAAATCCTATTACTGGGACGAGCCGAATCTTTACAAAAGGGGACCAGACCAGATCTTGTGAATCTGTGTGCCAGAGACTACTTTTCAGCACATACTGTTTCAATGCCATGACTCACCCTATGGCAGACATTTTATGGGACAACGCACAGCAGCAAAAGTTTTACAAAGCGGGTATTATTGGACAACTCTATTTAAGGATGGGCGAGATTATTCTATGAAATGCGATAAGTGCCAACGCATTGGAAACATTTCAGAGAAAAATTTGATGTCAATGAACATCATATTAGAATTGAAACTTTTCGACATTTGGGGCATAGACTTCATGGGACCATTTTCACCATCAAATGGTCACAATTACATTCTGTTGGTTGTCGATTATGTATCCAAGTGGATTGAAGCGGTATCATTCATCGCAAACGATGCGGCAACAGTCTCTAAATTCTTACAGAGAAACATCTTCACTCGTTTTGACACCCCACGTGCCATAATAAGTGATGAAGGTACCTACTTTGTCAATCGCATCATTAACAAACTGCTGCTCAAATACAATGTCCATCACAAGATCGCCACCGCATATCATCCCCGGACAAACGGACAAGCCGAGGTTGCTAATAGAGAAATCAAGCTGATTTTAGAGAAGGTGGTGAATTCCTCAAGAAAGGACTGGGCCATGAAGCTTGATGATGCCTTGTGGGCATACAAGACTGCCTATAAAACACCCATAGGCATGTCCCCGTATGCGTTGGTGTTTGGGAAGGCGTGTCATCTACAACTGGAATTAGAGCTCAAGGCGCTGTGGGCAGTGAAGAAGCTTAACTTTAATTTAAAGACCGTAGGGGAGGAGAGAAAACTTCAGTTACTTAAGCTAGACGAATGGAGGCTTCAAGCGTATGAAAATGCCAAGATCTACAAAGAGCATACAAAGCATTGGCATGGCAAGCGACTGTGTGAAAAGAATCTCTAGGTTGATCAAAAGGTCTTGCTATTCAATTCTAGGGTACGACTCTTTTTGGGAAAATTGAAATTACGTTGGTCCGGACTATTCATAATTAAAGTAGTCCTGCACGGTGCAAATTAATTTCAGAACAATCTCTTCATGAAACATTTCTAAAATTTAGCGGTCCACCAGCTTTCCTTCAAAATGATTTTTACAAAATTTCCTAAGTTCATCGGATGAGTTATTTCGTCTCTTCATGAAACATTTTTAAAATTTAGCGGTCCACCAGCTTTCCTTCAAAACAATTTTTACAAGATTTCCTAAGTTCATCGCATGAGTTATTTCGTCTCTCAGCAATGGGGACATTGTTGTGTGTAAATTTGGGGGTGCTAGCATTGTAAGCCTTGTTACTTTAAAAAAAACTATTATATAACGTTGAGATTGGATCCTACTCGTAGTTGGATGTCCGCATGACACCCATGGGGGCAAGCCAAAACGAAGGTGGGAATTGTGATCAATGCATAAACCAAGTGATCGCAACTCCACTGCCAAATAAAGAAATGGGCATGAGTTCTGACTGAGAAAGAGTGTCTTGCCCGTAGTTGGATGCCCGCATGACACCCGTGGGGGCAAGCCAAAACGAAGGTTGGGCACTTGAATCACTGCAGGATCACAAAAGAATATCTGAATCGCGCAAGGGTAAAAATCACTTGGAACACCCCAGCTGGAGAAAGTTTGAAATAAATCATGCGATGCCCTAGAAACGAGTAAAGTTTTTTTTTTAAGGTTAAACTTGCGGTTCCTAAAGATTAGAAGTATTTTTAGGAAGAAACCGGGATAGAAATTAGGAAGGCACTGGTTCATGAAATTTGTATAAAGCATCTTGAGAAGTCTAGGTAAGGTAAAGGCGGTTGACTTTTTAAAGAAAATCTTTAGTCTATGCTTGAGGACAAGCATTTTTTTAAATTTGGAGGTGTGATAACTGGTAGAAATACAAGTTATTGTAGCTCAAATAAGTAAAACAATGAGAGAATGCGATGGTAAAATAGGCAATATCATATCCGAAAGCGCTAAACTGAAAGGAATTGCGATCGTAAGCGCTCATCGCATAAAAGCAGTTAATTTACTTATTTTGTGCAAGAACAATGCGATGGCGCATGTGAAATTGCGATCCAAAGGAATAAGGCGTCAGCGCGCTTGAAGATTGCGATCGCAAGTCATGCGATCGTGAGAAGTTTCTTAAAAAGGCGGTCGTATAAAGACCTCACATCAAGTTAACAGCATAATAAATCATGATGGGATGGAAAGTTGATAACGGTCGATTCCGAATTTAGTTGACAAGCCGTTAAAAGCCATACTATAGCAAGTACACTCAACTATTGGTGACCATTAAACAGCGCATTAGATTAGGGGAATTAATGCCGCCCATCATTGGAATCATTAGCAAGAAATGTTGTTTCACCTTGAAATCTATAAATACCTAAGGCCACCAGTGAAAAAGGGGGCTTGGCATTTTTTAGAGAGAATCAGTTAGTTTGTTCACGCACATACTCATACATATACATAGAGGACAGAGAAGAGCAAGGAGACGAGGATGCCGAGAGATTATTCCCAGATAGATCGAGAGGCTGCCGGAAAGTAACACAAAGAAGAGAGGGCTAACACTTGCGAGAGCAAGAATACACATCTAGAACAGAGTTGGAGTGAAAAAGAGCAGTGTAAAAGGCCACGGGAAGCAAGACATTGCTTACTGGGCTTCTATCTCTCAAAACCATTTTTTATTTTGTATTTAGTACTTCATTTACATAAAATGGAACTCTCATTTCAATCTATGTTCAATCTCTCCATACCACGCATGAGTAGCTAAATTTCTGAATGGGTTGAGAATTACTTAGCTAGCATGACTTAAGATTTACATTTTATGCGATCATCTTGTGTTATGTATGCATCAATCACCATTTGGACATACTTGAGAGAGTAGTCTAAAGATAGAATCTAAGCTTGAAAGAGTCAGATTAATCTAGGCTTGAGAGAGTCAGATTAGGATCGCGATCGCATAAGCAAGAAGTAGAAACTTAGACATAAGTTCTATCGCTATTTACACATCGCATGCGCCCTAGAGATAGGAATGATTATATGCGGACGCCTTGTTTTATGTGTACATCATTCATCATTGCATAGGCAAGAGTAAAGGCTTAGAAATAAGTCCTATCGACTGTTTCGCATACACATCGCATGTGTCCTAGAAATAGGAATTATGACATTTTGCATTAAGAAATGAATTGTTGTTATTTGTGTGTAGCATGATCGCATAACTTGTGCATAATCTTAGGAAATGTTAGCTAAACCCCTTCTCAACCCCTTCATCGCATACTCGTTGTAACTCTATGCTTTCATCAACTCTGTGTTCAACTCCGTCACATGGGAAAAATATCACTCAAAACACTATCCACTTCATTTGTTTACCACCGCAATAGAATCGAAGAGCCTATCGCATATTTACTTAGTAGTCCCTATGTTCGACCTTAGACTTACCAGGAAATCTGAGGAGGCTTATACTTGGGCCTTGTTAGGAAAACTTGCATGATCACACATATCACGGCAAACTCACACCATAACGCATCATAATTACACGTATCATGATGTGTGGGCAAGATTCAAGAGGTTAGTAAGAAACTACCCACATAACGGACTCCATGACTGCCTACAAATGGAAATTTTCGACTATGGTTTAAACTCAGCATCTCAAACAGCAGTAAATATCACTACAACAGGATAAAATATATGTTGAAGTTAAAAATATTCTTGATCAAATCTTCTTAGAATCATGAAGATTAGAAAGAAAATGAATATGGTTCAAGGTCAAATGACAGAGGACAGAGTAATGATGCCATCACGTCACTTCAAACACAGGTGAGCGTGATGACTAACATACTACAGGCGATTACCATGACCAAATCTAGCGCAAGAAATGGGCAAGTGAACGCAATTACTCATATGACTAATGAAAGGTGCGTTCTTTGTGAAGAACCTCATTCATTTGAGGTATGACCTTGAAACCCATACTCCATTTACTTTATAAAAAAAACCCTTTTTCCAACACCTATAACCCTAGTTGGCAAAACCACCCCATCTTCTCATGGGGAGAAAATCAGCAACCGCAAGCCAACTTTCTCAATGCCCCTAGAGATGGACCACCTGGGTTCCATCGAAGACAAAATGGGCATGAATAAGCAACAAGCTCATCTCAACCACCAACCACCTCACCTTTGGAAACTTTGTTGAAGGAACATATACAAAAGAATTAAACAGTCTCTAAAACCAAGCAACGTCGATTCGCAACCTTGAAATCCAAATGGGACAAAGTGCAAGGGAATTGAAGAATAGACCGCAAGGTTCACTTCCAAGCACCATCGAGATCCCTCGTAATGTGGGGGATTCAGGAAAAGAACATTGCCAAGCAGTGACAATGAGGAGTGGACGCATCACAACAAAAATCATGAAGGAAAAGTCAAATAAACATACTGAAGAAGCATAAAAATATTCGTCTGATGAAAATATTCAGCCATAACGTGAAGTTCAAGAGGAACATAAAGACTTATCTGCAATAGCTTCTACATCAATGGCATCAAATAAGGTATAACTACCTTCATTCCCACAGAGATTAAGAAAGAAAAATAATGAATGCCAGTTTCAACTCTTTCTAGGAGTGCTAAAACAATTGCACATTAATATTCCACTCATAGAAGTGTTAGTGTTGGGGTTGATGCCCTATATCTTGTAAGGTCATATAGTTTGAAAACATTGTATGAACAAACTTTTATGTGATTAATAAAATATATGATATTTTATTCACTTTTTCTATAAAATATGTGATATTTTAATTTCATTAACCACAAACCAATAAACTAGCATCCAAGGTTATCATTGTAACTTAAACATGTATGTGGAGACATACAGGTTGATCATGTTTAAGTGATAACCTATATGGTCTGTAGTAGATGGATAAGGTTGGGCACCTTATCTTGGTAACTCTATGAGTATGGCCCGCTTTATAGATGTTACAATTGTTGTAAAGTGCTACAAATGATCTGATCCTAATCATTCATGTATTAGACAAGCAAGCGAAAATACTCTATACAAAGGAGTTTGTATAAGACCAACCACAAAATGTTTAGTCTCATTATATAACGTCGTTCATAATAAAGACTTTCATTTCAGTAGGATGGCCATGTTAGGGTTGATGCCCTAAATCTCGTAGGGTACTGTAGTTTGTAAACATGTATGAACAAACAGTTTGATGATTAATAATATGAGATATTTTATTCACTTCAGTCAATGAAATATGAGATAGTTTAGTTGCATTAACCATAAACCAATAAACTCAGATCCCTGGTTATCATTGTAACTTAAGCATGTATGTGGAGACATACAAGTGGATTGTGCTTTAAGTGATAACCTAAATGGTCTATAGTATATGGATAAAGGAGGGAAACCTTATCTTGGTGACACTACGAGTGTGGCCCGCTTTGTAGGTATTACAAGTGTTGTAAAGTGCTACAAATGGTCTGATCCTGACCATTCATGTATTAGACATGTGAGTGGGGATGCTCTATACAAAGGAGTTTGTATAAGACCGGGCCACAAAATGTTTAGTCTCGTTATATAATGTCGTTCATGACAGTGACTTTCATTTCACTAGGATGACCATAGGTAACATGACTTTAATCCTGAGTGAAATGGGAACTCATGCTTATGAGGACGGTTCTTTGATTTGCATGGGTATGAGTGACAAGATCGCCGACTCAAACCTACCACTTTAGGGATTCGTCTGATTGGAAAGTTGAGAACTCAATTACACAAAACGAAATTCACTCCTTCCTCAAAGTAGGGGTAAGGAGATAAATTGCTCCCTTAAGGGCTGATTCCGGGGCTTGATTAATGTGACGCCACACCTTCTCTTGGCCTCAGAAAGGTTTACTCATAGTGAGACTATGATGTATTTTTCATATGATGTATTTTTCATTAAAGGAATCAGTGGTACTTAAGAAGTTAGATGTAACTACAAAGGTAAAACAGTAAATTGGCTTAGTTGTATTTAGGAGTGATTTGTGAAGGCTCTTCATACTGTTAATTGGTTATATCCAATGGACACAGAAATATATCTGTAATGCGAAAAGTGCAGTTGTCGATCTTTAGTGGAATGTTCGGCAGTTAACGGATGGTGGATATTGTGATTAAAGCGTTTATTCAATTATTCACGTACCGTTGGAGCTTTAAGCTACAGGTCCATAAGGTCTCCTTGGTAGCTCAATGGATTCATGTTGAGAATCAGTTTTAGGGTTAGTTTGAAGTGTTCAAATTAACAAAAGGGAATTTGATTATATATGATATAATTAAATTAGTTCAATTATATATGATATAATTGATTTTAATGTATTTGATACAATATTTAAATAAAGAAATTAATATAATATGATTTATATTAAGTGTCGTAAAGGAGAAGAAGAACTATGTTGCATATGTTGCATATGATGTGATATTAAAATTATAGGTTATAAATATAATTTGATAAATTAATTATTATATTTATTTATAATAAATCAATTGTAAGATAATTGATTTCGATTTTCTCCAATAACCGACTTAGTGGTTGGTTATAGTCAATTTATGGCAATCGAATGGTTAAAAGTGAAAATTGGTTTTTCATTTGATTATTGGAACACGCTACACGAATCAAGTGATCGTTTTCATATTCAAGAGAGTAAACGATAAAAGCATTGAGTTTTTCTATATGATAACTACTCGTTGCTAAACGATCAAGTACCCAATCCTAAACGATAGACTTCTAACTTCTCCTACTTACTCGATCGTTCGGTTCCTCCTTCCCTCTACCAAATCCATACAAAGCCTACACCTCCTGGATTCTCACACCAAGACTACCGAGGTAGCCTTGTGGTAGTGTCAAGTTTCCATTCGAGAGTCAAGGATCGAGTTTTACTTTATTGTGACTGAGGATCTTACAGTTCGTTCTATTAACTGGTTTGCTCGCGTTGTGTTCGTGTTGTTGGATGCTTTGTTGATTGATCGAAGGAGTACTAGAAGAAAAGTTCTTCAAAGATATGTTCACTCGATCTCTAGTATTTTCCTTTAGAAGCATGCTATAATTTAGATTTGATGCATAACTATTCTATTAGAATGTAAATGTTCATGTTCTTTCACAATGGGATTTGGAACGGTCTGCTTTCGCTCATTGATTCTCTAGTTTTAGAGTTCCTTCAGACCATAGGTAACATAACCTGAATCCTGAGTGAGTTGTGAACTCCTGCCTATAAGGGCGGTCCTTTGATTTTTACAGGTGAGAGTGGTCAAATTGTTAATTCAACAAGCCTACCATTTTAGGGATTATCTGATTGGGAGCTCAGAACACAGCTATACAAGATTAAATTCACTCCTTCCCCAAAGCAAGGGTAAGTAGATAAATTGCTCCTCTAAGGTTTGATTCCGGGTCTGGAACAATGTGGCGCCACACTTTTTCCTGGCCCGAGATGGGTTTAGTCATAGTAGAACTATGATCTACTGTTCAATAGAGGGATCAGTGGTACTTAAGGAGTTAGATGTAACTACAGGGGCAAAACGGTAATTTGACCCAGTTGTATTTACAAGCAATTTGTGAAGTGTCATCGTATTGTTGATTGGTTATATCCAATGGACACAGAAATAAATTTGTAGTGCGAAGAGTGAAATTATCGATCTTTAGTGGAGTGTTCGACAGTTAATGGTGTTAGGGATGATGCCCTAAACTTTCGTGTCCTGTAGTTTGTAAACACAGTTTTGAACAAACGCTTGTGACGAATAATATATGATATTTTCTTCACTACTTGTCTTTGAACATTGGATGTTTTCTTTGCTTTACCACAACCAATAAACTAAAATCCCTGGTTGTCATTATGTAACTTAAGCATGTATGTGGACACATACAAGTGGATCATGTCTTAAATGATAACCAAAATGGTCTGTGGTATATGAATATATGAAAAAAAAAACTTATCCTAGTAATGCTACGGATGCGGCCTGCTTGTAGAATAGTTACAAGTGTTGTGACTTGCTACAGATGGTCCGATCCTAATCATTCGTGCGAGGACATGCGAGCGGGGGCATCCTATACAAAGAGTTTGTATAAAACCTGACCACAAAGTGTTAACGTCTCATACTATAATGTCGTTCATGTCAGAGACTTCACTTCACTAGGATGACCATAGGTAACATGACTTGGATCCTCAGTGAGTTGGGAACTCCTGCCTTCAAGGGTGGTTCTTTGATTTAAATGGGTGCGAGTGGCCTGATCGCCGACTCAAACCTACCACTTCGGGGATTCGTCTAATTTGGGAGCTGGGAACTCAGCTACACAAGATGGAATTCATTCCTTCCGGAAGTAGGAGTAAGTAGATAGATTTTTCCCTTAAGGGCTAATCCTGGAGCTTGAACGATGTGGCGCCATACACCTTCTCATGGCCCAAGAGGTGTCCACACATAGTAGGTCTATGTTGTATTGTTCATTAGAGGTATCAGTGGTACTTAAGGAGTTAGATGTAACTACATGGGCAAAACAGTAAATTGGCCTGTACTTACGAGCATCGGTGAAAGGTTATCGTACTATTGATTGATTATATCTGATGGACATAGAAATATATCTATGGTAAGAAGAGTTCAGCTGCCGGTCTTTAGTGGAATGCCTGGCAATTAACGGATCGTGGATCACGTGGCTAAAGTGATTAGTTAGCTATTCACCTACCGTTTGGAGCTTCGAGCCATAGGTCCATAAGGTCCCCTTGGTAGCTCAATGGATTCAAGTTGAGAATCAGTTTTTGGGTCAGTTTGAAATGTTCAAATTGACAAGAAGGAGTTCGATTATATATGATATGATTGAACTGGTTAATTATATAAGATATGATTGACTTTATGTATGAGATATATTAATTGAAGGAAAATGGATATAAGTATGATTTATATCTAGTGGAGGAGAAAACACTATGGTTTATATGCGATATTAAACTACAAGTTAATGAATATAATATGATTATATTTATTATTTTTAATAGGACAATTATGAGGTAATTGGTCCGGCGTTTTCTCCGTACCGTGTGTTAGTGGGAGGTTTCAATCAGTTTTTGTAACTGAAGAACAAAATGACAATCGTTTTCATTTTACAAAAGATCACGTAATTCGCTCGCATTGTGTATACTGCCATCGCATAGCAAACTAAGAGACTATACGATAGCTCAAAGTTACTACATGATCATATACACACGCACCTCTTTCTAAACGATCGCCTAAGTTTTACTAAACGATCATCTAGAGTCCAAGCGTTTACTAAATGATCGACTATATGATTGTAGCCTATTTACTACACGATCGTGTACATTCTTCTAAATGATCAAGCATTGTCTATACAATAGACTCAGCCTTCTCCCACTTGCTTAGTCATTGTATACGATCTTCATATCCTCCTCCCCTCTACCAAATTCCAACAGAGCCCACTTTTTGGATTCTCACACTGAGAATACCAAGGGTTCTAAGTGGTGGTGTCATCCTCATTCTTCTGTTTGTGTGGAGGTCATTCGTGCGTAGACAACCAGTGGCTTTGGTGGACGATTTCTTGGATGTTCTAGTGAGAGCAAGAGGAGCAGTCCATTGGTGAGTACGAGTTTTGCTGTGAAGAAAGGTTCTTCAACTGGTACAGATTCCATTCTCTTGTTATTTAGTTTCAAAGCATGCTAATAATTTGTAGTATAATGCATATCTATTCTGTTAGATTGTAAATGTGCAAATTCTGTTACAATGTATTTGGAACGATCCACTTCCGTTCAGAGGTACTCTTGTATAAAAGTTCCTTCAAACGGATGGTGGATAATGTAATTAGAGAGTTTAATTAATTATTCATGTACAGTTGGAGCTTCAAGCTACATGTCCATAAGGTCCACTTGGTAACTCAAAATGATTTAGTTGAGAATCAGTTTTTGGGTTAATTTGAATTGTTCAAAGTAATAAGAGGGATTTAATTATATATGATATAATTAAGTTATTTCAATTATATACGATATAATTGTTATAATGTATTTGACACATTTTAGTTTAATTGGAGGAAATAAATATTTGAACGAGATTCAAATATATTTTCTATGAATGTGATTCAAAGTTATTAAATTTAATATAAATATGATTTATATTAAATGCTATAAAATAGAAAAAAGAAACTATAGTTTATGTTGTATGTGATACAATATTAAAACTATAGGTTATACGTTATATTTGATATAACATATAATTTAATATAAATATAATATGATAAGTTAGTTATCATATTTATTTATATTATTTTATTATTTTGAATAATAACTTCTTATTTTCTCTCCAACCATCTTAGTGGGTGGTTATTGGTTTTATGGCAAAAGGAATAAAAGAAAATTTTGTTTCTTCTTTTTCCTATGACATACGGCTTGAACATTGTGATTGTAGTATGATTGAGAGTTTTGCAGAAAAGTTTTATGTGTTCCTCAATCTTCTTCCACCACATCCAAACCTATCCCTCCTAAACAAAATAGTCAAAGCCCACCACTTCTGGGTTCTCACCCTGAAAATACCAAAGGCTCATTGTGGTATTGTCCTCTTTGTTCTGGTTTGAGAAGTTCATGAAGGTATTCAAGAAGTTGCTGTGTTCGAGGCTCGTGATTGTTCGAGGGAGTTATTAGAAGAGAAATTTTCTTCAAGGGTAATATATTTTGAACCCTTTTTCTTGTAAAAAGCATGTTGTAGTTTATTGTAAATGCATATCTTGTATGTTTACTATAAATTATGTTTTCAATAATTAATGAAATTTGGACGATTTGCTTCCGCTCAAGGATCTCCTTCAATACGTGTTCCTTCAATTGGTATCAGAGACAGATTGTTGGTTTCTGATTCCAAATTCCATTCTTGTATTGAATTTGTTTATAGTACTGATGGGTTTTAGAATCTGTATTGCGTTTATATGATAAATGTATGTGGATGGTTTATTGATGGATGTTTACGAGATAAAAGTCTCTGTTTATGGCTTTCTGTTTAAATTTTACAAAGTTAATTTATAAGGGTCCCTGTGTTTTTGGACAATAAATTGCAATCGAGTTTGTATTTGTTTAAGTTTTGATTCGCTCGTGAGGCTTCAAAAGAAGGGTTACAGTGCGTTTCGATGGAGAAGACGAAAAGGAGGATGACTCATCGTGTAGCTAGAGCTAAATGATCGTTTAGATTTTGTTATGCAATCGTGTAGCATTTGTTAAACGATCGCATAGCTAATGCTATGCGATCGTGTAGAGTTTGTTACACGATCATGTTGCATTATAGCATATCCATGCATCATTTATATTATAAATGTTATAATATAAGGTTGAATGGTTGTATGGAATGTATGCTATAACATAGTTCATTAGTTAGTTATATAAAAGTTATATATTAGTAATGAATGAACATTGCATGAAGCATGACTACCTTTGGTTAAATTATAAATTTTATAATTAACTTATGTATGTCATTCATGTAATGATTGGTTTTAATTGTTTCATTTCTTATAATTGTTATAATAAATGAAATTAGAATTAAAATCAATATAAAGAGCTGCATGCAAATTTTAGGCTTTAATCATTTTTTAAAATTGTTTTAAAATTTGATTGAGATAGACCTAAGATCACGTTTCTAATGAGATTAGAAATCTAATTTTAATCTTTTAAATCGTCTTAATAGGATTAAATTGACTCCTAATAAAAGATTAAATATATAACAAATATATGTATAAGGGACCTTTTGTCTAAGGCTGGTTTTGGCTAGGTCGGGGTACTTAAGTCAATGGAAACGTCGTGCCTCTACTTGAGAACCTACCTAGAAAGGTGAATTAGATAGATTTCTTACATGCATGCAAAGTTTGATAAAAGTCTATTAAAGAGTTTAATGAAACTTGAATCAAAGTTGTTTAATCATCAAAGACAAGAGTTGTTTTTTTAGCAAATTAAACAAACACTTAGATAAAATCAGTAGCCGAATTTTCTAAGTTTTAACCCTAGGTAGAACTCATTGGGAGGAAAATGGGGTATATGATACTTCATTTTAACCTCTACACGTTTCTCCCTAAAAGTTCACATCGTGAGATCTACTCCCAGCCTCGAGGCACCATGGGTGTCCTCCTACGGGTGGCATTTGAGTAGGTCAATACCAAGGTGAATGGAGATAGTGTTTATAGTAAGTGGGAGCAGGACATGTGACAACATGTCCCTCGGTCTCTCTTATTAGGTTGGATAAAGTTTCATGCATCGCCACGTGGCATCGTGGGTGTTCCCCTAAAGGATGGCAGTTTTGCATGACGCTTTATTTTATCTCTAGAAATGGATATGGTTGCTTTAGTCTCTTGTTCTAATCAATTTTTCCCTAAGATTGGCTCATTAGGGCAAGACTCTAGAATCTAAAATGAGAGGTTATACTTACACAGAATTGTTAAGGATGTTAACAAATTCTAGACCAAACAATGGTGACTATTAGTTACAATTACAAGGAGTTATTTTGGTCTAATGATTGGGAATATCTCATTTTAGTGAAAGGGCACTTGATTACCCTAAAGTGACTTTTGTCCTGCCTCATTGAAGCATTATTGCAAAATAGATGTCACCTAAGGTACACTAGACTATTTTCTAAAACTTTATTAGTTTTATAAAAGTGGTTTAATGCAAGTAGACTTAATTAAGTTTGTTTTTTTTCAGCAATTTAAATGGCTACCATTACACTTAGCTTGCTTGTTGCCGACAAATTAACTAGTGAAAATTACGCAAGTTGGAAGATAAGTAACACAATTTTGATCATCGATGATCTATGTTTTTTTCTAATGGAGGAGTGTCCTCCCATTCCACCTTCTACTACTCCTCGAAATGTTCAGGAAGCATATGAGCACTGGAAAAGGGCAAACAAGAAAGCCCGAGCGTATATCTTGGCAAGCCTTAACGAAGTCTTGGCTAAGAAGCATGAGCCCATGGTCACGGCACGTGAGATCATGGAGTCCCTAAAGGGAATGTTTGGACAATCGTCTACACAGCTCAGGCACGACGCTCTCAAATACATCTTCAATACCCATATTCAAGAGGGGGTATTTGTTCGAGAACACGTTCTCAACCTAATGATCCACTTCAACGTGGCGGAGATGAACAGGTCAAGCATCAATAAGGCCAGCCAGGTTAGCATCATTTTGGAATCTTTACCAGAAAGTTTCCTTCACTTTCATAGCAATGTTGTTTTGAACATGATTGACTACAACCTAACTACCCTTCTCAATGAGCTACAAACTTTTCAATTCTTGTTGAAAAGTAAGAAGAAAAAGGGTGAAGCAAATGTTCCTTCATCTTCTAAAAAGTTCCACAAAGGTTCAACTCCAAAACTAAGTCAACACCTTCTTCCTCCGGCACCAAAAAGTGGAAGAAGAAGAAAGGTGGAAAGGGGAAGGTTGTTGCTAACCCAAGAGTTGCAGTTCTAAGGGGTAGACAACCAATGAGGGTTGGCAAGGGAAAGTGTTTCCATTGCAACAAGGATGGACACTGGAAGAGGAACTGCCTCAGATATTTGGTAGAAAAGAAGAAGTCCAAACAAGGTAGAAGTGATTTGCTTGTTTTGGAAACTTGTTTAGTGGAGAATGATGATTCTACCTTAATTACAAACTCTTAGGCCACTAACCATGTTTGTTCTTCATTTTGAAGAATTATTTCCTGGCGATAACTTGATGCTAGAGAGATGACGATGCGAGTTGGAATCGGGCACGTCATTTCAACTGTGGCAGTGGGAGGTCTCCGATTATCTTTACACAACAAATTTCTCATTTTAAATGATGTATATGTTGTTCCTAATTTAAAGAGGAACTTAGTTTCTGTAAAGTGTCTTTTAGAACGATCTTATCAATTGAACTTTCTTATTATAAAGTGTTTATTACTAAGAATGGTATTGATATATGTTCTGCTAAACTGGAAAACAATTTGTATGTGCTAAGACCGTTAGCAACAAATGTCCTCCATAACATAGAGATGTTTAAAACTGTCGTAACTCAACGTAAACGACTTAAAATTTCTCCTAAGGACACATTAATCTCAATGGGATTGAGAGGTTGGTGAAGAATGGACTTCTAAGCGAGTTAGAAGAAAATTCTTTACCTCTGTGTGAGTCATGCCTTGAAGGCAAGATGACTAAAAGAAGTTTTACTGGAAAAGGTCATAAGGCCAAAGAACCTCTAGAGCTAGTGCATTCAGACCTTTATGGTCCAATGAATGTAAGAGCTAGGGGAGGTTATGAATATTTCATCACTTTTACTGATGATTATTCAAGATATGGGTATGTCTATTTAATGCAACATAAGTCTGAGTCTTTTGAAAAGTTCAAAGAATTCAAGGCTGAAGTTGAAAACGCATTAAATAGAACGACTAAAACACTTCAATCTAATCGAGGTGGAGAGTTTATGGATTTGACTTTCCAGAACTATTTGATAGAACATGGAATAGCATCCTAACTCTCAGCACCTGATACACCTCAGCAAAATGATGTATCAGAAAGGAGAAATCAAACCCTATTGGACATGGTTCGGTCTATGATGAGATACGCTTCCTTACCTGACTCGTTTTGAGGTTATGTAGTGAAGACTGCAGCATATATCCTGAACTGCGTTCCCTCCAAGAGTATTGTCAAAACACCTCTGGAGTTATGAAATGGTAGTAAAGCTAATTTACGTCATTTCAGAATCTAGGGTTGCCCAACACATGTGCTTGAGTCCAATCTTAAGAAATTGGAACCACGTTCAAGGTTATGCCTATTTGTAAGCTACCCCAAGGGAATGAGGGCTGGTTATTTCTTTGATCCTAAAGAAAATGAAGTATTTGTATCAATAAATGCTACTTTTCTTGAGGAAGACCGCATAAGGGAGCACAGGCCCAGAAGCAAAATCGTGTTGAATGAGTTTTCCAAAGAAACTACTGAATCTTCAACAAGAGTTGTTGAAGAGCCTAATACCTCAACAATAGTTGTTGAAGTAGGTTCTTCTAGTAGGTCAAATCCACCTCAAGTGTTGAGGGAACCTCGACGTAGTGGGAGGATTGCGAACCCACCTATTCGCTATATGGGTTTAACTAAAATCCTAGCTATGGTAGCTGATGGCGAAATTAAGGATCCATTCTTACAAAAAGGCGATGGAGGATGTTGACAGAGATGAATAGATCAAAGCCATGGATCTTGAAATAGAGTCTATGTACTTCAATTCTGTATAGGATCTTATAGGATGGGGTTAAATCTATAGGTTGCAAATGGATCTACAAGAAGAAATGGGGTGCTGATGGGAAGGTGCAAACCTTCAAGGCTAAACTGGTGACAAAGGGTTATACCCAGGTAAAAGAAGTCGACTATAAAGAGACTTTCTCACCATTTGCCATGCTGAAGTCTATCTAAATCCTCCTATCCATTGCCTCATATTATGACTATGAGATATGGTACATGGATGTCAAGACTGCTCTTTTCAATGGCTATCTTGAGGAGATCATTTATATGGTGCAGCCCAAGGGATTCATAACCCAAGGTCAAGAGCAAAAGGTTTGCAAGCTTAATCGGTTCATTTATGGACTGAAACAAGCATCTCAATCTTGGAACATAAAGTTTGATATTGCGATCAAATCTTATGGCTTTGACCAAAACGTTGATGAGCCTTGTGTTTACAAGAAAAACATCGACAGTTCAGTAGTTTTTCTAGTGTTGTATTTAGATGATATCCTACTCATTGGGAATGATGTAGGTTTACTGGCTACAGTTAAGAACTGGCTAGCGACCCAATTCCAAATGAAAAATTTGGGAGAGGCTCAATTTGTTCTAGGTATTCAGATCTTTCGAGATCAAAAGAACAAAATACTAGCACTGTTTTAAGTTTTAAGCGTCGTATATTGACAAGATGCTTGTCAAGTATTCGATGCAGAACTCCAAGAGGGGCTTATTGCCTTTCAGGCACGGAGTTACATTGTCTAAGGAACAATGTCCTAAGACACCTCAAGAGGTTGAGGATATAAGACAGATCCCCTATGCATCTATCGTGGGTTGTTTGATGTATGCGATGTTATGTACTAGACCTGACATCTGCTACGTAGTAGGGATAGTCTGTATATATCAATCTAATCCAAGATTAGATCACTGGACAGCCATTAAAAACATCCTCAAGTATCCTTGTGTGTATGGCTCTAACGATTTGATCCTTACAGGATACATGGACTCTGATTTTTAGACTGATAGGGATTCTAGGAAATCCACATCAGGATCAATGTTCACTCTTAATGGAGGAGCAGTAGTATGATGAAGCACCAAGTAAGGGTGCATCGCGGACTCCACCATGGAGGCTGAGTATGTAGTGGCTTGTGAAGCTGCTAAGGAGGTCGTTTGGCTCAGGAAATTTTTTATTGATCTGGAAGTTATTCCAGACATGTCAAAGCCTATCACACTTTGTTGTGATAATAGTGGTGTTATGGCTAATTCTTGAGAGCCTAGAAGTCATAAGCGCGGCAAGCACATAGAGCGGAAGTATCATCCCATCCGAGAGATTGTGCATTGAGGGGACGTGATTGTCACGAAGATAGTTTCAGAGCACAACGTTGCTGATTTGTTTATGAAGGCCTTCATGGCTACAGTGTTTAAGGGTCACCTACAAAGTATGGGTCTAGACCACAGCTAGACTAGGGCAAGTGGGAGATATTTTACTAGGCGTCTTATGCCCTAGTTTATTATTTTGTGTACTTTGTATTTTATTATATTGTACACCACACTAGCTTTAGCACAAGTGGGAGATTATTGGGGTTGATGCCCTAAATCTCGTAGGATTCTATAGTTTGTAAACATTGTATGAACAAACTTTTATGTGATTGATAAAATATGTGATATTTTATTCACTTTGTCTATAAAACATGTGATATTTTAGTTGGATTAACCACAAACTAATAAACTAATATCTAAGGTTATCGTTGTAACTTAAACATGTATGTGGAGACATACAGGTAGATCATGTTTAAGTGATAACCTAAATGGGTTGTAGTAGATGGATAAGGTTGGGTACCTTATCCTAGTAACACTACGAGTATGGCTCGCTTTGTAGGTGCTACAATTGTTGTAAAGTGCTATAAATGATATGATCTGGATCATTCATGTATTAGACATGCGAGCAGGGATACTCTATATAAAGGGGTTTGTATAAGACTAGACCACGAAATGTTTAGTCTCATTATATAACACCATTCATAATAAAGACTTTCATTTCACTAGGATGACCATAGGTAACATGACCTGAATCTTGAGTGAGTTGTGAACTCCTGCCTATGAGGGTGTTCCTTTGATTTGTATGGGTGAGAGTGGCCAAATCGCCGACTCAACAAGCCTACCATTTTGGGGATTCGTCTAATTGGGTAGTTGGGAACACAGCTACACAAGATGGAATTCACTCCTTCCCCAAAGCAGGGGTAAGTAGATAAATTGCTCTCCTAAAGGCTGATTCCGGGTCTTGAACAATGTGGCGCCACACCCTCTCCTGGCCTTACAGGGGTTTAGTCATAGTGGGACTATGATCTATTGTTCATTAGAGGGATCAGTGGCACTTAAGGAGTTAGATGTAAATACAAGGGCAAAACGGTAATTTGGCCTAGTTGTACTTACGAGCAATTTATGAAGGGTCATCATACTGTTGATTGGTTATCCAATGGACACATATATATCTGTAGTGCGAAGAGTACGACTATTGGTCTTTAATGGAGTGACCGACAGTTAACGGATGATGGATAATGTAATTAAAGAATTTAATTAATTATTCATGTACCATTAGAGCTTAAAGCTACAGGTCCATAAGGTCCCCTTGGTAACTTAAGAGGATTTAGTTGAGAATCGGTTTTTGGGTTAATTTGAATTGTTCAAATTAATAAGAGGAATTATATATGATATAATTAAATTGTTTCAATTATATATGTTATAATTGTTATAATGTATTTGATACATTATAGTTTAATTTGAGGAAATAAATATTTGAAAGAGATTCAAATATATTTTCTATGAATGTGATTCATAGTTTTCAAATTTAATATAAATATGATTTATATTTACCATAAAAAAGAGAAAAGAAACTATAGTTTATATTGTATGTGATACAATATTAAAACTATAGGTTATATGTTATATTTGATATAACATATAATTTAATATAAGTATAATATGATAAGTTAGTTATCATATTTATTTATATTATTTTATTATTTTGAATAATAACTTCCTATTTTCTCTCCAACCATCTTAGTGGGTGGTTATTGGCTTTATGGCAAAAGGAATAAAAGAAAATTTTGTTTCTTCTTCTTCCGATGACATACAACTTGAACATTGTGATTGTAGTACGATTGAGAGTTTTGCAGAAAAGTTTTGTGTGTTCCTCAATCTTCTTCCTCCACATCCAAAATTATTCCTCCTAACCAAAATAGTCAAAGCCCACCACTCCTGGGTTCTTACCCTGAGAATACCAAAGGCTCATTGTGGTAGTATCCTCTTTGTTATGATTCGAGAAGTTCTTGAAAAAGGTCTTCAAGAAGTTACTGTGTTCGAGGCTCGTGACTGTTCGGGGGAGTTATGTGAAGAGAAAGGTTCTTCAAGGGTAATGTATCTTGAACCCTTTTTCTTGTAAAAATTATGTTTTAGTTTATTGTAAATGCATATCTTGTATGTTTACTGTAAATTATGATTTCAATAATTGCTGGAATTTGGATGATCCGCTTCCACTCAAGGATCTCTTTTAATATGAGTTCCTTCAGTTAGAATAAATGCCAGTGTACGCCAAATTCCTAAAGGATATTATATCCAAAAATAGGAAAATAGGCAATTACGCGACAATGGCATTGACGCAAGATTGCAACGCAATAATTCCTCAAAAGATGCAGGATCCAGGGAGTTTCACAATTCCTTGCTCCGTTGGTGGAATTTACATCGGTCATGCCTTATACGATTTAGGAGCAAGTATTAACCTCATGCCCTTATCAATCTTCAAACAACTGGAAACTGAAGAGCTCACGCCTACCACGGTTACTTTACAATTAGCAGATCGATCTTTGGTGCACCCAGAAAGTAAGCTCGAAGATGTGCTGGTTAAAGTAGACAAATTCATTCTACCTGTAGACTTCATCATATTAGATGATGAAGCAGAAAAAGAAGTGCACATCATTCTGGAAAGACCATTCCTATCTATGAGAAAAACCTAGATTGATGTATATAAGGTGGCAATTACAATGCAAGTCAACGGCCAAAAATTGAAATTCAATATCTTGAAAGAGATGAACTACCCAAATGAGATCGACGCATGTGGGCCAGGAGTTGGAAGAAGAACGGCCTTGCAGGCTTGAGCTTGAAATTATGAAGACATGGAATTGGAGGAAACAACCACAACAATTGGATCTTGCTATATGGTGAGATAAATGTAGAAGAATTTTGAACCACTTAGTATGGAGGATTGAGAATGCAAGATCAAGCCTTCGCTTGAGTAGTCACTAGTGTTGGAATTAAAGACTTTGCCTACCCATCTAAAATACATGTTCCTTGGTCAAGATGAAACCCTACCAGTCATTATCTCAGTTGCACTCCTAAAGGAGAAAGAAGTTTCCTTGTTTAAAGTTCTAAAGAAATATATCAAGAAAATAGAGTGGACGCTCGTTGACATCAAGGGTATCAGTCCTTCTATTGCATGCACAAAATAAGACTTGGGGAAGGAAAATGAGGATCTATCGAGCATCATCACAGACTGAACCCTGCGATGAAGGAAGTTGTTAAAAAGGAAATCATCAAATGGTTGGATGCAGTCATTATTTTTCCAATTCAGACAGCACGAGTCAGTCTCGTGCAATGCGTTCCAAAAAGGGAGGATTGTACATTGTCCCCAACAAGAACAATGAGCTAATACCAATGCTTACAGTTATAGAATGGAGGATATACATGGATTATAGGAAGCTCAATGCAGCAACCAAAAAGGACCACTTTCCTTTGCCATTCATTGATCAAATGCTAAATAGATTAGCAGGGAATGAGTTTTTTTGCTTCCTGGATGACTATGCAGGATATAATCAAATCATAATCGCACCAAAAGTTCAAGAGAAGACAACTTTCACATGCCTCTATAGGACATTCGTCTTTCAGTGCATGCCCTTCGGTTTGTGCAACGCCCCTAGCACCTTTCAGAGGTGCATGATGGTCATCTTCTATGAGTATCTTGAAGATTCAATAGAAATATTTATGGATGACTTCTCGATTTGTGGCAAAACATACGAAAATGTCACTAACCTCGAGAAAATTTTGAAAAGGGGCGAGGACACCAATTTGGTTCTAAATTGGGAAAATTCCATTTTATGGTAACTTAAGGGATTGTGCTTGGACATAAAGTATCCAAGTTAGGATTAGAAGTCAACAAGGCAAAGTTTGACGTCATATAAAAGTTACCACTGCCTACCAATGTAAAAACACTGAGAAGCTTCCTTGGGCATGCAAGATTTTACCGAATATTTGTGAAAGATTTCTCCAAGATTGCTAGACCGTTGAATTTACTATTAGAATTTGATAGACCCTTTGAGTTTGACTCCAACTGTCTGAGCACGTTTGAAAAACTGAAAGAAATGTTAGTCACAACACCAATTCTGATCGCACCCGATTGGTCGAGACCATTTAAACTAATGTGCGATGCAAGCGACTATGCAATGGGCGTAGCCTTAGTCCAATGCATAGACAAGATTCTACACCCTATTGTTTATGCAAGAAAAACTCTCGACAATGCTCAAGAAAATTACACCACCACCGAAAAGGAGTTGCTTGTGGTAGTTTTTGTTGTGGAAAAATTCAGACCTTATTTGTTAGGGTCAAAAGTCATTATTCACACGGTTCAACAATCAAATACCTCATGAAAAAGAAAGATGTCGAACCACGATTGATTAGATGGATTCGGCTTTTATAAGAATTTGACACTGAAATAATTGATCGCAAAGAAAACAAAGTTGCAGATCATCTTCACGACTTGAAAATAATGAGACCAATCGCTACCAACCTATAGTGAATACCTCCTCCCCGACGAATCATTACTAAAGATTGATGAATACATATCCTGGTATGCAAACATCTTTAACTTTTTGGTTTGCAAGCAGTTTCTAAGGGACTATACATCGCAGCAAAAAAAGAAGCTCATGCACGACTACAAGTTCTACCACTAGGATGAGCCACGTCTGTACAAAGGAGGCCCTGATCATATTTTAAGATAATGCATTCTTGGGACATCTTTTCATCGCATTTTGTACCAATGTCATGAGTAGCCATACAGTGGCCACTTTGAAAGCCAGTGCACGATGACAAAATCACTCCAAAATGGGTACTACTGGCCTACATTGTTCAAGGATTCCCGTGAATACGTCATAAAATGCGATAGGCGCTAGCGCACAGGAAACATTTTTGAAAAGAATGAGATGCCACTAAACGTCATTCTAGAAATCGAGCTATTTGATGTATGGGGAATTGATTTCATGGGCCCATTCCCACCCTCCAATGGCCACAGCTACATTCTGGTAGCTGTCGATTATGTATCGAAATGGGTTGAAGCAATTTCTTGCACCTCAAATGATGCGGCCACAGTTTCGAAATTCCTACAGAAGAATATCTTTACCTGCTTTAGCACCCCTCATGCTATCATAGGCAATGAAGGAACTCACTTCATCAACCGCATCATAAGTAAGCTCCTAGTCAAGTATAATGTTCATCATAAGATAGCTACAGCTTACCATCCTCAAACAAATGGTCAAGCTGAGGTGTCCAATCAAGAAATCAAGCCAATACTCGAGAAGGCTGTTAACTCAATGCGTAAGGATTGGGCACAAAAGCTAGATAGATGTTATGAGCATATCGCACTGCATATAAAATATCGATCGGGATGTCCCCATATGCAATTTTCTTTGAAAAAGCATGAGCTCGAACATAAAGCATTCTTGGCAACAAAGAAACTCAACTTCAATATGAAAACTTCTAGTGAAGCAAGGAAACTACAGTTGTTGGAATTGAATGAATGAAGATTGCAAATGTACGAGAACACCAAAATCTATAAGGAGCGCATGAAGCATTGGCACAACCAATGCATCAGTAAGAAAACGTTTGAAATTGGCCAAAAGATTTTACTTTTCAACTAATGATTGCATTTATTCCCAGGAAAACTAAAGTCCCGATAGTCATGACCTTTCATCATAAAGGAAATCTACCCTCATGAAGCGGTAGAACTAACACATGAAGATGGAACTAACGCATTTAAGGTCAATGGTCAAAGAACCATCGTGTAAATGCCTCCATAGATTTCAGAAAACTTGAGTAATGAAGTATAAGGAATCCATATGCTGAGAAACGATGGCATCTTTTTCAGGGACCCATTATATTCTTTTTTGTATCCTTTTATGATTTTCTTGTTTTTCTTTGCTTTTCATTTAATTTACTGCTTTTGGAACATTTAACTGCTTAGTAAGATTGGATAAATTTGGGGAGGGGGGAGGGGTTTAGATGTGTTAAGTGTTGCAATGAGTTTAGGGGAGCATGAGGATTATAACCCCATGCATCCTTATCAAACTCATCGTAGGTGAAGAGGCAAATGTCAGCCAATGGTTAGGGTAATGAAGGGACACGCCACCTGACATTCTTTCACATCTTATTTATTGCACATGTCATTATTGCCTCAAATCTCGGGTCGTGCGTCAAATCGTTTCCCCTTCCACTCGAATGCCTATTTAAACCACTCCCCTTCTTCCTCCTAAGCCCTCTGCACTTTCAGACGAACGAACCTAAGCTTTCTGAATTTTTCGGAAATCCTAGCTTTTCCAGCCAACCCATTCTCTAAACTTTCCGACACCCTTCCTCCACAAATGGCTCACCAAAACATCCCTTCCTCCATCCGCGCCGCCATATCCTCCTCCCCTTACGAGGTGGTTGCCCCCCCATCTAGCCTTCAACCCATCACCTTCCTAGTTGCCACCGCACCGATTTATGCATCACCACCCACTATGGCATCTCCTCCCCTTTTCAACCCCACCCTCGTCAGACCTGAACCACCATTGTCTCATTCCTCATCACCACATGAATGCCTCCAGTCGAGAGTATCCAATGCCAGTGAAGCGAGGCGACAGGACGAGTGGGAGGTATACCAAGATATCATAAAAACCTCAAATCGCTCAATTCCCTCAAAGATGAAGATATATTAAACCAACCGAGTAAGGAGAGGGTTAGTGTTGAAGTGTCTCCACATGGTTCTGGCCATACCGTGAGTGGCTCCGAGGCGCTAGCGTTTAATGCGCCAAGCCCGTTAAACATCAAGGAAAGGCCCTTAGGAAGGATGTTCACCGAATTCAAATAGAAAAAGGCGACAAGACAAAACGGTGTGGTAGAAATGGTGTGCGTTGATGTTGTAGATGTAGAAGAAGAGCCTCTACAGCAGAAGAACGCAAGAAAGGGAAAAGGTGAAACGACGAAGTGGTCTTGCCTATATCATCTACGGAGAAATTGATAAAGAAATTCGAAAGCAAGGCTAGAATGTAAGAGAAAGCCTCAAAGGGCTAAGGATCAAAGCTACGACTCTCATCGCAACGACAGAACTCCACCACGAAATACGTGGTGAAGAGATTGAACAAGCGGGAGCCTCATCACAACCACGATTAGACAAGTCCTTAAATAGTGTGGATCTCGTTGTGCTTGAATTTGAGAAGGAGTGGAGAGAAGAAAGCAATGAGGATAAATAGACCAAAAAAGAGAAGGTCGAGTGCATCAAGTGCAGTTTGGAGAAAATTCACGAGGAAAATAGACTTTTAAGAGAAGAATAAGAGAGAAAAGGAGATCAGAAGAGAAAAAAATAAGGTTTGAAGTAGGCGGTGCCTCAAAGAAGGAAGTGGCGCCAAAAAGAGCGGGGGTAAGAAGAGAAGACTAGAGCAAAGTGCCCGTGGTGGAAGAAGAAATAGTGCCTAAGAAGAAGCTTCCAATACAAATAAAAATGGGATTCTCCCCTGAAAATGCGTCATTGCCTTCATCCATCACAAATGTGGTCGACATGTTGGGATGGAGAGATTTTTGTAAAGGGGCAAAAACTGTTAAGCCAACAGTAGTGACCACATTTTATGAAGGGAAGCTACACAAAGATCGCTACCGAACGGATGTTGGTGAAGCAACTATCGGGTTCAGCATTAAAAAGATAAATCAATTATATAATTTGGAAGATATCCCCAACGCTGAAGGTAATCGAGTTATAGAAGCACCAACATCCAAAGAATAGAGGGAGGCGTTGAAGGTGGTAGCTCTGCCAGGGACGAAGTGGTCCGCTTTAACAAAAGGGGTCAGGACACTATTGCCACACAGCCTAATGCCTAAAGAAAACGTATGGTTGTACTTCATTAAGAGAAAGTTTCTCCCAACAACACAGGATCACTGAATATCAAGAGAGGAAGTGATGGCCATATACTGCATAATATGACTAATCCCAATCAACGTTGGTCGCATTATTGCAGATCAGATATGGTTATCATTCTCTAGGCCAAGGGGGCACCTGTTCTTTTTTTCGCTGATTACAGAACTATGCATTGCACAAGGATGGTTCGAGGGAGAGAAAGATGCAAAGGTCAAAAGCATTCTTGCAAGTCAATCCCTCTGCCGCCTCATAAGACTACCAGCTCAATTTGAGAGGCAACCCAAGCAGCAAACCAAGCAACGGCTTCAACAAAACCAGACGCTTCTTGAGCCCTCTCAAAAAAAAAAAAAAAAAAAAAAAAAAAAAAAAAAAAGGTGACTATTTCACCAAGGGTTGAAGAAAGGGTGATCGCACAATCCCACGATGAAAGGTCCCCACCTCGCAAAAGCCAAACCCCATCGCCTCAGCCTAAAATAGACTTTCCCTCAAACCAAAACAACGATGATCAAAGGGAGTCTCCTAGGCTAGGTGTTAATCTGAGCAAATGCTCACCTTCTCTCGAAAAGCCCTCTACTCCTGAAGACTGCCTTCTTCCCATCGTTCCTACTTCAACCAAATTACAAACACCTCCACTCTCCCCTAAATCCAAATCTAGCCCACCACATGTCATTGTTGATGACCCAAGCTTGCCAACGCCTACACTGAAAATAGGCGGCAGATCAGGCATTGGTGAGTCTAGTGAGCGTCAAAGTGATAAAGGAAGCCAGCACAACGACGCCAACGCACCAAAGGGAATCGATCTTAATGATGAGTGGTACAGATTCCTTCATCATGACCTTCCCAATCTTAGGAGGTTTTGATGAGCTTTCATGGCAGCAACACTCGCTCACAACACAAATGAACGACTAAGGCGATAAGAAGAGGAATTCATTCGACAACAAAACAAGTTGAAGGAATTTTTACAAAACCAATAAAGCATTACGCGTGACTATATTCGGCACCAAATGCAAAGGCAGCATGAATAGTTCCATTTTATGATATAATTCTTTCAAAACGTTGGTGCTCGCCTAGTGGTTAGACCACTTATTCCCCTGCATCTCCAAGCTCCCCTACACTTCCCTGAAAAAGACGCACCATCGCAGAAGCAAAACAACAACAATGTGGGAGAAAATTAAATTTTGGGGTGTTTTATTTTCAATTTCTTTCCTTTCATATTCACTTGTCATCGCATTATGAATGAATTCATGCACTCCATTATATGTGCCAATTTTTCTTGCCTTTTCTTTTTGTTTGTATCTCACTTATTTTTTCTGGTCGCTTAATAATCTTTGATAATTTTTTTCGTGTTCCATAAAAGACCTCAATGATAATACTTATGTCAACGCAATGATTAGCTTGACTAGTGCCAGTATTAAGTTTTAGGATTTTGCCTTAGGAAATATTTCTTGAATTTAGTATGCATGCAAGCTTTACCCCAAACCTCCTTTGCGATATCTTTCTGACACTTTCTCATAATTCGATTTTTAGCAATGAGAAGGAAATTTCTCAAACCCAAAGCCCATTCCTGAAAAATGAAATATAAGATAGTTTTGGAAATGGGTAAGGGATTTTTGAAGAATAAACTTGTTGCATCTAAAGACTACAAATATTTTCATAAGTAGAAGAGTAAAACTAAAGAAAGCTTTGGTCTGGCAAGTTGAGTTGAAACACTTTGAGAGGTCTAGGCAACATGTCAAGATGATTAAAATTTATTAAGACTCTAAGTATATGCTTGAGGACAAACATTGTTTTAAATTTGGGGGTGTGATAACTCGTAGAAATACAAGTTATTCTACCTCTTTTATCTAAAAGAATTAGGAAAAAGCTCTGAAAATGCGACAACTTGATAAGGACTTCATGAAAATAATTACATCATACGTTCACACACACACAAAATCTAATATGTCTACAGAAATTTAAAAACCACACTTTGTTTAGTGCAAAAAATCTGCCAATGCAATCACATGAGTTCTCAACGCCAATATATGATCGCATATTTGGCCAAGTCGATGGTTTCAGGTGATGAGATATGATATGACGTATGCGTGTGCGTGTGCGTGGTGGAAGTCAAATAAAAGATCAAGTTGATAGCTGATAAGAAAGCTTCATTGCAGAACCAATGAATTTTTGACGTGTAGCAGCAGCGCATCAGGGTTTGGAATTTAATGCAACTTATTGGTGAGGAAAATTAGTGAATGCAATATGTGATGCATGTCTTTATGTTATGCGTTGACTCTCATGCGTCGGTGGTCATGCATTGGAATGAAACTATGCGTTAACGGATGTATGCGATGACCATGCGTTCTCGTCACAATTTTTCTTACGCTCGCGCCAAGTATAACGCGAACGCAAGTTTCTCGAGTGATCCGAGGTCAAACTCAGGGACTTGTAGCTAAATGCTATGCAGTGATGTGTATGCGGTGGATGAATAAAAGAATGATGAGGGGTTTTAAGCTATAAACTACTCCTACTCCTAACTAACAGACAAAGCAATGGAAGTAAAAATGAGAGGAAGAGACAAGGCAACTGTTGACGCGTAGTAAATGCATGGTAAAATAGATAAAATGGTGAAGTTGTCTTCATAGCAACCCTTGAGATTGACTGTAAGGGTAACACCATCCAACGCAAGCTATGCGATCATGCTACACACACTTATGCCTAATTCTAGGACGCATGTGATGTATATGCAAACTGTCGAGAGGCCTTATTCCTAAGTCTTTATTCCTGCTCATGTGCTCCCACACATAAACAAGATAACCGCATACCACTGTATCCTACTTCTTGGACGCATGCAATATCCTCTCTGTAGGGTGCATACGCTGTGTAATAGCAGATAGAGCTTATTCCTAAGTTCCCCATTCTTGCTTATGCATTCCAATCCACTCTTTCAAGACTTAGATTTCGTTTTTAGACTACTCTCCCAAGTATGCCTAAATGATGAATGATGCGCTCATAAGACAAGGTAACTGCATAAACTTGGCTAATGTAAGATTATTCCTATCTCTAGTGAACACTTGCTTACATTTCTTAATGCGACCAACCACTTACCCTCTCGGGCAGTTGGTTGTTGCTGACTTTACCCATAGACAAGTGTTGCGTCCACCTATAGACAGGTGTGCTACAGCTTCGCACTAAGCAAATAAGGTTTTCTCACAACACTCACGTAATGCACACCTCTCGGTGGTTTGCTACATGCTTCATATTCCTATGCCGCATGATTAAGTATGCAATACTCTAACAATCTCACTAAGTGATGCAATAAAGATTAAGGATGCTAAGTAAATGAAGATGGAGATGGAATCAAAGGAAATATAGAAATGCATTGATCACCAAATGTATTAATTTCCTAAGCCAAAATGTAATACAATACAATATTAGAAAAGGCTAGCTGGAAGCAATGTCTTGCTTCCAGCAGATGTGTGTCAAGGCTGCCGGTGGTGCCATGGAAGGGCAGTAGAGCTGACTCTCTCGAGATCTAACTCCGACGAAGGCTCTGGTCGTCACTCGGAATGGAAAAAGGAGATGAAGAACTCTCAAGCTTTCTTCTAAAGCTTTGGTCTGGAACACAAGGATCCACCCGAAGGTAGAAACTTGGATAGATTGAAATTCTGCTCAACGGCTTCTATTTATAGAGCTGAGACAGCATTAATGGACCTACTCTGATTCTGACATTCGCGGTGTGATGGTCCTTTTCTGAATTCTCTACTGCGAACAGCGTGGAAGGTGAAATGTCAATATCATCTTTTGATTTTCTCGAGATATGCGTTGATGCTTCCATTCCACCAACCTTGCGTTCATCCTGCTATTATGGTTATCACCGTGTAGTCACAATCTTGAAATGATCGCATTCGCTTGATTATCGCAACTTCTACATGATGACCGTAATCGCTTGACGATCGCAACTCCTATATGATGGACGCATGCAATCGATTACCGCAACACCCATGCATTGAACGTATGCGTTCGCCTTTGCGATGGAGAATTTTGATAACTTGTAAAAATATAAGTTATTTATGCCACCTTATCTAGATATTGCGGCCAAAGTTAGTAATTATGTGCCAATTGTATGAAAATTATCCTAGTATTAAAATAATTATAAATGTTTGCGATTACACCCACTAACACCAAAAAGATGGAAGACAAGCCGAACTTTACTCTATTTTGCAGGAGACTAAGTCACCGCTTGCGCTCAAGGTTCACGAGAGACTAATCAATGCATCTCTGTCACATTGCACCCGTCAATCAACAATGACGAGACGAATTACCGCAATGGCAGCGTAATGCGACAGTCGATCCGAGAGATGTGTTTCAACCACATGCGGTAATAAAAACAAACACCACATGCGAACCTATGATAGAAAGATGCAGCTAAACAACGCAAGACCGGAGGATTGAGACACGTGTACAACTAATGGTTATGCAGAATTGACGGTCTCATTTCATAACAGAAGGAATAATATCCCTCCATCTTCGGAATTACCATAACCATGAGTGGGGACCACAAGGCCGGAGTCAAAGATCTGCACCTATAAATACCCCATTGATTTCAGAGAAAATGTATGCTACTTGATACGGGGCTAAGTGTTGCTAGATTGTAGAGAGAATACTGAGCTGAGTGCTTAAGAGAAGAAATCCAGGAAGAAGACGAGATAAGGCCGAGAGGTGAATCTCAGTTCCAACCTGCCAAACACTCGATCGAAAGCTCTGTGCAAAGATCCCTACTACTGGTGAAGCAAGCCTGAGAGGGAAGCTCTTCCTACCATCAAATCCATCCTATCCGGCAAGCAGATCTCCATTAAATTTGTGTCAAGACATTGGCACTTACTTGTATCTGTTCTATCTCTCTTTCATTGTGTATTTCATGTTTTCTTTATCTCTTCATTCACACACCATGTATCAAACGCTTAGTAAAAATATTAAATGTTTCGATAAATTCCATTTACCATTCTCTGTCTATTTCTGTTCACCCATCAATCACTTTCTCCATGATGTCTCTTAACCCCTTGATGAGCAATATGAATCACTAAGAACTTAATCTGTATTAAAGATATAAAATATGTTTAGCTAAAGCATGCTAGATGGCATCTTCACCTGTGAGAGAAAAAGTGAAGGTGTCATTCTGATCTATCGAGAGAAGGTCAGGAGAATGCGTTAACTAAATCGAGGAGTACTTTCAGACATGGAAGAAACCTTGCGTTCATTACGTTAGTCTCTGTTTCACCACAGACATGTGGGAGCGCGGCCGATCACTGAGAGTGTACGCCAAGAGAAGAGCGAAACAGTATTTGTACCTTCAATCCAATTAAGAACTTGCGTTGTTTATATTATTTGTCTTTCTCTTTCTATTCTATTCATAAGACTTGTCACCGCATCCCATGTCTTTGCATAACTTTCACAGCCAGTCTTAATCCCAGCATCTTGTACATGAAGTTTGTATCTTGTATCATTTAGCTTAGGTTTACTGTATTTTTATGTTTTTATCGCATCTTTACTGCTTTCCTTTATTTTATTGCAATTTATATACTTCTACAGACATACTTTTAAAGATTGAAAACCTGGTCGCATGTATCATGAACATGCCACAATAACGTAAACCAGTCCCTGTGTTCGACCTCCAATCACACCAAGAAACTTGCGGTGGAATTACACTTGGTTCCATCGTAAGGAAACTTGTGACAACGAATGGCATACTACATGAACATCCATAATTAACGCATAATTAGAAGCTGTATCGCATCATTGTGAGCAATTTATATCATCAACCCAAGCTCATTACAAGTTTATGGCGTCGTTGTCGGGGACGGTTAACAGTTAATGTTGAATATTTTCATGTTATGTGTAGGACAGATCTCTTTGTACTAACTGTTCAACGCGGATAGTAGTCTGACAACTTAGGAGTGCTGGGGTGATCTGGTAACTCTAAGTGGACCCAGAGATCAAGTGTATTCTTCCCACAGAGTTCATCAGGGCTGAATTAATTGGTGAAGAAATATGGTTGATGAGAATTTGGCACCTGCTGGAAACCAGAGGGGAGATTTGCCAATGCAAGATCCTGTTTTTCTTGCTGCTGACCAGAACATCCCTATGAGGGAATATATGCAGCGCCAGATTTCTATAATTTTTCACCAGGGATTTGAAGACCAGTAGTTGAGGGGAATGCAAGTTTTGAAATAAAACCTATCATGCTTCAAATGAATCAAAATGTGGGACAATTCGGAGGATTACAGGGAGAAAACCCACACGCACACTTGACTAATTTTGCAGACATGTGTAGCGCATTCTCCATGCCTGGTGTAACTCAAGAAAGTCTTAAACTGTATCTATTCCCGTACACATTGCGGGATGAAGCAAAAAGGTGGGCTCAAGCATTAGAGCTAGGCGAAATTCATGGATGGGAGCAGTTGGTTGATAGGTTCATGAACAGATTCTTCCCTCCATCTATCAACGCAAAGAGGTGGATGGAGGTTTCGAATTTCGAGCAGAAGGGTTATGAAACCCTGAGCACCTCTTGGATGCGATTCCAGCAGTTAGTAAAGAACTGTCCGCATATCGGGATTCCTGATAGTATTTTGATGGAAACCTTTTACAATGGCCTGGACTCATCGACGCAAGTAGTTGGCGACTTCTCCATAGAGGGAGGATTAATGAATAAGTCATATACGGAAGAAAAGAACATATTGGATCACATATCGCGACATTCTGATGAATGGATTGATACTGGGCTTGAGGTAAGATGTTTGGAGCTAGAAAAAGTAGAAAGGGTCGATGTGCCAACGGACACAATGAGTGCATTGGTCGAGCAAATGATCACGATGACATCACTCCTCCAGATGGTGGCTAATCAGTAGAGAACTCTTTCCCAAGGAACAGCGCAAGTTAATGCAGTGACTCATACAACTGTTATGGATTGCACTCAATGGGAAGAGGTACATCCAGTAGACGTCTGCCCATGGAATCAACAACTCGTATATGCTATGTATGATGAAGCATTGGGCAACAACCACAACCCTGGTTGAGGGAGTCACCCAATTTTTGGTTTGGATGAGAATCTCAATCAGGAGGGTCATGGTTTCTATCAATTTAGTTATCAAAAGGATCGAGGTATTCACTAATCCGGACTGCAAGCCAAGTAATTCTCAAGGTATGCCACACTGTGACCAACTGTTCGCATATGATACCTCTTGCAATACCTCGTCTCTGGAGACATCATTAAAGCATTATATTGAAAAGAGCGAGGCAATGAGACAATCGCAAGCTGACTCTCTCAAAGAATTAGAAGATCAGATAAATCAGCTTACGGGAGAATTAAAGAAGAAAAAGCTTATCGCAGCATGAAAGCTCATCAGAGGTGTCAAGGGCAAGAGGTAAAAAACAATGCCATGCAGTGACACTGCGGAATGGCAGAACGATAGCTCCCATTATGTCGAAGGTACCAGATGTGATAATAACACCAGCAGATTTAACTATTGATGATGACCATTTACTAAATAACGGGAGCGACCCTAATTCAGAAGTAAGATTATCTACAAAAGATGAAGCCTCTCAAGACTTGAATTCTCCATTAACGCAGCCTCCAACCAATGACACAAAGTAAGCACAGGACCTCGCCAAGCAGCAAAGTGAGCAAGAAACATGGCGGGATCCTCCACCTTTCCCGTCCAGGCTGAAAAAGAAAGATGATAGCAAGCAGTTTCAGAGGTTTCTGGATGTTCTTCGCCAGCTACACATTAATATTCCCTTGATAGAAGCATTAGAGCAGATGTCGAGTTATGTGAAATTTCTCAAGGATATTCTCGAAAACAAGAGAAAGATTGGGGAAAATGAAACAGTTGCACTAACATATGAGTGTAGCGCTTTGTTTCAAAAATCTCCCTACTAAAATGAAGGATCCTGGGACTTTTACATTGCCCTGCACCATAGGAGGGAAGATGGTCGAAAACGCGCTGTTGATTTAGGGGCAAGCATAAATTTGATGCCCTAGTCAATTTTTAAGAAGCTGGACATCGACGAAGCAAGGCCAATCACGATCACATTATAGCTAGCCGATAGATCAATAAAGCTTCCGGAGGGCAAGATAGAAGATGTTCTCATGCAAGTGGATAAGTTTATCTTCCCATCAAACTTTGTTATACTGGATTATGAGGCCGATAGAGAAATTCCTATCATCCTGGGACGCCCATTTCTCGTCACAGGACGGGCGTTAATCAATGTGCAGAAAGGAGAGTTGACCATCTAGGTCGATGATCAAGAAGTAAAATTCAACGTACTCAATGTGTTGAAGTACCCAAGAGATATAGAGAACTTCCAATATATTGAAGAGTTGCGGGGAGAACAGTGGCACGAACCCCTGAAGGAAATGGAGGAGGAAGACTTTGAAATCGACGTAATGATGGAGGAGGATTGTGCTGCAATTCATGCGGAATCTACTTTTGAACTGCTCAAGTTATCTGAACGGACAACGCAGCGCATTAAGGCATCTTTAGAAGAGCCATCTGTGTTAGAGTTAAAGCCATTGCCGGTGCACCTAAAGTATGCTTACTTAGGGAGTAACGACACGTTACCAATTATCATTTCTGCATCGTTAAGTAAGGAGAAAGAAGATGCTCTCATACAGATCCTAAGAAATAACGCAAAAGCCTTAGGATGGACCTTGGCAGACATTCGAGGAATCAGTCCCTCGTATTGCATGCACAAGATTCTTCTGGAAAAAGGAAAGAATGGATCAGTAGAAAGGCAACGCCGCTTGAACCCTGCCATGAAGGAGGTTATAAAGAAGGAAATAGTAAAATGGCTGGACGTCGGTGTCATGTACCCAATATCTGATAGCAGTTGGGTGAGCCCAGTACAATGTGTGCTAAAGAAAGGGGGGATGACAGTCATCACTAATGATAACAATGAATTGGTTCCCACAAGGACAACTACGGGGTGGAGAATCTGCATGGATTATCGTAAGCTGAATTTGGCCACTAAAAAGGACCACTTTCCACTCCCATTTATCGATTAGATGTTAGACAAACTTGCGGGGAATGAATTTTTCTATTTTCTTGATGGCTATTCAGGGTATAGCCAAATAGCAATTGTGCCGGAGGATCAAGACAAGACAACCTTCACGTGCCCATTTGGTACGTTTGCATTCCGACGCATGCCATTTGGACTCTGTAATACACCAGGCACTTTTCAACGATGCATGATGGCAATATTCTCAGATTACTTGGAAGAGTTAATCGAGCTATTCATGGATGATTTCTCAGTCTTCGGCAGTAATTATGACTTATGTTTGACTAACCTCGAAAAAGTCTTAAAGAGATGCGTGGTAAAAAATCTTATTCTGAACTGGGAGAAATGCCACTTTATGGTGGAGGAAGGAATAGTTCTGGGTCACAAAATCTCCAAGGCAGGATTGGAAGTCAATCAGGCAAAAATTGATGCAATTTCTAAATTACCCCCCACCTGGGAATGTAAAGACACTTAGGAGCTTTCTGGGACACGCGGGATTTTATAGAAGATTTATTCGCAATTTCTCCCAGATCGCAAGACCCTTAAGTGCACTTCTAGAAGCTGACCGCGAGTATAATTTTGATGACGACTGCACCAAAGCATTTAACATCTTAAAAGATGTATTCATCTCCGCACCCATTTTGGTTGCGTCCAAATTCACCCTGATGTGCGATGCCAGCAGATATGCTGTGGGCGCAATTTTGAGTCAGCACAAGGATAAGGTGTTGCATCCTATTTATTATGCGAGCAAAACACTGAATGACGTGCAAGAGAACTATACGACCACAGAAAAGGAAATGCTCGTAGTGGTATTTGCACTGGAAAATTTTCGACAGTACTTAATCGGAAAAAACGTGGTGGTGTATACGAATCACTCTGCGATTAAGTATTTAATGACGAAGAAGGATGCAAAAATGAGGTTGATATGGTGGGTGTTGCTCCTGCAAGAGTTTGACATAGAAATCAGAGACCGGAAGGGCACCGAGAACCAAGTCGCAAATCATTTGTCAAGATTGGAAAACTACGAGGTTCAAGGGACAGAAAAAGATATTGAGGAAGGATTCCCTGATGAGCTGCTGATGGCAGTAGACATTAATATTCCCTGGTATGCAGACATAGTAAACTTCCTAGTTTGTGATCAACTACCGGATGATTATACATACCAGCAGAAGAAGAAGCTAAGACATGACACCAAATTTTATTTCTAGGATGATCTATTCCTCTATCGACAAGAACCTGATCATATAATATGTCGATGTGTTCCTGAGCATGAAGCCAAGCACATTTTAGAGCTCTGTCATGAGTCTCCATACGGAGGACATTTTGGGGGGCAAAGGACGGCAGCAAAAGTCTTGCAGTGCGGCTACTTTTGGCTAACACTATTTAAAGATGCCCATGCCCAGGTTGTGCAATGCGACGGGTGTCAAAGGACGGGGAATATGTCTAAAAGAAATGAAATGCCATTGATGTCAATCTTAGAAGTTGAACTATTTGATGTTTGGGGAATTGACTTCATGGGCCCGTTTCCAGAATCCGAAGGTCATCAATATATTTTGGTTGCAGTTGATTATGCATGTGCCAAGAATGACATAGCCACTGTGGCGAAATTTCTGAAGAAAAACATTTTTGCTCGATATGGGATGCCACGGGCCTTAATCAACGATGAGGGCACTCACTTTATCAACCGTATAATTGCTAACCTATTGACTAAATTCAACGTCAGCCATCGAGTTGCAACTGCTTATCACTCATAAACTAATAGGCAGGCAGAGATTTCTAATAGAGAGATCAAAACTATCTTGGAGAAGGTCGTTAATACTGCCAAGAGGGATTGGTCACCCAAGCTTGATGAGGCACTATGGGCTTACAGGACTGCCTACAAAACACCAATTGGCATGTCCCCGTATGCCCTAGTCTTTGGAAAAGCTTGTCATCTGCCACTTGAGTTGGAACATAAGGTGATATGGGCATGCAAGAAGCTGAAGTTTGATTTAGCCAGTGCGGGGAAAGTTTGAAAGCTGTAATTGAATCAGTTGGTCGAATGGCGACGGGATGCCTATGAAAATGCTAAGATATATAATGAGAAAACAAAGAAATCGCACGATGACCGCATCAATGACCGGACATTCACCGAAGGTCAACAGGTATTTTTATTTAATGCATGTTTACGACTATTCCCAGGAAAGTTGAAGTCTCGCTAGTTGGGGCCATTCCGAATCAAAACAATCTTTCCTCACGGCGCAGTAGAATTAACAACTTTAGACAGAAGCAGCGCATTCAAAGTCAATGGTCAGCGGATCAAACCCTCCTATGGAGGCGACTTCAATCAACGCATGGATACCATTGACTTGGGCAAGCAAGATTAAACCACTTGCAGGGAAAGCGATTGCGGTAACTCTAAGAACTTCTTTCAATCGACCTTCCTATCTATGTTTACTTGCTTTCTTTACCATTTTCTTACTTCCGTAATTAATGTGTAGCAGAATTAGTCTTTTATGTGGTGGCAATTTAATTTCGCATATGTTTCCATACTTTTAAATGTAGTAGCGTCGGTCGTATAATTTTGTGAATGATGGGATGAATCACCGTAAGGTCTTTTCGACTTGCGTTTTTGATGAATTATAAAGAGAGGAAAATAAACTAGTATGTATGAGAGGATGGGTGTAGTAAGTGAAACCAAGAGAAGCTATGCGTTTAGTACACCCAAATACATTACGGTGAGGGGTGTGTTGTGCACGTATATGTCCTTTGCCAAGCCGTAGTTAAATGCACTCTGTTGAGGTATCCTCCATAAATGTGTTTAGGTAAGGGGTGTGCTATGGGGATGTATGCGTGTTGCCCGTCCTCGGCAAAAATGTATCTGGGTTTATTGGAAGCATGGTGTGAATTTTAAATCATGCACCTTTCTGAGTCAAATTTGTAAGTTAATTAAATTCTTTGACTCTTGTACAGGAAATAGGAAAAAAAAATTGTAATGCGTTTGTTTGTAATATATGTGTATACTTTGTTAATAGTCAATACAATCAGAGTATATATTCACTTTACTTTTTGCATGTGCCTCATTCTTTATCTTCCTTTGTTAATTTTTGTGACATTCTTAGTCTTTTATTTTTACGATCTTCATTACGTTACTATGATGTATTATATGTTTACACTTAGAATCATTTCCCATACTTAGTAAATTCTTACTACACTTAGTTAACTCTTAGTTTAGCAGTACTTTACCTTTTATCTTTCAAAGTTCTGCTCAAACCTTCTTTTTGAACTTTTCTTTTAAGTGTTTGTCTAGTCTATCCAAACAACGGAATGAGGACCTTGCTCATCTTTAAATTTGGGGGTGAGAAAGGTCTAAGCAGATAATATCAAGAATATGCAGTATTTAAGAAAATGCGTCCATTTTCCATTAAAAATAATAATAAATAAATAAATAATAAAAATATATAATATGTTATGCAAAACTCCAATGTTAGCGCAAGGAAAAATTTCAAAACTGTTCCCAACCTGATAAGAGTTTAGTTGTGAAAGGAGCATGCTCATAGTTGGATGTTTGTATGACACCCGTAGGAGCAAGCCAAAACGAAGGTGTGTTTCCAAGAACAACGTAGTATAATAAAAAAGAAAAATAAAAAGAGTGCAAGGGACATCTCGTCTGATTATCATGAGTTAAAGTTGAAACTAGCACACAACCGTAGTTGGATGTTCACATGACACCCGTGGGGACAAGCCAAAACGAAGAGTGTAACCATGATCAACTGTCTCTAAGTGAATAAATGACGCAAAGTTTTGCTCACCGCATATAGATACATCAAGTTGTTTTGATAAATAAGAGATAAACATTCTATTTTGAAAACTAGAAAAGTGTCTTTGAGCAGAATTTTGTTACATAAAAGAATAAAATAGGGCTTGCTAAGAATTAGCAAGGATAGAAGGAAAGTGCGATGTCAAGTAATGTGCCTATGTGTAACATTTGGAGCAACCAATCATCGCAGAAATATAGGATAGGATTGGAGCATGATTGCTTTAGTAGAAGATATGCTTGAGGACAAGCATATATCTAAATTTGGGGGTGTGATAACTTGTAGAAATACAAGTTATTTATGCCACCTTATCTAGATATTGCGGTCAAAAGTTAGTAATTATGCACTAATTGTATGAAAATTAGCCTAGTATTACAATAATTATAAATGTTTGCGATTACACCCACTAACACCAAAAAGATGGAAGACAAGCCGAACTTTACTCTGTTTTGCAGAAGACCAAGTCACCGCTTGCGCTCAAGGCTCACGAGAGACTAATCAACACATCTCTGTCACATTGCACCCATCAATCAATAATGAAGATTCGATTACCGCAATGATGGCGCAATGCAACAATTGATTCGAGAGCTGTGTCTCAACCGCATGCGATAATAAAAACAAACACCGCATGCGAACCTATGATCGAAAGATGCAGCTGAGCAACGCAAGACCGGAGGATGAGACACTTGTACAACTAATGGTTATGCAGAATTGACGGTCTGATTTCATAACAGAAGGAATAATATCCCTCCATCTTCGAGATAAGGCCGAGAGGTGAATCTCAGATCCAACCTGCCAAACACCCGATCGAAAGCTCTGTGCAAAGATCCCTGCTACCGGTGGAGCAAGCCTGAGAGAGAAGCTCTTCCTACCATCAAATCCATCCTATCCGGCAAGCAGATCTCCATTAAATTTGTGTCAAGACATTAGCACTTACTTATATCTGTTCTATCTCTCTTTCATTGTGTATTTCATGTTTTCTTTATCTCTTCATTCACACACCATGTATCAAACGTTTAGTAAAAATATTAAATGTTTCGATAAATTCCATTTACCATTCTCTGTCTATTTTCATTCACCCATCAATCACTTTCTCCATGATGTCTCTTAACCCCCTGATAAGCAATATGAATCACTAAGAACTAATCTATATTAAAGATATAAAATATGTTTAGCTAAAGCATGCTAGATGGCATCTTCACCTGTGAAAGCAAAAGTGAAGGTGTCATTCTAATCTATCGAGAAAAGGTCAGGAGAATGCGTTAACTAAAGCGAGGAGTACTTGCAGACATGGAAGAAACCTTGCGTTCATTACGTTAGTCTCTGTTTCACCACAGACATATGGGAGCACGGCCGATCACTGAGAGTGTACGCCAAGAGAAGAGCGGAACAGTATTTGTACCTTCAATCCAATTAAGAACTTGCGTTGTTTATATTATTTGTCTTTCTCTTTCTATTATATTCATAAGACTTGTCGCCGCATCCCATGTCTTTGCATAACTTTCACAGCCAGTCTTAATCCCAGCATCTTGTACATGAAGTCTGTATCTTGTATCATCTAGCTTAGGTTTACTGTATTTTTATGTTTTTATCACATCTTTACTGCTTTCCTTTATTTTATTGCAATTTATATACTTGTACAGACATACTTTTAAAGATTGAAAACCTGGTCGCATGTATCATGAACATACCACAATAACCTAAACCAGTCCCCGTGTTCGACCTCCAATCACACTGAGAAACTTGCGGTGGAATTACACTTGGTTCCATCATAAGGAAACTTGTGACAAAGAATGGCATACTACATGAACATCCATAATTAATGCATAATTAGAAGCAGTATCGCATCATTGTGAGCAATTTATATCATCAACCCAAGCTCATTACAAATTTCTCCATGCGGTCATCTATGCGATAGCCCGGCTTCCGCGTCTGCGTCCGCTTCCTGCGTTTGCTACAAAAATAGACAATTGAATGCATAATAACGCATAATAGTGGGTTCGCCGAGATTCTTGATGCTGAATGATGCAAACTCATTTTCTCATGAATTCCTAACATAATTGTCGTATATTCTGCTTAACAACCCTCATAATTCTAAATAAAAGGCCTAAGATGACGTACATTTCTAACCTTCATCACTTATCAACACAATCATTAGTAAGAGAAGAAAAGTTGCATCTAAACGCCTATAAATGCACCATAAAATCGCCATGCAAACACAGGAGAAGAATAGGAAAAAAAAAAAACTCTACAAAAATCCATTCATTTTTCCACCATTTACAAACCTTGAGGGAACACTTAAGAATCATCTCTGGAGGTAGAAGAGGAACTCCATTTTCAACACTCCTAGTGAAGCAGTCATTGATAAAGCCAAAGAAAGCAAGAAATTGTGCACCACGATTTATTTCTCTATCTCTATTTCCTATCTTATTGTATTTATATTGTATAAATGTAGAGAGACCTCTTTCCTCAATATGAATACATATTTGCTTCATCTCTCATCCATCTTTTCTATTTTAATTATGAGTAACTAAACCATTTATGGGTTGAGAAGCATTTAGCTAACATGAACTAAGCAATTAAACCATATGTTCTACTTGTTTTATGCATACTTATTGAAAGGCTTGAATAACTCGAGAGATTATTCTAAGTAGATTAAATCTAGGTTCGAAAGAACTCGAGATTATTCTAAGTGTTAATATTTCGAGATTGATTATAATTGATGAAAGTCTTTGTGACAGCAACTGATAGCTACTATTAGTGATAACCACGACAAAAGATTATTAGTGATAGCTACTGTGTTACTCTTACAAAGTTGATAGTCATTTATAAAAGTCTATAGCCACTAATAGTTTTCCATCACTGGTATAGCTCAATCTTTCAAAGTTGTTGGGTCTCTTTCAATGTTGATAAGTACTTGTAAAAGTTTATCATTGATAGTCACTGGTAGCCTTAAGTGTTAATATTTTAAGGTTGATTCCAATTGATGAAAGTGTATCAATGGTAATCACTGATAACTGATATCAAATTGAAAGCTAATATTTCAATATTGTATAAATATTTCTCAAATTAAAAGCTAACACTGATAGGAGTTATCAATGATAGCAACTGATAATAGTTATCGATGGCCATCACTGATAGCAGCTATCAGCGACAACTTTTAATTTGAGAAAATCGGGGAGAAGCAAGCAAAGTGGTAGCTAGGCGTGGGCTTTTTAGTCCTTTACCGTTTTTTGTTCTATATATACAATTACTTTGTCCTTATACTACATATTCTATTATTTTTTACTTGAATTCCATTTATGCAACTAGCCCTATTTTTTACATAATTTGCAGTATAATAGTTGAATTATTGGAAAAGTGTCAGAAATAGCACGTTTAAGTTTTTACCTTACAAAACTAGCATCTTTTTTTAAAACTCGTAAAAATAGTTTTTCTCGATCCATCTCGAGCGAGATCGACCACGAGATTTTATTTAAAAAATCAAATTTTTCTAACTTATCGATTGTTTGAGGCTTTTTCGATACATCTAGCCAGATTATACACTGAGCTTTCTCGATGCATCTTGGTGATAATATCAGACAAAATAACACCAATATTCTATATATTTGAGCTTTCTCGATAAAATCTCGAGCATAATTAACATCGAAACTCATATATTTAAGCTTTCTTGGTGGAATCTCGGACAGGATTAACATCGAGATTCTATATATATCTCAAATCTTACCCAAATTTTCGGAAAAAAATGATCTTTTCCAAAATTTAAAAATGTTAAATCAATTTGAAAATTTTAATTTGATAATTGAAAAATGCATTTGGAATTTTAAAAATTCATAAAATTGGGAAAACATAAATAATGCTAAAGATATGAAAAAATACGTAATAATATGATATAATATTTAATAAACATAACTGAATTTAGAGAAAATTTTAAAATAGTATAAGATTTGGAAATATTATAAAAATATATATATATATATATATAGCAATCTTAGTGTGTAATCAGTCAAGATGGATCGAGAAGATCTTGGAAAAATGTTGATTTTTTAACTAATTCTTGGTGGACGATCTCGTTCGAGATGAACCGAAAAAAATTATTTTTACGAATTTTTAAAAAACGTGCGAAGGTAAAAACGGTTATTTTTCACCATTTCCCACGTTCTTATACGAAAGAGACCATTTTTGAGTCTTTGACCAACGTAATATCTGAAGAGAGGAAAACCCTCTAAAGTTGTCTCGAATGATACTTTGATCGTTGAAGAGAATCCGCGGTTCGTCAAAAAGCGGCAGTCGTCGTCGTCGGTGGCAATGGCTCGGGCAAGCAGGAATGGGAACGAATCTTCGGGGGTAGGATTTCTTAAGGCGGCTTTCAGATACTTGAAGATGGCAGAATTTGAGATCCTTTTCGTTCTCTTCTTCATCGTAGCTTTTATTCTCTTCAAAGATCTTGTAAGTCTCTCCGTTATTCGTCTGTTGCTATTCTTGCTCTGTTTAAGGCTTATTGTCTCAATTGGATTGGATCCGGCGGTGTAGACCGGAGTGATAATTGTAGAGCTCCGTCTTTTCTTGTTTTCGTTGTTTTGTAATCTTGTTATCAGAAGTTCCCCCTCCCCGATGTATCTAGTTACTGATTCTAAACTTGTGAAAACATTAGAAATCTTCGCTAATTTCGGAAGACAAACACATTTTTTGGGAACTTCTGTCTTTTTAGTTTTCAGAAGTTGATTGGCTAGAAGGTAGAAAATGTTTTTGAAAGTAGATGAGAAAACTAGGAAGAAATTTATGCAAGTATGATTAGAAAATAAAGAAACAAATTTATCGTATAGGCCCTTGCATATAGAAATAAAGAAATGCCATGCCATTTTACAAGCCGTTTAACAAAGAGATAAAGAAGTTGAAAGGATTGCGGGATGTAATTGTTCTCAACAGGCAATGGTTGATTTGGCTACTACCGTTGGCTTGTCAGCTTTGCTACTTGGACCATTGGATATTTAGGATTGCCCCTTGGCAGAAACCTTTACATTTGTGATGGAAAAAATTGCAAATTGAGCTTTTCGAAATGGCAGAACTTGCGGTTGTTGCTAGTTCGTGTTAGCCAAGTTGATGGTTGCTAAGGTTCCTGCCTATTTTCTTCTGATGTTCAGAATTCTTCCCATTGTGACTGAGAACATGGAGAAGTACTATTAGAAATTTTGCAAAGAAAGCAACTGATTGCAATTGGCATGAAATGGAAAATGGTTGTTTCTGTTTGTGAAGAAAGATCTCATATCGGGCACATGAGAAATGGAGTGACGCTAGCCAATGGATTGACCATTTTAAAAAAATAAAATCATCCAAAGCAACTGTGTAAAGATCATTGGGGCTTGAAAATAGGCTGTTGTCGCTATGGTCATAGTAAAATATTGGTTTGATATTGCTAGACATAGCTTTCTTATTGAAGGTTGACTTTCAAGTGAATAGAAGTGCTTTGGTTAAATTCTTAGAAGATCTCCATATGGGAATATCTTTCAAGTCTATCATTCCCTAGGCATAGGCTTTATTCCAGTGTGGAGAATGAACTGTTAAATGTTGGTAGTTCTTAGGTTGGTAAGACCGAAGGGGGGAATGTGGCAAGAGATGAAGGGAGAAGGCAAAAGAGAGGAAGGATATCTCTAATCAGCTGTAGACTTGGGAGTAAAATACCAGTCTGTATATACAAGTATTCACAGTACAGAAGGAACTAAAGTAATATTTTTAATGGGAAAGAAAATCAGCCCATATTTGGTGATTTCTAATAGTAATTAGTAACTACACAAAGGAGAATGGGCTACATAAATGGCCTCAAGTAAGCAAATGACATTCTCTACACTTTCCTGCAAGCTGTTATAGATGTTAACCCATGCTGCTTTTTCTTGATTCACCATGTGATTAGGTTTCTTTATACATACATATAGTATCCTGAGATAGATCGTTGATCAATTGTTGATCTACCAGTCTGCATCTGTATGGATTTCATCAGACCTTTCTGTTTTCATGAAGTCAAGTCATTCCTTCCGTATCTCATTATTGGTGTAACTCCTTGCATATCTACTTAGGAACATCCAAATATTATAGGGAAAATAGTGAAGATTATACTTATTTGGTGAAATTGTAGGATAGCTTAAAATGGAAATTTATTGTCCTCGAGGGTATTCAGTTAATTCCTTTTATTTGGACTTTGGAGTATGGTGTAGTTTCATAGGAGTTTTTCCCAGTTATTGCTTCCTCCAATTTTTTAGGTTGATTTTTTGGTAGTTATGGATATGGATGCCCGAAGAAGGGTATGTTCTGATAGCATGTAGAAAAATATGAAGGGAATGGGAGAGACATTGTAGAGAGATGATTTCTCTAATCATGTTTTCAAGTGGGTAAAAATATGAGCCTAAATATACAACATTTTCACAATACAGAAGTAAAAGATTTGTACCCAAGGAAATAAAATATGCTTAGTGAGTAAGAGAGTGATCCCTGTCTTTGGTTGTTCCAACAGTTACTGCATAAAGGAGAATGGTCCAAATTTCTTAGTATAACATGGAACTTTACAATAGGCCTTAGCCAACAAATTTATTTATCAACATAAACAGGGGAAGATTTGAGAGCTTCCCATCTCTCCCAAGCAATCTCCTCGGAGAGTTCAATTAACGAATACATCAAAAAGATACCATTCTCACTCAACAAACACTCCTATATACTCCTTACAACTCACTAGACTATAACTTACTCGGAATATAGTGGGCCCCTTACAGAAAATCCCTCTCAGCACTATGTGAATAAACTTTAATAGTGGGGTAACTGGGGGCCTATCACCTTATTTTCTAAGAATTCCATGGTATTGAGTGAAGATTGGATAGTTTTGAAAAATATCTTGGAATTCTTCTCTCTTCACTGCGAGATCAAAGGATATCATTGATGGAGCATTCGTGCCATTCCCTTCTTTTAGGAATCACTATTTCATTAGATATTGTTGTGGATACCATCATTCGTTTCTTTTCAAGCTCAATTGGAAAGTGGTGTCCTTAGAGAGGAAAATTGTTTATCCGTTCCTTCATGATAGCATCAACAATGCTAGCTGAAAAGCATTTTTTGTGACCTCGTTTGGATATGGTATGGCCATAGATTGATTTCTTATTTCTCATATCTTCTTTTTTGGCATTGATGAAACTTTCTTTTCTTGCCAAAAAGAAAATTTTAAAAAAGTTCTAGGCAACCATCTCAAACCATATGGGGAATCTGGAAATATGCAGTAAAATGATTTCGGTGTAGCAATTTATCCATGTACTGCATTTAGAAATACTACACTTCGGCCTTTTGCTTGTCAAGACCAAAAGGCCGTTGCTAGAGCAGCAATGGAACTTCTTGAAATGTGACCATATTCATGACTAAAATCAGTTCTCAGGATTTAGAATGGGGCCAAAAATTTTGTAGAATGGTTTATGTTCATCAATCATAACTCAGGTGGGGAAATTGCTTAACACCTCCTTAATTCTAATGAGCTGGTATAAATTTAGTTGTATGTTTTCAATTCTGAGGTGTAGTCAGATTGAGATAGGATAACATTCATATGATAATGGAAAGAATCTTCATATCTTGGACTTTCCTGGATAAAAATTGTGGATAATACTTATGTTGCTTGCTATGTAGGCATCAACATTGAAAATTAATTTCATCGTTAATGGGTCTTCTAGATTCAGTGTTCACTATCCATTTCTGGTGTTGAAGTTAGTTGTCAAGGTCTGAATGCTATTGATGAGCATGCCGTTATTTATTTTTCTCTATTTTTCTCTAATGCAAAGTAGTAGGATTAAGAGTCCGTTTGGATTGACTTAAGAACAAACTATTTTTTCAAAGAACTCATTTTTATTTAAACACTTTTGATAAAAAAAAATAATTAAAATACACTTAAAAAGATATTTTGAATGATTGGTAAACACTTCAATTTCTTCTAAAACGACTTATTTTTTAAATTAAACTCTTAAAAATATAATCCAAACACATCCTAAATCATATTTGTGACAGTAATGACGTCTGTTTCAAATGACTTCTGAATTATTCCCTTGGTCTTATCATTTTGGATTAGAGCCCATTTTCATCTTGTCAATGTGTTAGGTTCTGTTTTTTTTTTTTTAATGCCACTTTTGTATTATTTTATTTCTTCTCAATGAAAGCTCACTTAAAATTAACACCTAGGTCATTGCACATGATTCCACACTTTCTACAATACTTTTAGCAAGGATGAAAATATTCGTTCATATGTTGATATATCCATAAATCGAAGGATTCAATATTGACATTAAATATTTATGGATATCTCCAACATGTTTTATTAATGTTTGTAAAACATAAAAAGTGTCATACATTTAGTTCAATATGAACAGAAATACTAATAACAATATTCATAACGTAGTTTGGGAGTAAACAATTAAATGTAAATAAATTTTATAAAATTCGTGATTTATAGAAATATTCGTTGGTATCAACATTTCGTCGGTATGTCCATAAAATTGAAATACTGATATCAACATCGATATTTTAATCCTTGCTTTTTAGGTTGTCTAGATTTCATTTTAGTTCCTAGACTTTTATAACTTTTATATTTGATTTAATAAATTTTTCCATAAAATTGATTTTGGTCCTCGAGACTAATCTTTATAATAAGTTTTGTGACGAAAAATCTAGCATAAACACATTCGTTTGTTGCTTAATTACCGTGTCACTAGATCAAGAACATTCTCATCTCTATTTGTCTTATTATTCTTCCTCTATTGATGTGCAAATGTCGAGAGATTCGAATAATTGTGGGATTCAATTGCAGACATCAAGGCCAGAGTACAATCAGATTCTTGTAAAGAAGCCTGAGGGATTTGATATGTGGCCATTCCAGTAAATTCTTGACCTGCATTCATGTAATCTGACTCAATACTCACTCTCAACTTTCTAAGTTTGTATCTTTTTATGTTGTTGTGCAGGGTGATGTAAAAATGTCCACTCACATGTTGACATTTTTATTGATTTTATTGTAAGTTGACAGTTGTTTTCATATTATCCGAAGTTGAAAGATGTAAAAAATGTTCATCAACATCCATATAATATTTTTATTGATTTTGTCATAAGATAGATTTTGAAGGAAATATTGGTTTTAGAAATGGTGGGTAAGTGTCAAGAAAATGTTAAAAGAATGAAGGATATATTTGGTTTAACTTGAGTGTGTAATTTTTTGAAATAAGTCATCTTTAAAAATAATAATAATAATAAAGTACTTGGCGACCACTTAATAACTTTTGAAATATTTTTAAAGTATATTTTAAAATATTTTTTATTAGAAGAGTTTAAATAAAAATGATTTTTCTTTTTTTAGAAATACTTTTTTTTCAAGTCAATCGAATAGGTCAAAAAAAATGCTAAGTGATAAATGGCATAAGTGACACCAATGTGGTAATATTTATTTGCTTGATTGTTAAGTAAGTTTAAGGGAAATTTTTATAAATAAAAAAAAATAAAAAAATATTTACATATTTTATAGCAAAAAGTTTTAAAAGTGCTTTGTACTTTTGGAATTTTTTGTCATAAAATGTAAAAATTTTAAAGGCCCCTAAATTTAAAGCTTTTTTAAAAACGTCGACATCAATCAACATCGGTCAATATGAGTATAGGCCACGGAAGGTGTATTGCAATAAATGAAAAGTAATTTGAGAAGTGGGTTTCATTCTTTTATGTTTGTTATGTTTACCAGTGTTCTATAGTACAGGTAGGTTTTAATTGAAATCTGTAATCAAGTAATGTAATCTGAATGACGAGTACGAGAAAATTACGTTGTATCATTACTATTACCGTTATAGTTATGGTTATGATTATCATTATTGTTACTGTTTTAGAGAAAAACTGTGAATTTTGACACATTTATCGTTGCTGTTACAATTTGGCGATAACAGTAAATTTGATTTTAAAAAAATTAATTTAAGGTAAATGCAATAAAAAAACAATCTAATTACATACAATCAAAAACGATCTAATTATATTTGCAATTTTGGCTCATTATGATTGATCTGTTAATGGAATTCGATTACGATTACACTAATTTTCATTATGAGTGGATAAACGTAGTCATAATTCAACATCAATTAACATTTATTGTACTTAAAAAACAAATTATAAATTTGAATACATTATATTTTGGCACTTTGTTGGTTCGGTAAGGGGGGAGAAATAATTTTCAAACATGGTTTTGGAATATTGTAACATTGTAGGCCCTCTAACTCTATCTTTTGAATAAACAATGGAAGGTTTCAACTGCAACAGGGTAAGAGAAATAAATCCGAGATATAAATATACAGTTCAGCTTCAAGTTTCAACAATGTAAATACGAGTCACAATATAGTTAATGCAAGCGGGTACATAATTAAGAATCGATTTTCACACTTTCAAGACATCTCTTTGGTTTAATTGAAGCCAAGAACAACACTACTGAACTCTACTCTTCCTTGTCCGTCTGTGTTGCTTCCTCTGGAGCATTGCTGCTGCTAACTCTAGCCACGAGTTCCTCAACTGGGATTTTAACAACATCACGACGCACTCCAATGTCAGAAACAAGTCGACTAGCACAATACATACCCACACCCACAAGTGCTAGACCGCTACAACTGGTGGTTAAAAATCGAAGTGGAGAAGAAACAATTGCACTAGTGGCCGCGAGAAATGACGCAGCTTGCCCGCTCCTACCGATGCTAAGGGTTGTGTAAACAAGCAGTCCAGTTTTACAATAGATGGCAAAGTCTTCACAGTTGTTCTTGAAGATGTGGTACATACCAAAGCCATTTTGGAGGAGGAAAGAAGCACGATGAAGGACAACTTCAGATGGATCAGAAGAAGCAAGAGTGCAAGTCCCGCCACGAGCTTTCGCGAGGAAGAACGCGTGCGTGACACCGTATTCAAAGATGTAAAGATCGCCACCACCAAGAAAACAATCCAAGCACGAACAGATTACGCCATCACCATTTGACTGATCACCGCATACAGGACATGGATTGTCTAGAGAATGAGGAGATGAACTAACAAGGAATCGATCTAGTACCGTTCCTGAGCCGATTTCCAAGCCTCCTCCTCGAGTGAAGTGGATCACCTTTCCATCACCAATAAAAATCCCTGGAGTAATATAAGTAGACAAGTAAAAATGACAAAATTCATTATTCAGGATTGATTACTAACAAAAGTTGTAGTATTTAAAGAGAGACTTCTACTGATAATTGCGATCAATGAGTCACTTATGAACGATACCTTTCCAGACATTTCCATATTCTCAAGGAATTCCTCTATGATATTTGATAAACATGCAACAACAGAATAAGAAAAAAAACCTTCCTCAGTCTCATCCACTTTCCCTCTCAAAGGAAAGAGCAAATGCACATTCATTAGAAAAGATAACCACAAAACACACACTAGGAAAACTATTATCTAAAAGCTATCAAAGCGAATTTAACATCTAAGTATAAATCAATTGCATGGCCTCCTGACCTATTGAGAGTATTCGATGTCCTTAGAACTCAAGAACACAATTGTACAACCTATAGAACATATCATGTTCAAGTAAGGCCGTAAAAGAATGTTCACTGTCGCTGTCCAGCAAATAAATAAATTTCTTCATGATGTCAAGAATAAACAATTCCATCACTCTAAGTGGAAGACCAAATATGCACAAATCTGTGGAAAGGGATGAATAATTCTATATATCAACCAAAAAGAAGCTGGACCCCAGCAGCAGAAAAAGCAGACTTTGAGTGGCATGTACAAAGAATTTGAGAAGTAGAGCAAACAGGATTCAGACCAAACACACAAGTCATATCAGCATAATACATACAATCACACCAAACTGTTGCATCTATGAAGTGGGTAATAACTAATAACTTTATAATAACCAGTACACTCTTGATCATAGCACCTACCATCACTTTCCCAAATTGTTTACAAGAGAACATATCTGGATATAAACATGTTAATTTTATTTCTAGAGATAAAATTAAGTATTACACAACAAAGACAGACATTGAAGATAAGGTATTGCTCAAGCCCAAAGTCAAAGAACTTAGGAAAAACAACATAAGTTTTCATTTATTGTAAATGGAGTGAGACCGTAAGGAAAAAAAAAAAAAAAAAAAAAAATTGGGAAGAGGGAGTACTTACTCCTAATTTATCTTAGATTTAAAACTTGTAAGCTAGATTTTATCGCTTTTCTTCTAATTTTCCCTCTAAATTTTTTGGGTTCAAACATTTTATACACAGAAAGTTACAACATAAAATTTTGCCTCTCTTATTAAAAAAGGCAATCGCAAATATAACAATCACGCCTAAAGTATTAGCAGATATAGCAAATTTTAGATTTAGTTTTTAAAGTCTAAGACCATATCGCTAATAGGAGTTTATCGTTGATAGATTTTTCTACATTTGCAATTCTTTAAAAATGTTGCTATGTACTTAATTATTAACCTAAAAGTCTTATCCATTGCAATTACCGTATAAAAGAAGAAAAGATTCGGCCTTGCTCGTAAAAATGGAAATAATACAAAATCAAGTAGCCAAAAGTGAATAAGAGGTCCTCCATATGAGATACTTCATTCAGGGGATTTTTTACATTTTCCTTAATTCATAAGCAACTCCACTGCCACTGGAAAGTCAGCAGAGCAATGGGAATTCAATCACTTCAGATTTATATAATATATTCACGAGTTGAAATCCATAATCAAAGAAATTAGCATAAATTACAGCCAACACCATCCCTGGCCTTCCCAGCCCCACAGTTCAAGAATAATCCCAAATCCAGATCCAATAACTTTCAAACTACACAATCGACGATGAAATGACAATTTCTAAAAGAAAATCAAAATGCCCATAAAAGGAAAACAATACAGCAATGAGTGGTAGTGATTCCAGAATGCAGTTACGCAATTGAGGGCAAACCAGAGCATAAGAAATAGATACAAAATCCAAAAGGGTAAAAGAAAACTACGCCCAAATTAGAACAAAATCAAAAAATAAGAGATCGAGAAGAAAGAGAATGAGAAGAAACCGTGATGAGCATAAATATAGGCCTGCCTCCAAGAATAGATGTGATCCCCCGGTTTCAATTCCTCCCTCGAAATCTTATTCGACAGCACTCCCATTTTAAGGGACTAACAAGAACGATCTCACGTATTACGATTCCACTTGAAGGGGATAAGAAATTCTTCAGAAGATAGCTGAAGAAAGAGCAGAAAGCGAAATCGGAGGGGTTATGGAGAAGAATTAGCGGAGAAATGAAGCAAAGTGAGTAAAAAAAAAAAAAGATAACGAAAAACCATGAAAATTGGCAGAGAAGATAGCTTTGTCCCACGACTAGAATTTAACGCACTGTGTAAGGGAACATATGCTTTTAAACTTGTATCTAATTTAAAAAAATAAGTCGCGTGTTCTGTATATTAATCGATTTTTATCAAAAAAAAAAATATATATATATTTAAATAAAAATATTTTTTCCCAAATCAACCCAAACAGACTTTAAGATGTTCAAAATTTTATATATTAATTTAACGTAATTATATTTAGAAAAAAATTAACATTTTAGTTCCTAAATTTTGAAGATCGTGTGTCTGGTATTTAAGTTTTCAAAATATTTTTCTAGTCCTCAAAATTTTAAGAATATGTATATTTGATCTTTAAGTGGGTGTTTGGCCCACTAAGAGAAGTTAATAAGTTTGGAATTTATGTTAAGTTTAGCAAATTTGTGTTTGAGATGTAGAGAATTCTAAGATGATATTTCTCAATACTTGTACAAACTAGATTAAGATGAGAGGATGGAGAATTTTTCTAGTACTACGGTGATACTATACTTTCCCTGTTCACACCATAAATTTGTCTTTTTATAAATATTTGTGGACGTCACGTTGATGGCAGCAAGACCCATACTATTTTAAAAAACACATTGACATGATACACAATAAATAGAGATAGTCTGGAAAATTATTCATACTATCGTAGTATAGTGACATTATTCGAGAAAATGGAGTTATCCGATAAATGTGAAAAGTTGAAATTGATGGGAAGATGGAGTTTATTGATAAATGAGAAAAGTAGAAAATAATAGAAAGATAGAGGTATTCGATAAAAATGCAAACTATTTCAATAGTGTTCACTATTGAAGTTGAATTATTAATGCTAACTTGGCCCAAACGGCCTCTAAATTTTCAATATATACCTTTTTGGTCTTGAGTTTTTAAGAATGGTTTTAAAATATTATAATTTTGTAATATCTTAAATATTTTTAAATTATAAAAATAACTTTAACTTACAATTATTTAAAAAAACACTTCATGCACTTAAGATTCTTAACTGTACCTATTTTTCAAAATTTAGAACTATAAAAAAATTGCATTTTGGAAACATATATATTAAATAACTAATTGACTAATCGTTTCCAATACATTTTAGTTAATTGACTGATTGACTATAAATTCAAAATTTACTACTTGACTAATTGACAAAAATAATATATATATTTTAGTTAATTTTACGACAAGTATTTCAACAAATAACTAATTGACTAATCATTTTCAATAATAACTCTTAGGCTTAGTTTGAATTGTTTCCATATTTGAAATAACTATTGTAGATCGTGTTGTTCCAAAATAATAAATTGTCGTGATTTAATTATAATAACCAAAATAACATTGTTAGTTAATATTTAAATCAACTTCTTAATAAGGCGATTGTGTAAGATTTTGTATAATTTAAATTGTCAACTAATTAAATTTAAAATACAACTGGTTAGACGACTTGACTTCATTTGAGTATCTTTTGGTGGAATAAACATGAAAGGATAAAAAGGTTCAATATTTCTCAAAATACATAATTACAAAAATAAAGGGATAAATTACAGATTTGATCTCTTCGATTTGGAGAAAGTTAAAATTTAGTTCATATGATTTATAACTAAAATTTAATCCTTGTGATTTGATCAAACTTTAATAAACACCTATAATAGGAACTATTGACGAGATTTTTATTGAAGCATAAAAACTATTCATGAGATTTCATCAAACCATGAGGACTAAATTATAACTTTTAAAATAGTAGGAACTAAACGTTAAATTGGCGTTTGGGGCGTTGAGTAAATAAGCCGTTAACAAAATTTTGTAGATGAATGACATGTTTGATAACTATTTGATTTTTTTATTTTTTGTTTTTTATTTAAAAAATTAAGCTTATAAACATTTGTTCTAATCACATTATTAAATTTTTGTTGACACATCAACATTTCTATCGATATTTTCACATTTCTTTGAGTTCAACATCGACATAAAAGGTAAATCAACATTTTCATTATGTCGGAAAAAAATCAACTAAACATAAAATATGCATCGACAAGTCACTGATGTAAATATAATATAAATAGTAAATATGTTAGTTAATTTTTAAAAAAAAAAACATAAATGTTTGTTTATCAATTTAATTGTTTCTCAATATTTTGTTTTTATAATTGGTGAAAAATATCTATTGGCATCATCGATATTTCCATTCATATTTTCGTTAAACTAAGACATCGACATTTTAAACTCTAATTTTAAGTTCTAACTATCAGTTCATGTGTTTTGTCTCATTATCAAATTTGCAAAGAAAAAAAAACCATGTTTTCAAAATAACAATATTATATTAATTTTAAGACCTACCATTCAATAATGATTTTTTTTTAATTTTCCATTTTCAGAAAATGATATCAAGTGGTTCTAATTCTTAGTAGAACCATATTAATAAATTTACGTCGACTTGTTGATATTTCCACTTTTATATAAGTTTAACATCTACATAAGAGGTGAATTAATATTTCCATTATATTATCGAAAAATCTACAAGACATAAGAAATAAGCTACAAAATGTAACTAATGTAAATATAATATAAATTATAGACATGTTAACCTATTTAAAACCATAAATATTTATTTATTAATTTAAACTTATTTATTAAATTTTTTGTTTTTATAATTTTTTTTTAAGAAATATCCATCGATATTGGCATTTTCATAAAGTTGAAACCTTAGGGATGTTTGGCTCACCAACATGAGTTGAGTTGTGTAGATATAATATATCAACTTATTGTTTGGCCTACCAACTTTAAATATTAGTGGAGTTTAGTTGATATATTTTACTAACTCACCCCAACTCTCCCTTTTTCCCATGTTTTCAATGGTTCCACCTATCGGCCACTGTCACACTCCAAGAACTAACTCCGGGCTCCGACAACCACCTCTGATGACAACTCCGGCGACCAACTCCAAACTCCGACAACCACCTCCAATGGAAACTCCGACAACCCAACTCCGGGCCCCAACAACCACCTCCGATGACAATTTTGGCGACGAAATTTGGGTTCTAGCAACCACTTCCAATGACAGCTCCAGTGACCAACTCCAACAACCACCTCCGATGACCCAACTCTGACGACCACCTTCGTGCTACCAACTCCGATGACCAATTGGCTACGACAATAAACTCCGATTACCAACTCCGACAACCATCTTCGTAGGCTCTAACAATGTCCTCCGACTACAAATTCCGATGAAAATCACCTTCGATGATCACCTTTGAGCAAGCAAATATAATGACCAACTCATGGCTTCGATAACCACCTTCGATGACAAACTCCGACAACTAACTCTAATACCACCTTCATGCAACTAACTTTGGGCTCCTACAATCTCCAACAAAAATCATATTTGATGATCAACTTCGACGACCACTTTCGCCCCGCCCAACTCCAGGATTTGACAAACTACATCCGGCTACAAACTCCAGCAAAAATCATCTTCAACAATCAACTTCGACAACCACTTCCAACTACTATAAGACTGATGACGGTTAAAGTATGTTGTAGGGTTGTTGATTATATAAAAAATATTGTTTAGCATATATTAAGTACAATATTTATACGTAATGAATTCGCATATCAAATGAGTGTTAATAATATTTAAACAAAAGTATGTATGTAGTTAAAAAGTATGTAACATATAAAAAAAACCATAAAATGAAAAGAAAAAAAAAATCTCTGGAACATTTTCCCGTAAGACTTAGTGAAAAATAGATATTTCAAATTTAGAGGAAATGAAAGTGAAATGAAATATGGTGACATTCCATTGGCTGTTACGATGATGGGGGAATTTAATTAAAAAAAATACATGAAGTAGTAAAAATATAGAGCAACAATAGGAAGAGAAGAAAAGGAATAAGATGATAATGAAATTCATGGAGAAAAATTGTCTAGAAAGTTTTGGTTTTGCTTTAGTCTCTTATTTTATTTAACTATATTTCTATAATAAATGTAATGGATTAATTGTTATTCATTGTCCAAAAAATAAAGAAAGAAAAGTTCTAAAAATTAAAAGAAAAATTTACAATCCATATTTTATTCAAACAAAGATTTGTAGAATTATTGAATACAAAAAATTTCAAAACAAAAATAGTAATCATAAAAGCATATTATTTAAAGTTCAAAAAACTATATCAGATACCCAGACATATGAACTTGACTTTACACTCCAAACACAGGCATACAAACTCAAACTAAATAACTATGTACCCCAAACACATATATATAAACTTCATAAATATATAAACTCCACAGACAAACTCTAGACATCTTATCTCAATGCAGCGCCCCAAACAACCCCTTAATATTTATTTAGACAGGGTTGGAATTGGGAATGTGGGGCAATATATAAAACCCCCTCTCTCCTTTTCCCCAATCTCATTCATCATCGGAACCCCCAACGACAGTTACTTCCTCGTCAAGTCGCAGCCGCACAAGACCTTCTTGCCAAACATGGCCGCCCTCATTCTCATCTTCCGTTGATGTCTTTTTCCCCAAAAATAATTATTAAAAAAAAAAGCCAACGAAAGCTTGCATTTATTGTATTGACACTAAGGGGCTGTTTGGGATGCTGGGTGCTGTTTGGGATGTTCAGTTGAGATAAGATGTTTAGAGTTCACATTGTTGGATAAAGGAAGCAAGCAGCGGAAGAAAAACAGGATCATTAAGCATTCTAATTCATTAATTTTGGCTTCAAATTCAGCATGCTCATAAACTAAAAACAGAGTTTCAATACTAACCTTTGAAGTGCCTCTTGAATCACGATCTTCAGCTGCAATCTCCTTTTTCTTTGATTGTGAACCACCACAAGGTATTCCCTACTATTCTTTTGGAGCTTTAGATTGAGTTGTGGGACTCAAAACAAGCTTGAATCAAGGGGAATTAGAGAGGAGGTTACTGGTTTTACATAGTGTGAAGAGCACTTATTCAAACACAAATTCTTAGCAAAATTGCAACCTTTTGCATGCCTTATTTCCACTTAGAACTAATGTTATATTACTGCACTCAAGCAAAAAACCTTCTACATGAATTCCAGCTCCACCTTCATTATTGAGCTGGAATTGAAGTGAAAATATGAGTAAGGTGTTTGGTTCCAAAAGTGGGAAAAACCACTTTTGGTTTTGTTCATTTTTCTTTTCTTTTTTTCCATTTTGAAAACTATTTTCAAAATTAAAAAAAGATTTTCAGTTTTTAATTCAAAAAACAAAACTGAAATTTTATTAATTTTACAAAAAATTAATTCAAAATTATTTTTCTAATAAAATTAATAATTAATAATTAATTAAACAATTTAATTAATTCGATTAATTTAATATTAAATATTAAATTAATTTAATATCAATTCCACCTTCTTGAAACCCTATTCATGAACTTAATATTTAAATCATATTTAAATATTAACCAATTCTCCAATTTCGTTTAATTCCAAAATTAAACATGTAATTATATCACATATAATTACTAATTCCCTTAATTATAATTTGAACTTTCAAATCAACTTATCACACTACTCTAAGGCTAAACCGTTTGTGAGCTAGTAGAGAACTAGTAGACCTACAGATCATGGGCTCCAACGATCCGAGATTAATTGGCTAAACTCTTTACACTGAATTAATCCTCATTCATTAACTACTAGTCACTCCACTAAAACTCATAGTTGCACTCCTCTCATTATAGATATATTGTGTCCACTCGATATAACCGTGATTCGTAAGTTAATCTTTCACAAGTTGTTCGTAAAACAACGGCTAGATCAAAATGTTGTTTTACCCCCGAGATTATCTCTTGTTCCTTAAGTCTCACTGATCCTTCAATGAACAATTGGTTTGTGATATGATCATCAAACCAAGTCCTTCTTGGGTCAATGAGAGGGTGGGCCCCTTGTTCAAGACCTGGAGTTAGCACTTAAAGGAACAACCTCTCTACTATCCCTGAAAACGGGTAGGAGTGAATTTCATCTTGCACCCTATGTCCCCAACTATCTACCCGATCTTCCCCATGAAATGGGAGGCTTATTGAGACGCGTTGTTGAGCCAACTTTTACCTATGCAAATCTAAGGATAATCCCGAATAAATAGGAGTTCATAGTTAGCTTAGGATTAAGGTTAAGTTACTTAGGTCATCGTTGTGAAAATAGTCAGTCATAGTTAGTAAACAGTGTTATAAAGTAAGAGTGACTTATTTCTTGGTCCGATCTTGCACAAACTCATTGCACAGGATGCCCTCATTCCTCATGTCGCTTCATGTACGAATCAGGGTTACTTCGTTTGTAGCACTTTACAACTCCTTATAACAACTACAGAGTGAGTCACATCCGATAGTGTTACCAGAATAAGACACCCAACCTTATTCATATACTATAGAACATTTAGACTATTTACTCGAAATTGATCCACTCTTATGTCTCCACATAAAGTTCGGACACTCATGTAATAGTCATGGATCTTTTAGGTTTATTGAATTTATTTCTAAAACGAAATAAGCAATTCATATATTCAATACAACTTTATTGAATCAAACTTCAATAACAACTTTATTGATTTACAGAATGAATTTATTGTTTACAAACCACGAGTTTTAGGACATAAAATCTAACACATATGTCTGTGGAGTTTATACATCTGTGGAATATATTGTGTTTGGGGTACAAAGTTATTTGGTCTTAAGTTCATATGTTTGTATTTGAGGTGTAGAATTGAGTACATATATATGGGGTATCTGGTATAATTTTTTTTTAACTTTAAATAATCTGCTTTTATGATTACTATTTTTGTTTTGAAACTTTTTTATTTAATAATTCTACCCATCTTTGTTTGAATAAAATATGGATTGCAATTTTTTCTTTTAATTTTTAGAACTTTTCTTTCTTTCTTTATTATTATTATTTAATAAACAACAACTAACCCACTACATTTCTAGTAGAAATGTGGTTAAATAAAATGAGAAAGTAAAAAAAAAACAAAAAAACCATAACTTTTGATTCCTAGTTTCTTTTCCACGAATTTCATCATCACCTTCTTATTTTTTTTCTTCTTCTTATTGTTGCTCTGTATTTATTTTGTCATGATTTTTTTTCTAATTGAATCTCCCCAACATCTTAGCAGTCAATAAAATGCCACCACTTTCTTCAACAATTTCATTTTCAATTCTTCCAAATTTGGAGGATCATAAGAGAATAAATATTTATTTTTCACTAATTTTTGCTATAAATGTTATAGGAAAAAATATCAATTTTTTTTTTGTTATATGTTACATACTTTTCAACTACATACATACTTTTTCAAATATTCTTAACATTCATTTGATATGTGAATTCAATTAAATAAAAATATATTTTATAGATTTATACATATAAATATTACACTTAATGTAGACAAAATACTATTATTTATATAATCAACAACCCGATGATTTTTACTAGAGTTTATAGTTAGAGGTAGTTGTCAAAGCCTGAAGCTAGTGCAATGAAGGTGTATTGGAGTTGGTCGTTGGAGTTTGTTGTTGGAGGTGGTTTTTTAAAGTCGGAGTTGGTCACGCGAAGGTGGTCATCGAAGTTGATTTTCATCAGAGTTTGTAATCGGAGGTAGTTATCGGAGCACGAAGTTGGTTGCACAAAGGTGGTATTGGAGTTGGTTGCCATTTTTTGTCATCGGTGGTGGTTGTCAAAGCCCAAAGTTGATCGTCGGAGTTGCTCGTTTGAAGGTAGTCATCAAAGATAATTTTTGTTGGAGTTTGTAGTCTGAGGCGGTTGTCGAAACTCAAAGTTGATCGCATGAAGGTGGTATTAGAGTTGGTTGTTGGAGTTTGTCATCAGTGGTGATTGTAGAAGCTCGAAGTTGGTTGTCAAAGTTGCTCACTTGAAGGTGGTCATTAAAGTTGATCATCGAAGGTGATTTTTGTCGGAGGTAATTATCAGAGCCTACAAAGTGTCAGAGTTGGTCATCAGAGTTTTTTGTTAGAGGTGGTTGTTGTAGCCTGAAATTGGTCGTCGGAGTTAGTCGCGTGAAGGTGGTCGTCGAAGTTGGGTCACAAGAGTTGTCACCGAAGATGATTGTCAGAAATTGGAATTGGTCGTCAGAGTTGGTTGCTCGTAGGTGGCGTTTGAGTTGTCATCGAAGATAGTTGTCATTGGAGGTGATTGTTGAAGCTCGGAGTTGGTCTCTAAAATGTGAGCGATAGTCATCAACAGTGGCCGATGGGTAGAGCTATTGAAAACATTAGAAGAAGGGAGAGTTCAGGTTAGTTGGTAAAATATATCGACTCAACTCCACCAATATTTAAAGTTGGTACGTCAAACATTGATTTGGTATATTATACCAACTCAACTCATGTTGGTGAGCCAAACACCCACAAAAGGTAAGGGTGTGCATCCAAAACTGACACCAAAAACCGATATAAAAAAAAAAGTGCATGAAATCCGATCAACAATCAGTTCGGTCAGTTAGTTGGTCTTTTTTTTTCTTTGGTAAGCAAAGCAAAAATGAATGAAAATAAAAGATGATTTGATAAAGTGTTATTGTTAGGTTAACATAATTTGCAACTTTTCTATATTTAAATCAGTCATTTTTTTATGAAAAAAAATAAATCAATCATGTAGTGGGCTTGGAATTTAGGCAATATTAAAAAGAAAATAATAAATCAGTACTAAGACAATAGGCTTGAGCTTGGGTTGGTGGTAGTGAGTTTACTTTTATACTTATTTTTAGGAAAAAAAAATAATATTTATATATATCAGTCGGTTGGTCAATTTGCCAAAATTTTGACATGATAACCAAAAACCGACCGACCTCAATTCGATTGGATTCGATAGGTTGATTCAATTTTCAGGGCATTTATGCTCATCTCTACTAAGAGGTCGTGGTTCAAATCCCCTCACCCCCAATATGTACTTAAAAAAATAACAATAAGATTATTCTCTTCTTTTATTAGTTGCTCTTTTATATATATTCAAACGCATCTCTTTATTTGTTTTTAAGTTTAAATTATTTTCGCCCCTAAACTTTTATGAAATTAACTTGAACTTTAGTTGATAAAGATCTAGTCTTTATATATTTAAATTTATAATAATTTAGTATCTGAACTTTAATAAATACCGATTTAGTCCATGTACTCTATAATTTGTAATGATTTAGTCCCTATTGTGAAAATTTTCATCAAAATTAAGTGTCATTTTTATAAATTTAGTATTTATAGTTTATAAATAAATTTGATTCTTGATTAATTTGTCAATCTATACGGGCAATAAATCTCATTAAATCATAATAATATTCTTAGACTAGATCGTTACAAATTGTAAAGCATGGGGACCAAATCGTTATTTATTAAAATTTAGAGATTAAATTGTTATAAATTTGAAAATGTAGGGATTATTAAATGGTTATCAACTAATGTTTATAGACTAAAATATTGTTTTCATAAAAATTCAGAGACTAAAAGTGTTACGTCAGACTTCCTTTTTATTACTCTTTTCTACATCTTATTTCCTTCTTTCAAGATGTTCTTGTGTTCTTGGGTTCTTGTTTCATATTCTTCTTTTAAACTTTAATCCTAATTTTGATATATACATATATACACATAAATATACCCACAAAATCGTAAATATTGATTTACAAAGAGCAATGTTGTAATTGAAATAATACATAATGGTATTTTGAAAATTTTGTCATGAAAAAATATTCAATAAGTGCAACATAAAATACGTTTGATGTCTTTTGAATGATGGTTGGATGTAGATTCAAAATTTTGTATGCATGTCCTTAATAATTATTGTCGTTGTATTGCTACTACATCACCATGAGGCTTTTTTAGCGGTGGAGATGGATGGTGGTGACTCGAAGAGGAAAGAAAACATAGATATGTTGTATATAAGTCTCATTGGATATAAGATTAATATATTTTGACACCTCATTGAAAAAAATTAATAACTAATAAGGAGATGTTTGAGACAGAAAATTAGTTATTATAATCATAAGTTATTATAATTGGGTTATAATAGTTTGTGTTTGGAGTGTAGATTATTTTAGTTTGAGTTATAATAGTATGTGTTTGAGGTATAAATTATTTTAGTTTGAGAAAAAAATAGTAAACATTGTAGCAAAGTAAAAAAACTGACGAATGTAAAAAAGTAAAAACTGTAGTAAATAGTAAATACGTTAGCAAATAGGAGTTTTGAAATAGTGTTGATTGTAATTAATTAAGGAATACAAAATAATATTTACTGTAACAAGAGGTGGTTATTATAGTCTTAGGATAGTTCTTGTCCCAAACACACCCTAAGGGGTCATTTAGGGCACTGACTAGAAGTTGGTAGAGTGAGTTATTATAGCTCACTCCACATTATTTACTATATGTCACTCATCCTCTACTTTCTTCTTTGTTACAATATTTACTATTTCTTATCCAAACAAAAATAATTTACAACCCAAATACAAACTACTATAATCCAAACTAAATTAGTTTGTACCCAAATAATAACTATTAAACCCACCAGCCATAATATTCATTGGATATAATAAATAACTCAACGCCCCAAATGCCTCTTGATATATAATTTTATCTACATTATTAAAGAAATACATATTTAGTTTATGCCACCCATTATTCATTTACTAATGTAACCCTTATCACATATGTCATATCTCCCTCGCTCCCTCCTGCATATATGTGTATAAATTTGTTTATGTTTTGTTTACATTTTAAGAGTGTTTTCGAAATGAAAGTCATATTTTAAAAATTAAAAAAGTGGTTTTCATTTTTGTTTTTGAAAATTGCCTAAGAATTCAAATGTTTACATAAGAAGTATGAAATTATGAGTAAAAAATTGTGAGAAAACAAGCACAAAGTTCCAAAACTAATGGCCCATTTGGTAACCATTTATGTCATGTTTGATAATCATTTACATTTTAATTTTTGAAAATTAAGCCTATAAACGTTCATTACATCTTTTCAATTTCTTGATTAGTTATCTACTTTTTACTAATATTTTAAAAACCAAGCCAAGTTTTGAATTTTTTTTTTTTAAAAAAAAGTAGTTTGTTTTAAAACTTCTTTTTGTTTTTAACATTTGACTAAGAATTCAACTCTTTTTTACTTCAGAAAAATGAAAACAATTGAGAGAAATTGAGAGAAAATGAGCTTCATTTTCAAAAATCAAATGGTTACCAAACGAGATATTTCCCTTTGGTAACCATTTAGTCCTCATTTGGTAACCATCTAGATTTTTGTTTTTGTTTTTTAAAATTAAGCCTATAGCTTTTTAAAAAACCAAGTCAAATTTTGAAAAAAATTTGTTCATCTGTTATTTACTTTTTACCAATGGTTTAAAAAAACCAAGTCAAATTTTGAAAAAAAAAATAGCTTTTAAAAACTCGTTTTTGTTTTTAACGCTACAAGAAATTTGGGCTTTAATGTTGATTGAAAAAACAAAAATCCGATGTATAATGTTAGTTTTTTTTATAAAAAAAGACGAATCTTTAATGTCAATTAAACCGACATTAAAGATATATTTTAATTAGAATAAATGTTGGTTTAAAACTGCCATTGTAGATGCTTATTTATTTTTTTCCCTTTAGTAAAAAAAACATCATCTCTTTCATTTTTCTATCTTTCTCCTCTCTCCTCCAAACCCTATTCCATTTGATCAAATCTCACTTCTCTCTTTTCTCACTTTGTTCGTGGAGAGGTGCAGATCTCATCATCGTCAGCTCCGTTTGTCAACTTTGTTCATGGAGGTGCATTTGCGGTCGTACAGTCATGCAGTCGTCAACTCTGTTTGTCTGCAGTTGTCAACTCTGAGGTTCACTGCCTTCGTTCGTGGTCGCCAACTCCAGTCGTCTATAGTTGTGCGGTCATGCAGTCAAATCTAAGGTTTGCCTCGTTGTCAGCATCAGATCTACGGTCAGCTTGTGCGGTTAAATCTGCGGTCAGCTTGTCGCTGGTGTTCACATCTGTAGTCGTGCGGTCAGATCTGAGGTTCACCTCGTCGTCGGCTTCAGATCTTCAGTCACCTCGTCTCACTCATGCGGTAAGATCTGTGATCACTGACGCTCGTGCCACTCCGAACACTCACTCGTGCGATTAGATCTGAGGTCACCTCGTCGCCGATGTTGAATCTACAGAATTGGTCATGGATTTTTCAAATTTGGTCGTTTATTTGTCCAATCTACCTGTGGGTCATCAAATCTGGTCGTGCAAGTTCGTTTTTCAGTTCTATTCCAATCTTCGAGCTCTAGGTCAGATCCATTCAAGCTTGTTGGTTGAGTGAAGCCCTTCACAATTTTTATGTGGGTTGTTTGAGTTGTTTGCTTGCTCCAAAGATAAGTTTTTCATTTTATATTTATTTTCAATTTAGTAATTTAAAGTTGTTTCATTCATTTTGTTTTTATTCCAATGATTAAGCTTCTAGAGATTTTGAAATGTTGGAATAAAATTAGTTCAAGAATATATGATTGTTTGATAATCTTGTGTGATATGATTCAATTCTTAAAAAAAGAATATATTTTAGCCTTTAATATTTTATTTTTTCTTTTAAGTTTATCTCAAAATTTAATACAAACAAATTTAGGTATGATTATTGATTATGGTTCATAAGATTTGGAAGTGTTGAAATGAAAATTAGTTCAAGAATATGAACTTGTTTGATGGTCTTGTTTTCATCTTTTTATTTGGTGGTTAATGTGCTCATAGAACATTTTCTTGGGTTATATTTTGGTTTTGAAAATATTTTATTTTGTTCTTTTGTGTTTGTCTCATGTTGACATAAATAAATTTAGGTCTTATTATTGATTATTGTTAAGTTCACAAGCCTTTTATTCTTTTGGCTAAGGTTTCTTTGAAGGAAATCAAACTAGAGGATTTCCATGAGCAGCGGAAGGGGTCGTTCCAAATTCCATTTGAATTGAACACAAATAATTGTAGTCTAAAACGAAAACTAACAGGTCATGCATGAATAGAATTTACAGCATGCTTCAAGAGAATCAAGGGATAGAGTATGCATACCTTTGAAGAACCATTCTTCAAGTATCCTCGAACGAAGTCCAATGCATCCACAAATAGCACACGAACGCAGAACAACACGACTTCGAACACAACAATCGTCTGAGTGCTCCTTTAACTCAATCGAGTCTCACTCGATTCACGAACAGAGTAAAGACACTATCACAATGGTTACCTTGGTATTCTCGATGTGAGAATGCAAAAGTTGTGGGCTCTATATGATTTTGACTTGAGGAAGAGAGGAGGTCTACGATCGAGTAGATGGTCGAGCAAGTGGGAGATAAGAAGCTGGTCTATCGCAAAGACGATCTGCTTGATCGTTTAGTAAACTAAAGTCTATCGCATATACTTTACTATTCGATCGTGTAGCTACAATCAGCTGAGTGACTATCGTATAGTCAACTCTACACGATCATTTAGTCTCTGTCAACATTATCGCTCAGTAAAACTCTTTCACTTGATAGCTTTTCTCCGTGAAAACTTTCTGAATGAGGCAACTTCTAAAATTAGGAAAACAATTTTCCTTTTATCTCACGATTACCATAAAACTTCCAATATAACTCTCCAATTTGTGCACATATATTGTAATTTGCACTCATGTAAGTTTTAGTCAACTTGTGCTCAAATTACTACATAGTTGTTTTGAATATTATAGTGTTCTGGAAACTTTGGTAGTTCTGTTGAGAAAAGATTGTTGTTTGAATATTGTGTTGGAAGTGCATTTCTTTGAACAAGTGTCAAAGTTTAAAAAAATGGTTTTGTTATATAGTGATGTCATGCTGCCAAAATTTTTCTAAAGCATAAGAATTAGTAAAGTTAGTTACAAGTTAAAATATGGTAATGTTCCTAGGTTCTTTCTGTTCTTACTTCTAGATTTCATTGCAATTGACCCAGTTGGAGAGTGAGTTTCATAGAAGGTTTTACTTTAAGATACTTCACAAAATGTTGTCTTCATTTTCTTGTTGCAAGTATTTTTAAGATCTTTGGGTTTGAAAGTGCATGAGAAATAGATCAACTATGAAGCATAACTATGATGCATTTTCCATTTCTTTATTACGTTCCTTCATTTCTAACAAATGTATTGAACTTAACTTTATTAGTGGTTGTGTTATGATTGTTTGGTCAAATTGATACAACAATCTGTGGATGTGTTTTATTTCCTCTGTTATCTAGTTTTATTTCCTTATTCCAATAAGTTAGTTAATTTTTGTGTTTGTTGAAATCATAATATATAAAAGCAATAAAGATTTTATTTTTTATATGTACAAGTAAGAGAAATATTATTGTTTAAAAAGAATATATTATTGATTTACACATGCTTAAGCAGAAAATATATATGTATGTTTTGTTAATTTCGATTTTTAATTCTTTGATTGACATTAAAAATGGATTGGACGTATAAAAAAATGAGGCATTAAAAAACTACCAGACAATTATTGAAAAAAAAAAAAGTGATAAAAAACCAACATAAAAGATGATACAATGTCGGTTTTCAACTGATATTGAAGATGGTGTATAATGTCAGTTTCCAATCGATATTGAAGAATATTGGCATTGAAATTTTGGTCAGTTATAATGTCGATTTAAGACTGACATTAAAGACCTTTTATAATACGATTTTTTATGTCAGTTTACAATCGACATTGTATCCCTATAATGTCAGCTTCAAATTGACATTAAAGCCCAATTTTGTAGTAGTGTTTGAAATTGACTAAGAACTCAATAATTACACTTAAGAAATATGCAAATCATTGTAAGAAATGAGAGAAAATAAGCATAGTTTCCAAAAACCAAAAACAAAAAATGAAATGGTTACCAAACAGATCCTTAGTTTCTAGTTTTCGTGTTTGAAAATTAAACCTACAAGAATCTCTTCCACCTCTAGATTTATCGCATTGGTATCTAATTTCTACCAATGTTTTTAAAAATCAAGACAAAATTTGAAAACTAAAAAAATATATATAGTTTTTACAAACTTTTTTTTTCAATTTGGCTAAGAAATGTACTCTTATGCTTAAGAAAGATCAAACCATTGCAAGAAAATGAGAGAAAATAGGCTTAATTCTCAAAAACCAAATACAAAAAATGAATAGTTACCAAACGAAGCTTTAGTTTTTTGTTTTTTATTTTTAAAAATTAAGTCTTTTTCTCTTGATTTCTTACAATGATTTTGCATATTTCTCAAGTGAAAGTGTTGAATTTTTAGTCAAATTTATAAAACAAAGGGAAGTTTTAAAAAAACTATTTTTTAGTTTTCAAATTTTTGCTTGATTTTTGAAAGGGCAACTAACAATGTAATAAATATAGGGAAGGGTTGTTTACAAGCTTAATTTTCAAAAATAAAAAACTAAAGCCTCGTTTAGTAACCATTTTGTTTTGGATATTTGTAATGCATAGTAGAATAAGAGAAAAAATCTAAAAATATATTACATTTTTAAAATATTTGTAAATATGAATGAGTTGACTGGTCAATCTTTGAATTTTTTTTTTAATTTCCAATTTCGTCCTCCCTTATCTTATTTTGTTGTACAATTTTTTTTAGTCTTTTTATTTTATTTCTCTTCTTTGATTTTTGCTTATTCCCTCCCTATTTTCATTTTTTCATTTTATTTTCTTTCTTAGTTTTTGCTTCTTCTCCTTTTTTTCTTATTTTATTCTTTCCTTTATCCGATTTTTGCTTCTTTCTTTTATTTTTTTTTATTTTCTTTCATTTCCTTTCTTTTTCCTTTATTTTTTTTTCATTTTTTTCATTTTCTTTTCTTTCTTCAGTTTTTATATTCCTTTTTTTTATTTTCTTTCTTCAGCTCTTACTTATTCATTTTTTTAATTTTTATTTTCTTCCATTTCTCCGATTTTTGCTTTTTTCCTTATCTTTTTTTATTATTTTATTTTCTTGTCTTTCTCCGACTTTTTGCTTCTTCTCTTTCTCTTTCTCTTTCTTTTTTAGTTTTTCTTTCATTTTTCCAGTTTTTGCTTCATTTTTTCTATTTAATTTTCTTTCTTTTTCTTCAATTTTTGCTTCTTCTCTTTCTCTTATTTTTAAAATTTTTCTTTCCTTTATTTGAATTTTTTTCTTCTTCCCTTTTTTTTCCACAAGAATTATGAGGCTGAGTTCCATATGCATGACTTGAAAGTATTCAATTCATAAGTGACTTAACACCAACATGCCAATCATCAAGTTTGATTATTATAACAAATAATAAATAGAAATAGAAAATGAAAGTCTATCAGTGATAGCCACTAATATTTTCTATCATTGATAGCTTAATCTTTGATTATATTTTCGTAGTTAATAGCCACTTGTAGAAATCTATCATTGATAGCTTTAGTGAATTTAATTAATAAAGTTGAATATCGAACTAAAATGTAAGTGGAATGCCTAGAAGTTATCACTAATAGAATGTTTATCAGTGATAGAAGCTATCATCGAAAAGAAAAGAGACTTATAAATGTTTGGGAAGGACAAGAAAGGGGCAAAAAGGTGTTCAGTGGTTATGATTGATAGAAGCTACTATTAATAGCATGTTACCAATGATAGGAGCTAATACTAATAGCATGTTATCGATGATAGAAATTATCCGATAACACGTTATCGGTGATAGAAGCTACCACTAATAGCACATTATCAGTGATAAAGAACTATCACTGATAGCATGATATTAGTGAGATCGTTGATAGCATCTTATTAGTGATGTTATCAGTGAAAGAAGCTATCACTGATAACCACAATATGAGTGATGTTAGTAATATCGGTGATAAAACTTAAGTGATATCTATATATCAAGTTTCTTTCAAAGGTGATAACCGATTATAGAAATCTATTATTAATAGCCTTAAGTGTTAATATTTTAAGGTTGATTCTAATTGATGAAATGTCACACCCCGCCCCAGATCACCCTTTTAGTCTAGAGAAGGGCGTGACTGCAACAGTTATCAACCCTTAGGCTGATACTTACTGCCTAAAAACTCTTGTGGAATAACTCTGATACCAAATACAAATTATATGCAACAGGACGGCTGTAGGCCCACAATTTATTAACTTAGAAACTTAATATGTTTAGAGTATTTACAACATTAGATTTACAAGTCCCAAAACCCACAAACCCTCGTCCCTATATGAACAATAGTAACATGTGTACAATATTAACAGTAACCACCTAGCAAATGATTACAAGTATTTTCGTCCTTTAGTGGCAGAGCAGATACTGAGCTGTCTTCAGAGAATTTGACTGCTACATGTGGAACAGAAAAAAAAACAAAAATATTTGAAAACGGGGTGAGCTTACGCCCACTGAGTGATCGAGAAAACATAGTAAATTCCCATGCATAATTTCAGAAAATAGTTTTATCTGAAATATAAACTTTTGCAGCATAAATACTTCCAAGCGTATTGTATATAAAACTGTTTTAAACATAAAACAGTAAAATCATTTCTCAAATCAAAGTACTGTATAACTAGCAAAATAATCCCAACACCAACTACTAGTCTAGAGAGAACCCTTTTGCTCAATCTCTGACTTTATTCACCTGTGGCCACATTAGGTACTACTGTTCAGATACCTTATCCTTGTACTTCAGTATCGAGCTACTAGGATACCTTTTCCAACGTACTTTAGTATCCCGTTGGCTTGGTACCTTCTCAAACGTACTTCAGTACCAATAGATACATTCTCCTTATACTTCAGTATCTAGTTAGGTAGATGCCTTCTCCTTGTACTTTGGCATCGCATTTTACCAAAATTATTTATAAACAACTTTTCTCTTTAAAGCATGTACAGTATAACACATATACAACATGGCTTTAAAGATGATAACGCATGCTAGATAAAATCAACATATGTAAATAGTTTTTCAACAATATGCATGCGTTCAAATCACAATTCAAACTTGCTTGGAAACCACTTTATAAAACTAGTAGGCATGAGAATATTTTCACAAACATGCTTTCTGTAAAATGTTTGTAATCAAACCAGTTTAAAACGTTTTAGTTCGAAAACATTTTAGCCACTCACCTCGAATTCTTAGGAACTTTTCACTCTAGTAGCTCCTCGGGTCCCTTTTTCACCCCTAGAATCCAGATTCAACTTTCAATTTAGATTACTCATAGTTCGAACCTTATTTGGAAATACTTCCTTCTACAAACTTATTCTAAAATGTCTCAGAAGTCTTATCCTAAACTTTCAGCTCATAATTCCTCGTGGTTTGGCCGGAATCTCCAAATATTCAAGACTGGCTCAGACTGATCCGACAGTCTGACCCTTTTGCATTCTTCTCAACCTCCAGCCCAGTTCCTTTGAGTCTTTTTCTCTGACAGCCCTACTCTGAAAACTAAACTTCTAGAGCTTTCAGATGGCTTTAGAATCACTCCAAATGCACGAGTAGATTGGAAGATCTCCTCGTCCAAATTTGGAACATTCCTCTGAACCCTCACTGCCCTCTACTTTCTCTACGAAATTTATGATTTTTGTGTGATTTGAAAATGAAATCCCAACTCCCTATTTATAGGCGTTTAAATTGCTCGTGAGATTGACAGCACCTACTTGGCTGCATGGCCAAATGTTTAATCCTCCCTTTATCAACGTAAGCTGACTTTACCTTGGTTCAATGTGTTCTTCCCAAACGCATCCAACACGGTTTCTTAGAGTTTAAGAATTTCTCTTAATCGGACACCTAAATTTTAATTGACGTTTGCCCTTATGTCTTCAAGCTTTTTTTGTATTCAAATTAGGGTTTTAAAATGCATAATCCACCCCAACGCGTCCAAATACATCGCCTAGAAGCTTGCTCGGTCGTTCAATGCATAGGCGAGGCGGGGACGTGACGTTCGAATGCAGCACCAGACAAGGTGTGGCTGGCGCACGGGCTGCTCTCGCTCTCTCCCCCACTTTCTCGCTCAAAATCTCGCTCTCTCCAACTTTCTAGCTCAAAATCTCGCTCTCTCTGCTCTCGCTCTCTCCAACTTTCTCGCTGGTCTTGCTCTCTCCAATCTCGCTCTCTCCCATTTTCTCTCCAATCTTGCTCTCTACAATTTTCTCTCCAATCTCGCTGGTCTCGATCTCAATGATCTCGCTCTCAACGATCTCGCTGATCTCACTCTCAACGATCTCGCTCTTAACTACTGCGAATTGTTTGTCCCCGTGCAACTTCTACACTTTTTTTTTTTTAGATTTTCCCCAAAATAATTTCCCATATTTTTCTTAGTTCTGCAATTCTTTCTTCAGCCATAACGTATTTCACATAACTTCTCTATACTTAGTCGAAATTCCCCAAACTCAATTTCCATATTTTTCTTTTTCAAATCCCCATTCATTCTTCACCATTTCACACTAACTTTCTCATCAACCTATTTATTATATAAATTTTATTACAATTTTACTAATTAAAACTCAACTTATTTATACAAATTTAAATAGGAACACACAATTAAGTAGAAAATTAAGACAATTTAAATAAGAAAACACACTTAAGTGTAAAATTGGGATTCAGGGTTCACATTTACCTTCTCCTTATAAAAATTTCGTCCTCGAAATTTCGCCACAAGTCCGTCAGTTAAACAACTGCGGATACTTATTTCTGATTTGCTCCTCAGTTTCCCATGTTTCTTGTTCTATGGTATGATTTCGCCATAGCACCTTTACTAATGGGATTGTCTTATTCCTCAAGACTTGTTCCTTTCTGTCCAGAATCTTCACTGGTTCCTCCTTATACGATAAATTCTCTTTCAACTGTATCGGTTGCTCAGATAATATATGAGTAGGATCTGGCACATACTTTCTAAGCATTGCCACATGAAACACATCATGAACACGAGATAATTCCGGAGGTAAATCCAATCGATATGCCATTGGACTAATTCTTTCTATTATCTCATAGGGTCTAATATATCTCGGGCTTAACTTCCCTTTTCTACTGAACCTGAGTTTTCCTTTCCACGGATATAATTTCAGAAATACTTTATCACCCATTTCAAACTCTAATTCTCTTCTCTGCTTATTAGCATAAATTTTCTGCTTATCTCGAGCCGTCTTAAGATTATCTCTTATAATCTTAGTGTTATCTGACGTTTGTTGTACAAGTTCTGGACCTAGTAATTTCCTTTCACTGACTTCATTTAGCATATCGGAGTTCTACATAGTCTTCCGTATAGAGCTTCATATGGTGCCATTCCGATACTCTAATGGTAGTTTTTGTTATATGCAAATTTAATTAATGACAGTATGTATCCCAACTGCCTTTGAATTACAACACACATGCCCTCAGCATGTCTTCCAATGTCTGGATTACCCGCTCAGACTGACCATCCGTTTGTGGATGAAAAGTGGTACTGAAATATAACTTGGCCCCCATACTAGCCCAAAACTTTGATGTAAATCTGGAGTCTCGATCTGATACAATTGAAACTGGAGCTCCAAACTAACTTACAACTCTATCAACATATAGCTTAGCTAGTTGGTCCCAAGTATAAGTGGCTTTAATAGGTAAAAACTTAGTTGTTTTTGTCAATCTATCCACAATATACCATCATAGCTTGCTGTTGTCTTAGGTAATCCATACAAGAAATCCATCGTAATATGTTCCCACTTCCATTCTGGTACTGGGAGTGGATTAAGTAATCCTGCTGGTTTCTGTCTCTCTGGTTTAACTTATTGACATACTAGACACTTGTCAACATACTCCGCTATTTCTTTTTTCATACCCGGCCACCAGTACGATTTCTTTAATGTTCTGTACATCTTCGTACTGCCTGGGTGCATAGCATATGTCGAACTATGTGCTTCTTCTAGGATAGCTTGTCTAAGAGCTAAGTCCTTAGGTACGCAAATCCTACCCTCCTTTAGTAGCACTTTGTCTGTTCTTAGTTGATAGTCCGTTCTCAATCCTTTATCCACTTCTTCAACTAATTTCTTCAGATTAGAATCCTATAATTGCTCACGTAGAATATTTTCTATAAGAGTAGAACGCACTTGAAATAAGGCTAGTAATCCTCCTTTTCGACTGATTGATAATGCTACCCCAACATTATACAACTCATGGATCAATCTACCCTTCACTGAATTAATACTAGCTCCAACTGATCTAGTTTTTCGACTTAAAGCATCAGATACCACATTTGCTTTACCTGGGTGATAGTCAATTGTACAGTCATAATCTTTAATCAATTCAAGCCATCTTCTCTGTCTTAGGTTTAGTTTCTTTTGATCAAATATGTGCTTTAGACTCTTATGGTCTGTAAATATATGACATCGCTCACCAAACAGGTAATGTCTCCACAATTTTAAAGCTAACACAACTGCTGCTAACTCTAAGTAGTGTGTAGGGTAATTACATTCATGCTTCTTTAACTGTCACGAAGCATAGGCTACTATTTTTTCCTCCTACATCAGCACACATCCTAATCCTTGTCGGGATGCATCACAATAAACTTCAAACCCCTTACCTGGTGTAGGTAGAGTTAATACTGGTGTTGATACTAACATTTTTTTCAACACATGGAAACTATGCTCGTATTCTAGCGACCATTCAAACTTCGCATCTTTTCTGGTCAGGTTTGTCAATGGAAGGGCTATCTTAGAGAAACCCTCCACGAATCTCCTAAATAACTTGCTAAACCCAGAAAACTGCGTACTTCGATTACATTCAGGGGTCGTTCCCAATTAACTACTGCTTCTATCTTTTGGTAATCAACACTAACTCCATCAGCTGAAACTATATGCCCAAGAAATATGACTTGATTTAACCAAAAATCACACTTACTAAATTTGACATATAACCTCTTTTCTCTTAAAGTTTGTAATACCATCCTTAGATGTTATTTGTGTTTTTCTGCACTACTAGAATACACTAGTATATCATCTATGAATACTATCACAAACTGATCCAGATAAGAATGGAATATCCTATTCATCAAGCCCATAAATACCGCAAGAGCATTTTTCAGTCCAAACGGCATTACTAGGAACTCAAAATGTCCATATCTAGTTCTGAATGCAGTTTTTGGAACATCTGTGTCTTTCACCTTCAACTAATGATAGCCTAATCTCAAATCTATCTTAGAGAACATCGTTGCTCCGTTTAACTGATCGAAGAGATCATCTATACAAGGCAATGGGTACTTATTCTTAATGGTCACCTTATTCAACTGTCTATAGTCTTTGCATAATTTAAGAGTACCGTCTTTCTTCCTAACAAACAAGAATGGCGCTCCCCAAGGTGATACACTAGGTCTAATGTACCCCTTATCTACAAGTTCCTGTAATTGAAATTTTACCTCTTTCAACTCTTTCAACTCTATTGGGGCCATCCTATATGGTGCTTGGGATATAGGTGCAGTACCAGGAATTAACTCAATAGTAAATTCCACTTCCTTATCAGGCGGTAAGCCTAGTAATTCTTCAGGGAACACATCTAAGAATTCTTGTACTACAGGTACATCCTCAGGTTTTAGTTTCCTATCTTGGGAAACTACTATAGATGCTAAATATGCTTCACATCCTTTACTCAACAGTTTTCTAGCTTTTACCGCTGATATTAAACTTCCTGGGAGTATTCTTTTGCTTCCTACCAGAGTTATTTCTTTTTCACCGGGTTTCCTAAACACTATTTCTCTTCTAAAGCAATCCATAGTGGAATAGTGTTTACTTAGGAAATCTATACCTAAGATAACATCAAATTCTAGTAATTCTAATGGAATTAAGTTGGCCCAAAAACTTTGGTCTCCGAGAATTACTTCACAATTCCCATAATACTCTTGTACCACTAGAGTATCTTCTACAGGCGTAGAGATAAATAACTCCTCATCCATACGTTTAGGTATTTTATCTATATGTAATGCACACATACTAGATATGAATGAGTGTGTAGCACCAGGATCAAATAATGCATAAGCGGATTGATTACATAAAGTTATCGTACCAGTTACGACATCTGGAGCTTCTTCCGCTTCCTGGTGTGTCATAGCGTACATTCTACCCTGCTGCTGCTGCGGTTGCTGTTGGGGTCGTCCAGCTACCCCTTTCTGCTTAGTTACACCGGATCCCTCACCTCTAGTTCCAGTCGTTCTAGGTTGGTTTACAGTCTGGGTAACTTCTCTTTGCTCATTCTGTGCTCCATGACCTAGCTGAGGACAATCTCTTTTGAAATGCCCAGCTTGTCCGCACTGGAAACACACATTCCTATTACCATAACATACTCCTGTATGAGGCCTACCACAGTTTACACAAAGTGGTTTCCTCCCCGTACTAGCCACCTCACTAGCACGACCTGATACTGATCTACCACTTTGTTTAGCTACAGGTCTGGACTTCTTTCGACTCAAACTTTGTTGGCTCATGCCCCCAAAACTCCTTATCCCCGACTGTCCAGAGAACGAGGATCTAAATTTTTTACTTTTTGTTTCTCCAGGCACTCTAAACTGTCCTTCTCCTGGTTGAAGTTCATCCTCCTTCGCTACACTCTGCTCTACTCGGATAGCGGTCTCAACTAACTGAGTGAAATTCACCCAATTAGATGTAGAGGTAACAGGTGTACGTATTTTTCTTCTTAGGCCACTCTCAAATCTCCTACACCTCTCCTTCTCTTCCGCGATGATCGAAGGGCATACTGAGATAACTCAGTAAATTTTTGCTCATACTCAGCAACCGTCATTACTCCCTGAGTTAGCCTAAGGAATTCCTCCCTCTTCGCATCTCTAAAAGAACTAGGGTAGTATTTATCCTCAAATACTTGTCTAAACTCAGACCAAGTCATAGTTTCTAAACTACCTCGTCTAGCCTCTATTACTTTCCACCACTTCTCAGCCCCTTTTTGCAGCAAGAATGCCGCTAACTCGACCTTACGGTCCTCAGGGCATCTCATAACTTTAAAACACTTCTCAATCAAATCCAACCAGATTTCAGCATCTAATGGATCTGTGGCTCCATCGAACGTCGTGGCTCCTAAAGCTTTCAGCCTCTCGACGCCGAATTTCTTTTCTGGATCATTTTGAATCGATCCTACACTCGCCGCTAATTTTTGAGTGATTCTATCGAACACTCGATCCTCCATCTCAGGATCTACACCTACTTTTGGTGTACTAGACTCGTTTTCAGAAGTTGCCTCCTGTTCTACTGAGTCTCTAACTCTTTTCCCCTTCGGATCTGGGTCTGACGAGACCTCAGGACCTCCACTGGTAGGGTCAATATTCCTCTTCTCAGTCTGCTTGCTCGGTCTGCCTCTTTTCCTCAGCATCTTTGCCTAGTTATTAAGTACACATGTTAGGGACTTATCTATGGGACTTTAATCTAATGCATGAACTCTCTCTTTCACCCAAAGTCTTATGTTTTAGTACTAAGCTAGCTTAAATCTTTCCCAAACTTACGTATAACCCATCCTTTAATACCAAGCTGGTATCAATTTAGACTTTACACTTAACCTTTCCCCAGGTTTTACATAAACCTTTGTATTGATACCAAACTGGTACCAGCTAACTCTTTAACCTTCCCAGAAACTTATATTGGATACCAATTGGTATAAACTAATTCCTCAATTGTCCCAAAAACTTATGCTCTGATACCAAACTGTCACACCCCGCCCCAGATCACCCTCTTAGCCTAGAGAAGGGCGTGACTGCAGCAGTTATCAACCCTTAGGCTGACACTTACTGCCTAAAAACTCTTGCGGAATAACTCTGATACCAAATACAAATTATATGCAACGGGACGGCTGTAGGCCCACAATTTATTAACTTAGAAACTTAATATGTTTAGAGTATTTACAACATTAGATTTACAAGTCCCAAAACCCACAAACCCTAGTCCCTATATGAACAATAGTAACATGTGTACAATATTAACAGTAACCACCTAGCAAACGGTTACAAGTCTTTTTATCCTTTAGTGGCAGAGCAGATATTGAGCTGTCTTTAGAGGATTTGACCGCTACCTGGGGGAGGAGGGGACAAAAACATTTGAAAACGGGGTGAGTTTACGCCCAATGAGTGACCGAGAAAACATAGTAAATTCTCATGCATAATTTCAGAAAATAGTTTTATCTGAAATATAAACATTTTGCAGCATAAATTTTCCAAGCATAAAACATATAAAGTTGTTTTAAACATAAAACAGTAAAATCATTTCTTCAAATCAAAGTACTTATAACTGGTAAAATAATCCCAACACCAACTACTAGTCTAGAGAGAACCCTTTTGCTCAATCTCTGACTTTATTCACCTGTGGCCACATTAGGTACTACTGCTTAGATACTTTCTCCTTGTACTTCAGTATCGAGCTACTAGGATACCTTCTCCAACGTACTTCAGTATCCCGTTGGCTTGGTACCTTCTCAAACGTACTTCAGTACCAATAGATACCTTCTCCTTGTACTTCAGTATCTAGCTGGGTGGATGCCTTCTCCTTGTACTTCGGCATCGCATTTTACCAAAATTATTTATAAACAACTTTTCTCTTTAAAGCATGTATAGTATAACACATATACAACATGACTTTAAAGATGATAACGCATGCTGAATAAAATCAACATATGTAAATAGTTTTTCAACAATATGCATGCGTTTAAATCACAATTCAAACTTGCTTGGAAACCATTTTATAAAACTAGTAGGCATGAGAATATTTTTGTAAACATGCTTTTTGTAAAATGTTTGTAATCAAACCAGTTTAAAACGTTTTAGTTCGAAAACATTTTAGCCACTCACCTTGAATTCTTAGGAACTTTTCACTCTAGTAGCTCATCGGGTCCCTTTTTCACCCCTAGAATCCAGATTCAACTTTCAATTTAGATTACTCATAGTTCGAACCTTATTTGAAAATACTTCCTTCTACAAACTTATTCTAAAATGTCTCAGGAGTCTTATCCTAAACTTTCAGCTCAGAATTCCTCGTGGTTTGGCCGGAATCTCCAAATATTCAAGACTGGCTCAGACTGATCCGACAGTCTGACCCTTTTGCATTCTTCTCAACCTCCAGCTCAGTTCCTTTGAGACTTTTTCTCTGACAGCCCTACTCTGAAAACTAGACTTCTAGAGCTTTCAGATGGCTTTAGAATCACTCCAAATGCACGAGTAGATTGGAAGATCTCCTCGTCCAAATTTGGAACATTCCTCTGAACCCTCACTGTCCCCTACTTTCTCTACGAAATTTATGATTTTTGTGTGATTTGAAAATGAAATCCCAACTCCCTATTTATAGGCGTTCAAATTGCTCGTGGGATTGATAGCACCTACTTGGCTGCATGGCCAAATGTTTAATCCTCCCTTTATCAACGTAAGCTGACTTCACCTTGGTTCAATGTGTTCTTCCCAAATGCATCCAACACAGTTTCTTAAGGTTTAAGAATTTCTCTTAATCGGACACCTAAATTTTAATTGACGTTTGCCCTTATGTCTTCAAGCTTTGTTTGTATTCAAATTAGGGTTTTTAAATGCATAATCCACCTCAACGCGTCCAAATACATCGCCCAGAAGCTTGCTCGGCCGTTCAATGCATAGGCGAGGCGTGAGCGTGACATTCGAATGCAGCACCGAACAAGGCGTGGCTGACACACGGGCTGCTCTCGCTCTCTCCCACTTTCTCGCTCAAAATTTCACTCTCTCCACTCTCGCTCTCTACAACTTTCTAACTCAAAATCTCGCTCTCTCTACTCTCGCTCTCTCCCACTTTCTCGCTGGTCTTACTCTCTCCAATCTCGCTCTCTCCCATTTTCTCTCCAATCTCGCTCTCTACCATTTTCTCTCCAACCTCGCTAGTCTCGATCTCAATGATCTCGCTCTCAACAATCTTGCTGATCTCACTCTCAACGATCTCGCTCTTAGCTACTACGAATTGTTTGTCTCCGTGCAACTTCTACACGTTTTTGTTTTTTTTTTCATATTTTCCCTAAAATAATTTCCCATATTTTTCTCAATTCTTCAAACCTTTCTTCAGCCATAACGCATTTCACATAACTTCTCTATACTTAGCCGAAATTCCCCAAACTCAATTTCCATATTTTTCTTTTTCAAATCTCCATTCCTTCTTCACCATTTCACACTAACTTTCTCATCAACCTACTTATTATACAAAATTCATTACAATTTCACCAATTAAAACTCAACTTATTTATATAAATTTAAATAGGGACACACAATTAAGTGGAAAATTAAGACAATTTAAATAAGAAAACACACTTAAGTGTAAAATTGGGATTCGGGGTTCACATGAAAGTCTATCGGTGATAATGACTGATAATTGTTATCAGTGATAGCCATGATAAAAGATTATTAATGATAACTAATATGGTAATCAAAGTTGTTGGTCTTCTTTTAAAGTTGATCACTATTTATAAATCTATCATTGATAGCCACTGATAGTCTTAAGTAGTAATATTTCAACGTTGGTTCCAATTGATGAAAGTGAATCAATGATAGCTAATAATAATTGATAGCAAATTAAAAGCTAATATTTCAAGATTGTATTAATTTGTCTAAAATTGAAAGTTATCGCTGATAGCAACTATCATCGATAGCAATTGATAGAAGCTATCAACAATAGCAGCTGATAGAATCTATCAGTGGTTATCACTGATAGCTGCTATCAGTGATAGCTTTTAATTTGAGAAAACCGGGAAGAAGCGGAAAAAATGGTGACTAGGCATGAGTTTTTTAGTCTTTTACCATTTTTTGATCTATATATGCAATTATTTTATCCTTGTACTACATATTCTATTATTTTGGGCTTAAATTCTATTTATGCAACTAGCCCTTTTGTTTTTTGTTTTTGTTTTTTAAAATTAAGCCTATTGATACTACTTCCAGCTCCAAATTTATTTATTTGTTATCTACTTTTCACCAATGGTTTAGAAAACTAAACCAAATTTTGAGAACTGAAAAAAATAGCTTTTAAAAAAATGTTTTTGGAATTTGGAATTTGACTAAGAATCAAACTATTATACTTAAGAAATCTGCAAATCATTGTAAAAAATGTAGAGAAATATGCAAATCATTGTAAAAAATGTAGATGAAATAGACTTAATTTTCAAAAACAAAAACAAAAAATCAAATGGTTATCAAATAGAATGTAAATAATTATCAAACGGAACCTAAATGATTACTAAATAGGTCTTCCCATTGATTATCAAACAATAGAAAATGTTGAAAATATAAAATTATCGTGCTGAGTGTTTCAAAATCAATTCTAAAAGAAACCTTATATTTAGAGAAATAAGGACTCATTTTTTTTGTGAAACCTTTAGTTAACGATAAAGTTCTTCCCTTTTGTAGAAAGCGTAGGATTTCTTAAAGAAAAAAATGACATCAGCCTTGATATCTTCGTAAAGGAAAAAGAAATTCTTTAACCAAAGGAAAAATTCGTCCAAACTTAGGGGATTAGTTGTTTAACCCCCAAAATGGGACATTCTAAATAGAGAAAGAGAAACGTTCAAATTAAGTTCAACTTAACGATAATTGAGATATACTATCTCACTTAGTATTAGAAGTTCGAACTTCATCTCTATAATTGTTATACCAAAAAACAAACATAGAGAAGTGAATTTATATACATGTATAGAACATTACTCAAGAAAAAAGAAGGAAGAGAGGAAAAGAGATGCGACAACCACGACAAGTTTGCCAGAGGGTCGAGGGGACGAGGGGAAGGGCTAGGAAGGTGAGAGGGGAGAGAGAATAAATAAGTTTTTTCTAAACCATTTTAATTAATAATTTTTATTTTTAAAAGATGACACGTCAACTTCGTCAACTACTTTAACCTATTTTTTTATTAAAGGATCAAAATCATATTTTCTTAAACATTGAATGTAGACTAATTTGAAACAAACCTTAAATTTCATGAATCAAAAGTGCAATGTACTCTAAAATGTTTATAATTTCCCTTATATGTTACAAATGATATATATATTATCATTTATATGTAGCACATAAGTGTAAAAGATATAAGAATGAAGGTAAGGTTCCATTATAAGTTTAGTTCATGAACTTTCAATTCTATGTTAAGGTTTAAATTTTGTAGCCCATAGATCTTTAAATTTTTAATTTTTTGTCTACCTATTCAACATTTTTAAAATTTACAAAGGCAATAAACATAAAATTGAAAATTTTGGGTCCCAATAGATATAAAATTAAATATTTATGAAGGTTATATTATAAATTTGGTCCCTATTGTTTGGAGAAAATTAGAATTTAGTCCCTATAGTTTAAAAATTAGATGTTTTCCCTATAGGTTGATATAGACTATTCATTAGGATTTCATCAAATCATATGGACTATTTATGAAGATGTATCGAATCATAAGAATGAAAATATAATTTTTAAAACCATGAGGACTGAATTTTAACATTTTCAAATGTAATTTAAAAACCTTAATTCTATAAGGAAAAACTCCATATATCCCCATTTATCTCTACCAAAAATATTACAAGGGTCGTGGATGGTGCAAATGGAGCAAATAAAGAAATATCATAATTATTGATGTCAAAATCCAAACAGGGATCAAAATGCACCTGACCTTCACGTGACACTAGTATTGAACTTGTTTGAGGGGAAAAAAAAACATGGCCTGCAAAAGATAAAACATGTAGATTGGTGTGGTATTTGCTACTCACACTACGATGCTTAAGTCAATGAGTGAAAGAATGTGAAAGTTAGGGAGTTTGAGAGTATGATTCAACTTCCCTCATATGGAGTTATAATGATATATTTATGTAGGAGGGTGATCTATGTCTTCTCCTATTCCCTTTTGAAATCCAATTATTTAATAAGAATCCTATGGATTCTTGGGCTCGGAGGCGTGCTTGTGTGAAAGTTTGGCTCTTCAGTCTCCGAGACCAAGGGTGAGGGAAGGTTGGGTCGAGGGCCCAACTCAAGCTCAATGGCCAAGTAGGTTCCTCACCCTTGGCCTTCGAGAGCAAAGATGTGGGAATTGTGGGATTAAATCCTGCAGCAGAAGCGATGGATGACTTTGCTTTCGATTTTTTATTAGAAACTTGTATTGTGGAGGAGACCTAGTTCCTATTATTTAATTTAAGTTTAAATTAAATAGAATTCGTTTAATTAAATTAAATTAACAATTAATCGGATTGATTAATTAGTATTTTAATTAAATATCTCATATTTAATTAAATATACATTTAAATCATATTTAAATGCACATCTCTTTCATAACCTATAATTTTAATATGAATCTAATTCATATTAAATTTTAACCTATAGTTTTAATATGAATCTAATTCATACTATTTTAATATTTGAATCATATTCAAATATATTAAATCTCTCTTTATTATAAAGTTTATCTTGAATCTTATTCAAAATTAACTTTCTATTAACTATATACATTATATTAATTGTATCATATATAATTAATGTTATTCCCTTAAATAATTTGAACAATTTGAATTCTTCCAAAACTATTGATCCTTATTTACCCGTCATGAGTTTCCTATGGACCTACAGATTAAAAGTTCCAATGATCCGAGATTGACTGATTAAACTCTCTAATTACGTTAATCAACGTTCATTAACTGTGAGCCACTCCACTATAAACCCACAACTACACTCTTCGCGAGTTGTCTATAATTACAATTAGGTCAAATTACCGTTTTACCTATGTAATTACCTTTTACTCCTTAAATACCACTAATCCCTCTAATGAATAATATGTTTATAGTCCTACCATAAAATAAGTCCCTCTCGGGCCAGTGAGACGGCGGGTTGTTCAACGCCAGGAATCAGCACTTAAGGAAACAACTCATTTACTAATTTCATCTTATGTAGTTATGATCACAGCTGTCCACTAAGACAAGTCCCAAAAATGGTAGGCTCATTGAGTCGGCAACTCGGACCACTCTCACCCATACAAATCAAAAGACAACATTCATAGACAATAGTCCATAACTCACTCATGATTGATATCGAGTTACATGGTTATCCTATGAAATATTAATCTTTTCAGTCCATGATGTTACAAAAAGAGATTAAATATTTAACGGTCAGATCTTATACAAACTCATTGTATAGGATACTTCAACTTGTATGTCTCCACACGAATGATTTAGATCACATTGATTGTAACACTTGCAAAGTGGGTCATATCCATAGTATTACGAGGATAAGACACCTAACCTCAATCCATATACTATAAATTCTTTTAGTTATTACTTGAACATTATCCACCTGTATGTCCATTACATACTATTCAAGTCTCGTAAAACAACCTTGAATTTTTAACTTGGTAGATAATTCATTATTGCATATTTAAAATAATCAACTATTATGTCAAATAAATAACTATAAGGCTTTAGAGCACAAATCCCAACAAGATCGGTGTCGGCCTTTGAGGGTGAGGCCAATAGGGAGTTGGGCCCAAAGATCTAACTCCTCTCCCTTAGCATGTCATGATTTTGTCTTAATCTCGAATCTGTTTCTTGTTCGCTTATTGATTAGATTTATCCTTTTTTGTAAAAAAATCACCCATAATAATTAGCTCTCCACTCTCATGTTAGGTTTTGAGATTTGGCTAGTCACATTATGAGCTAAACACTTCAGACCCAATTTGAGAGTATACTTATTCTAACTTATGTTGCTTCATTGACCTTGTCAATCAACTCTCAGGAAGGTTGAACTTCTTGTCGGTATTCATGTGAGGCATCCACACATCAAACCTATAAGTTTGATGTTGAGTACTTATTTGGACGGTGCTTTAGGCCCTCGAGTTACCTTAGCGACGTTCTAACTGGGTGGTTTCTCTATTATCTTGGGATGACTCATAGTATCCTGTAAATATCCTTCAGATTCAATTATTTTGAATCCAATCTCCTTTTAAGGGACTAATGTCACACCCCATTATAGATTTCTCCTCTAACCTAGAACGAAATGTGAAGACGTTAAACATCACTTCTTTTAGTGACATCAAATGTCCCAACTCCTAACATATCTTGTGCTCAAGATCAAACTCAAACTTCCAAACCAATTTTAGAAAATAGTCTATTCATCAATAGAGTTCAAGAACTCGACTCAATTTAAATCATAATACTGATTAAAAAGATTTATAGACTAGTAGTAAGGATTATTTTTAACAAAACCTCCTTTGACATGTAACTCACAAGTTTTAACTATTATGAAATACTCTTAAATATATGGACAAACAATACAATAGGTGTCTAACAACACTAATGGCGTTTGATGGCTCAGCAGGCGCTAGGAACTTCATTGCTACTTGGGGGAGGGGGAAATATAAAACATCGAAAGCATGAACTAAAGCTCAGTGAGCGGTAATTTAATATAAACATGAGTTTCTCTTTCATAAACATCAGTGAAATTCATTAAAATCATTATGTAGAATGTTAGTGAAATTTATCAAAACCATTCATTAAATCCTTGGCAAAGTATATAAGATTCAATAACATTTCAAACAAATGCTAGTAAAATAATGACTTGATCATATCTCATATAAAGAACATTATAAAATATTCACGACTTGTCAGAAAACCACACCAACTTTGTACCAAAATACTCGTCTACAATGACGAGTTACTCTAGACAAAGAATGTCCCCTGTGGTGGTAAACCCAATAATAATGTCATACGTGCACGTAGAGCTGCCTCAAGACTAAATATGGATACACACCACAAGCGTAGGTTCCTATGGACTTCCTGGTATATTGTGGTCACATCCGACTCTGGTAGCCCCCTGGTCGCCTGGGTGGTGCTACAAGTGCAAGTTCCTCTAGACTTTCCAGTATATTATGACCACATCTGACCCTGATAGTCCCATGATTTCCTGAGCAGTGCTAGTGAAACACATTTAAGTATCATGGAAGAAATAACCATCTCTTTGGTATAAGATCAGTAGTTTGAAACCACTTTCACAAACTAGTCAACATTATTTATTACGCCATTAAGAGATTTTCTTACAAAACCATACAAATCATAATAAAGTAAAATCAGGTTCCAAACTACATTTTTATAATTCCAGTTCATATAAAATCAATGGGAATTCATAAATCATGATTCAAAACATTTTTAAAATAATAATCAAGTAAAACAAATCATGCCAACACATTTCACAAGTCATAGAATACTATCATACTTATATATTTTTCATATCAAAATACTTAAAATACAACCACTCATTGTTAACCGATTTCTCCTCGGATTTCTAGTTCCTTCGGCTCCCGTTTATCGTTAAATTATATTAATAATTCCCCAGTTATCCTCCATATGACCATAATCCAATTATTTGAAAAATAACCTTCAAATATAACCAATTTCACCTAAACTTCCCCAAAACTCTAATTTGATCCAATGTAGGGTTTATTTTACAATTTGCTCATTTAATTACTTAAGATCCCAAAAATTAATCTCCAATAAGAACTAATTCCACTTCAATTTTCTTTAAGCCTTAGTTTTGACCATTTTAGAGTTTCCTTTTCAATTCAACTCTAATTTCACTCAATTTAGGGTTTATTCACAATTAAGTCTTTTAAATTACTTAAATTACCTTAATTTTCCCAATTAATCCAATTTAAACTCAAAATATCTTAATGATACCAATTGGGACTTAAATCCAGCTTAAGTACACTTAATTTTTCTCAAACCCTAATGTCATTCAATTCCAGGATTTCACTTTACACTTTAATCCTTAAATTATCTTAAAATTAATTTAAGATTCTAAATTAACTCAATTCTAAGATCAAAGCATCTTATTGATATCCATTAGAACTTAAATTAAAATTTGGAACACCTTAATTAATCTTAATTTTGTCCAATTTTATCTAATTTTTCCATTAACCCTAGATAGAGTTTACTTTAAATTAATCCCCTAATCAACTTCAAAACTGGCTTAGGATCTCGATTTCTCCTAATTTTAGGTTTGAAGTATCATAACAATACCAATTGGACCCCAATCATGCTTAAAATCATCTTGGTAACCTAAAATTGACTTTTAATAACAGACAACAGATGTCAGACGGAAGTCAACTATAATAAAAACTCTTTCTTCAACCTTCAGCCCATAATTTTCCAGATTTTGACCAGTTTTTCCGGTGATCTCCGATGATCAATTTCACTCATTTCGGTCATAGCTAACTTATACAAACCTTTTACCCATCCCTTAAACTATCTTACCTTTAAGTTTGGAGCCTTGAATCGCCTTGAATTGCTCAAAATCGATCAAACTCTCCACGGGTACCTATTTTCCAGCGAGAAACTTCAAATTTCAAAATTCAAATTTTCGGCCAATAAAAACTCAACTAACCTATATAAACCTTTTATCCATTACTAAAACTAACTAACCTCTAAATTTGAACGTCTGATTTGCTCTAAAACTCTCAGAATCAACGAAATACTTCTCGGCACCCATGTTTTCCCGCTAAAAGGTCACAGAATATTCAGAATTTAAATTCCTTGATTCCATCTAATGATAATAATCAAATCAAAGACCATAAAACTCTAGAAGGACCTTAGAAGTATCTTACCTTCAAATTTAGAGTTTTGAATTAACCTCTAAGTCCACGAATTTGATAAAAATTCGCAAGCCCTATTTTCAGTCTAATTTTTGCCGCCACTGTTTTTCTTTATTTTCCTTGCTTTTCTGGCCAAATTTTCTTCAATCAAAATGCTCCACGACTTTCCTCTCATCTCCTTCAATGTTTTAGCTCTGTTTTGTCCAATTTTCATTCACCAAAAACTCTTAATTCCATTCTTTTCCTTCTTCCCCTTTTTAAACTCATCGAACACCCCAATTCTTGCTTCTTATCTGATTTTCACCTCCAGCTTTGAGATTTATATGTCTTTGGATGACTCTCCTTTCACTTTTTGGCCATCCAATCATAAAATTTGAAGAAGACAACCAAAATTTTATCAAGAAACCTACCAATTTGCCTTATCTCTTTCTCTCGAGTCTCTCATTTTTTCTTCCAATCCATCTTCAATTCTAACCCAAAAAAAGTCCTACAAGTCCATGTCACCTCCAATTTATCATTAAATCCTTGAAATTTCTAAAATTTACTATATTTTAAAAAAAATGTTGACTTTTTAGTTGACTTTGACCCTTTGACTTTTACTTTAACAGTTGACTTTGATTTTGACTTGTCCTGAGCATGCCTACTTCACTCTCGAATGTCCATTACAAGCTCGACTATGTTCATTGCTCTCAAATTATTCCCCGGGCCCTCACCTTCTCTTCCTAGGTGAAACAAACGTCAACTATTTTTTTTTAATTTTTAATTATAAATCTTAATCAAGAGATCCAAGTCAAACTTAATCTCGAGTCCTAGAGTTCAACTTCAACTATAAGTTTTCTAGAATTTCCAATAAAGAATAAAGAAGAGAGGGCTTATAACTAACCTGTACCGATTCTTGTAAAATAGATACAAAATTGATTTCTTTAAAATTATAAACACCCTATCGAGAAAGATGGATATAAATTTCTGAGAGGTAATGTGGCCAACAAGTAACATTCTTTTAATTACTAAATTTTGTATGAAAGATGAAAATCGATTTCTTTAAGATTATAAGTACTTTCTTGATAAAGATGAAGATTGATATATGAGAAGTGGTGTGACCAACATATGGCTTTATATGACTTTTTCTTTAGAAAAATGAAAATAGAGTTCTTAGAGATTATATGCACCTGCTCAAGAAAGATGAATATCAATTTTTGAGAGGTGAAGTGACTTTCATGTAGCTTTTCTAGACACTTTCCACATTGGAGTTTGTTAAAAAAGTGTAAAGAACACGTGACTTTGAATTGAACTATGTCTCCCACACATTCACCACAAAATTGGATAGAGTACTATCGAACACGTGTTAAGTTGTGACTGGTGGAGATATAGGAATGTTTTGTGGTCAATCAATGTCATAAACAGTGTGTCATACACACATTATCAATAGGTAAACTTTGACTGAGGTCGACCTCGACCTCGACCTACTGGGTCAATCTCAGCATGTGTGCCTTGATGTCGGCCTATGTGTGATGACCTCAACCTCAATCTAGCTCGCACTTGGTGTGTGAGGCCCATGTAAGTTTTGACTCTTAGTCGTTGGGTGTGTAACCTCTAAAAGAATGAGTGAGTTATCTTTTGCCACGACATCGACCATCTTAGACTCACCCCTTGGCAATATTGAGTTCGACCTCAGCCACATGTACTCAATTTTGACCTAAACCACCTAGAATTGGCTAGTGGTTTGCCTACTGCTTCCTTTTATCATTCTCTAGGTAAGATTGACATCGACTTATTAGCCCATACTCGAGGAAAATTTTATTTAGAGAAAATGTTTTCTTGAGTATGACATTCTATCATTAAAAAAAAAAACTTTTCCATTCAAAAGGAAATTTGCATGTTTTGAATTAAAAACAGGTATCATACAAAAAGAAAAAAAAATCAATCATAAAATGTAAGATACCTTATGGTGGGGTTGGCATGGACCTTGCAGGCTAGTCTCGACATCGGCCTTCGCTGGTTGTTTTTTCTCGATCAAGTTTTGCATACCTTCGACTATCTCTTTGTTTCTCAAAGGTTTAATTGGCATCGGCCTTGGCCTTGGATTTGTCTTCCAACCTCGACCTCGACTTCAACGTAGAATCCTCGGCACGGTTTGCACCACTAGTTTAGTCCATTAATTCAACTAGCTTTGTTATGCGCAACTTTATGTCCTTTTGGCTATTAGGTAGTCTTAGGTTGCCTTCTCTAATTGTTCCCACCTAAGATGATTGGCCTCTCATTTGGTCTGTGGACCTGAGACTTTGCATCTCTTATAACCTCAATAAGAAGACATTTCCATTAGCAAGATTACATACTAATGATTCCACTTGAACCACTTTAGTGGGTTTTGCTCGTCCAAAATATCCAATAACCGAGTTAGATCTCAACACATTCCTTTCACTTGCTTCTCTATATGTCTCCAATTTTTTCCCAGGTTGGGGAGGTGTTTGATTACTTGTTCTTCACGGGTGGTGGTCCTGGTCTGAGTCATCTTTGTCCAGGTTTTTGTTCTCATCTCTCTTACTCATATTTTGTAAGATATGCAAATTATAACTAAAACACTCTCTTTTCCACAAAGGATGTCCATTGTTGATGCAAAAATCTAGACAGAAGAAACACACCTGATCTTCATGCAACACCAATAGTAAATTTGTTTGAAGTAGATAAGAACGTGGCTTGCAAAAGAGAAAACCTACATACTGGTGTGATGTTTTCCATATACACTCTAATGCTTAAGACAAATAGTGAAAAATGTAGAAACTAGAAGTTTAAGAGATGATTAAGTTATCTCGTATAAAGTTATACTATTTATATAAAAGGTTGACCTGGGTCTTCTTTGTTCCTTTTTGGAATCCATTTATCTGATAACCTAATAGGATCTTATGAACTCCTAACTTGGAAGTATGCCTATGCGAAAAATTGTTTACCTCGTGCATGCTTTTTGGTTTAGTAAAATAAATTAGGTAACGTTACCTAGATTTGGTTTTGAAAATCGTGATTTTCTTTAGTTTTAAAAGTAATCATATCCAAACTATTTGTATTTTCCAAACTGAAATTTAAATTAGATGATTGACGAGTGACATTTAAGATAATTATTAGTTTTTAAAACTATACACATTTTAATTTTAATATAAGCATTACATTTTTCTTTCAGGTATAATAACTTGAAGTAAATAGAGATGTAAAGGAATAATTTCATTCTTATAACAGATCTAAACGTTACTATATTTTAATTAATTGTACATGTAAGAAAATATAATTACGATTCCATATAAAGTAAATAACACTAAGGTCGTGTTTACCCATTCATAAATATAATAAATCAATGATAATATGAAAAGTGGGTCATGTTTGATTATGTGTGTCGTTGTTTAACTATATTCCGTAATGGTAATGAAACGTGGGTCCATTTCGAATTCTATAATCAAATAACGTAATCTAATTTAGGAATTAAGGATGCTCGATTTGATCGCATTTGAAATTTAAGTAGGACCTACTAGCTATTATCACTACCGTTGCATATATTGTTGCCGATACAATATTAGAATTATGTATATGTCATATTGTTACTTCTACTATTATTGTTACTATTTATCCTTAGGGTCTAGCGGTTAACAGTTACAATAAATATGACATATTATGTATAGCAATCACTACAATGGTAATAGTAACACTAATGATAATGATAATAAACAATAAATGTGACAAATTCATAATTCTAAGTAAACGTAATAAAAAAAATCATATTATGGTTGGTTAATTAATGAAATCTCATTACAATTATACCAATTTTCCTTATGAATTGATAAACGCAGTCTAAGGCCATGTTTATTCTAGATGAAATGCAATCCATCAATAATAATCTAAAATAGTGAACTCCATCTAATTATTGTTGGTTGTTGTTTATTGTTCCTTATTCCTAATGAACTATGAGATTCACCTCCAAATCTATTTATAATCTCATAGCAATGATACCAATTTAATTATGGTTTGGTTAACGTGGCTCGATAAAATTTTTTTATTACGATCTTGACATGTTATTAACACCCTAAAAAATCTCACTTTTTTTATTAAATTATAATGAATTTTTAGTATAATTGGATCAGTACATAAATATAATTAATATGAAAGATTCAACCCATAACAAAATCCTTTATTTATAATTGGACTAGAGGTGTACTAAAAATAATGGGCCATGGAGGAACTTGCCTCGAATGAGATGAGGATCCTCATGAGAATGAAGATTTTATTTTTCTTATTTTTCTTTTACACATATTTTTGGAAGCAATTATCTTTCTTATTTTAATTTTATCGATAATTGTCGACTCCAAACTTGACCTCTTTCTCTCTCCAACCTTACATATATATTATAATTTCTATTAACCAAATTTTAATATCACATTATAATCTATATTTCAATTCCTATTTTGTTACTTCTAATTAAAAAAAATATATAGATAGCATAACGTTAAATTTATTAATTTTAGGTCAATAGTGATTTAATAAATATCAACAAATTTGTGTGTATAATCAAATAATTTTTTTAAAAATATAATGTTATTTATCCGCAAACGAAGCTTGTTCATCAGAAATTATTTAACTCCAAAATCTAATTTTGGTTTAAGATGATACGAAGAATAATATCTATCTATCAATTTCACCTTGACAACGACACATCAAATTCTCATCACGACAATGACATATCCAATTCTTCTCTAATTCAAAGGATAGTCAACATTGTATTAGATTCTGAAGGGAAAAAAAAAATTAACATGTAACTCAATTTAGAAAAAAAAAAAAAAGCGACATTATTAAAAAAGATAAACTAGAATTAAAATTTTTGTACTCCATTTTGAAAGCGTTAACATATTTCTAAAACTAAATCCCAAACCAAAGATATTTTAACAAACAGGAAATGAGAAAAAAGGAGAGAGAGAAAAAGAAAAGAAATCTTGAAAGTTAAAAATGAAAAATGGAGGAAAAAAAAAAAGAAAAAAAAAGTGATTATTTAACATAATCCGTACGTCTGACAAGGACCACTGGAGGATGGTGGCACATGCCTGCTGTCAAATCAAAAGGGGAATGAACGGTGAGGATTAAAAGGTACGGAGAGATGAAGGGTTGTGATTGCGTCGTCCTAAATTAGTATCTCCTGGACTCCATTTCTCTTTTTTCGTTTTATATTTTCTCTTTTTTCTCACTCTTAAATAAAAACACTTAAACTTACCATATTTTTTTCTCTCTCACAGACACTGCCTTGACCGTGCTTTCTCTCTCCTCTGTCTCTGTCTTTTCTTTCTCTCTCATCTTTCAGTTTTGGAAGAGAAACCCTCCTTTGAAACCACCTCTTCTCTTTTACTCTCTCTTTTTTTTCTTTCTTTTTTTTTTTTTTAAGCTCTCTGTATGTAAATTTGTACTGACTGACATTCTCAGTCAGTCCGATTGTGGTGTACCGGCTTACTCTAAAATTGCTTGTCAGTGAAGGGGTTTTTTTGGGGTTTAATTCATCTTATCTTTCTCAGTTTCCCCACTTGATTGTTGTTTGCTTTCGTGGGGTTTTTTTGTTTCTCTCTTGGAGGGATCTAGTACGGATGATTGCCTTTTGATGTGTGGATTGAGGTTTGAATTTGTTTGGTTTGAGTGTTTTTGTGGGAAGTTTGTTTGAGGGGTTGGAGGGAGGGGAGGGGGTTTGATTTTGGGGGATTTTGAGCTTAAACCCTAAAAGCACTCTGTTTTTGAGAAGATGGATATTGGGTTGGTTTGATTTGGGGTGGGGGAGATGGGAGAGTGCGGTGGGGTTGTGAGTGATTGCGTTGGGTTTAGGCAGCGGAGGAATCTTCTTAATGTTATCGGTTGAGAGTTATGAGTTTCAGGCAGGGTTCTTGTCCTGTCGATTAGGGTTTTACTATTCTTTTTATTTTGAATTTTTGCGTGCGTTTTGAGTCTGTTTTTAGTATAGGGGAAAGCTTGATATGAAGCTTTCAACATCAGGGTTTGGTCAGCAGGATCACGAAGGTATGATTTGCTATCTTTTTTTTTTTTTTTTTTTTTTTTTTTTTTTTTGTTGTTGGTTTTGTTTTGGTTTACTGTTTCAATTTGGAACGATGCAAATCCTGTTTTGAATTGTTATCGTTATTATTATTATGTGTGCCTTTTTTTTCTTCTCCCTTTATTAAATGCTATGGTTCCCTCGTCTCCCGCCATAAATTTTGATCTCCTGTGCTGAACTTTAATTATGGCGTTGTAATGATGGTGATGATTATAGGAGGGGAAAAGAAATGCTTGAATTCAGAGCTATGGCATGCATGCGCGGGGCCCCTTGTGTCCCTCCCAACTGCTGGGACTCGGGTTGTCTACTTCCCTCAGGGTCACAGCGAACAGGTTCCATGGTTTTTTTTTCTCCTTTTAGTTTGAAATTATATTTTTCCATTTTTGCGGCTATCTTTTTCCTTTTCTTTTTCCCCTTCTTTGTATGGGGAAAAGTTGAGAAGTGTCTTAATTAAATTAGTTGTCATTGCATAAGCCTGTGAAATTGAAAGGACTTCTCTGTTGATTTGTTTCTCTGTAGGTTGCTGCCACAACCAATAAAGAAGTTGATGGGCACATACCCAATTACCCGAACCTACCTCCCCAGTTGATATGTCAACTCCACAACGTTACAATGCATGTGGGTTCTCTACTTTTCATGTAATTTGAGCGTGTTTAGCCCCCTTCGTTACATAATTAATGTTTTTAATGCTTAAATCTTTCATTAATCTCTTATTAACCATGAATGAGGAATTAGATTAAGCAAAGGAGAACTTCTAAGCAGGATTTGTATGTGTGACATTTCAGGCAGATGTGGAAACGGATGAAGTATATGCCCAGATGACATTACAGCCGCTGACCGCAGTAAATATCTTTACAACTCTGTTTCTCTTTCAATTCTTCTTGCCAAATTTACTAGTACCTTAGCTCAATGTATTCTATACATACAGCAAGAGCAAAAGGATACATTTCTACCCATGGAATTGGGGATTCCAAGTAGACAGCCAACAAATTACTTTTGCAAGACGTTGACAGCAAGTGATACAAGCACCCATGGAGGATTTTCTGTACCTCGTCGTGCTGCTGAGAAAGTTTTTCCTCCACTGGTACATACATATATTTTGTTATATGATTTTCTTGGATCTTATGGATGACTTTTGCCATCGTTCTCTGGTATGGTCCTGCAGGATTTTTCACAACAGCCACCGGCACAAGAGCTGATTGCAAGGGACCTTCATGATGTCGAATGGAAGTTTAGGCATATTTTTCGAGGTAAGTCCCTTGATGTTTCGTCCATTTGGGGAAATACGTGCATTTTCTTTGTTAATGGTATCTACTTTACCTCCAACCTTTTTGTTGACCGCTAGTTCAACCAATTTATTTGTAGTGTTGGTTAAGCACTCATATTTAGTTGGCATTTGAAATGAAGCTGTCAAGAAAATTATTGATTTAATATTTTTTTTTGGCATTTGCTACAAAGTAATAGTGATATCAAGCTCATCAAGTGAGACACTTTGTTTTGTAAAGAAAAAAAAAAAACCAACTCACTCAAGAGAGTTTGGTTCGTACTAGAGTATGAACATTGAATTACATTTTGTCTCTGAATCAGAGCAAAGGTTAATGATTAATTGGTTATAGAATAACCAAATTACAACTTAAGTAGTAGGAAAAACGCAGAAGGCAGAGAATTGAATTACCTTATTAACTATTGGAAGTCAAGAACCAAACCGTTAATGAAAAGGAAAATTAGAGCATTTCAGTTGCTTCATTAAGAGTCTTTCTGGGAATGTTAGAGGTTTTGTTACAGGACACTTGGGTTAGTCAAAGTGGATAGATTTCTCATTAGAGAGTTGTGAACCTCTAGATTCATTGGGTGGTCTGCTTAGAAGTTGATGGTGTCGCTGGGTTATTTTAGTGATATGGCTAGAGAGATTGATGAAAGTTGCCGATATTGTTCAATGTTCACGGTTCCATATGCTTCTTTGAAAGGCCTTTTCGAGATAGGATCTCAGGTGTGAATGGGCCTACCTCTTTTGTCACGAACTTGAAGACCTTCTCTCTAGTCTTTATCATTTTTTGTTTTCTGAGATAAGATCAGAGTTATGAAATAACCACCATGGTGGATTATAAGAATGGATTCCTATTGTTTAGTGAAGAAGAAGGACTATAATCTTTGAAAGAGTGTGAACTTTACACCAATATTAAAACCTTAAAAAGGAAACCCTCAAAGGACGGACAAGTTTTGTTCAAGATCTTCCTGTTCCTTCCGCACCCAAAGACCAAAAAAAGAAAAAAAAAAAGATCGATTAAAAGCCAACCAAATTGTCTTTGCATCTCCTTTGGAAGGTGACCCAGAAAAATCATAGATAGAAGATAAAATTGCTTCCAAGCAAAACGTTACGCGAACCAAAAGCTTTTAGAACAAAGTTCTATTACTGTCTTATAAAGGAACAGTATCCATGGAGTTGGCATGGCACATAATACACCTATAAGAGGAGAGGGTCAAATAAGCATCCTACAAAAATAAGCCACATTAAGAGACTTTCTGTTCAGAGAACAAATGATTGTTTAATGAAGTTGATTTTCAAAGTAATTCCTTTGCACTGTCCTTCACCTTCACTTTAGGATTCTTGTACGATTGGTTTTAGGCTAGATTAGATTATGAGAGCTGTTTCTTGGGGAGGGGCTGAGAAGGGTAATGGGTATCATTTAGTAAATTAGAATGTTGTATCAAAATCTAGACTAGGGATAGGAAATTTTTAATGCAAAAGTGTACCCTAAGAAGCACGGACACTTAAATTTGGTTTGCATGTCTGTGTCCGACACGTGTTGGACACTCTGACACTTCGACACTTGTTGGACACATATAAAAGAATTTGGTGCAATAGATATGTTAGACACTAGTTGTACAAAGCCAAAATAGGACCAAAATTTGGTAGACATGCATCAAACTCTTCTTATATATACTAACTCAACACATATATGACAAAAATAATAAAATTTGAGAGCGAAATACATCAAATTAATTTTTTAAGCATAGAAATAAATAAACTGATTAACTTTAAATTTTCTTTTCGTTTAAAAATGATATATATGTTAAAAAATTGTATGTTTTAATAAATGTGTCTTTGGCGTGTCCGTGTCCTAAATTTAAAAAAATGATGCGTCGCCGTGTCAGTGTCGTGTTGTATCCATATCCGTGCTTCTTAGAGTGTACCACTCCTTTTGAAATTGCCGTGGTAGGTTTCCTTTAGAACCTTTAGGTTCATCGCGAGTAAGTAAGAGCTACATTCCAATGTGGATTCTAGTACAGATTCCAAAGGCACCTTTAGGAACTGGTGGGAAGTAGTTCTTCTCTTTATGGTTCTCGCTTATTTCTTATCTCCCTACTTCTATATACTTCATGGTATCCACTATCTTTTGTCCTTGATCACGAGATTAAGGAGTTAACTTTTTCTTCTTCTTCTTCTTCTTTTTTTTTTTTTTTCTTTCCTGAAACATATCACACAAATATTTAACCATTATATGAATGATGAACACTAGCCATGGAGAGCCCAACAAAATGTCAAAAGGGAACTAAGGAATAAGATTATTAGATTGGTAAGGCACATATTTCATCATGTTCTTTTGAACCAATTTACTAAGATAAAACAATGTGAGTTATTTACAAATTTTACATAGCAATTTTCTATTAGAGATTTTTAGCCAGATTTCCATTCTAGAGGATGATAGTTGAGAAGTGAATTGAACAAACAGAGGTTAATCTCATGGATAATTTTCCCGTTTTGAGTTCCTAATTGCTTTAGCGGCAAATCTAACAACCTTCTAGAATGCAAAATGAACACAATTTTAGAGTGCAATTCAACAAACCACCTCATAAATGAAATAATACGCGCGATCAGAAGAGGAGGAAGAGGATGCCCAATCATTCCTCTCAAATCTATTGGAATTCCTTCCTTTATTGCCCTTGGCATCTCTACCATATGGCTTGTCAAAAATCTATGCTTCGAGCACCACTTTCTATGGCAAAACGTTGAAGAGGCCGATCGGTCTGAAATGGATTTACAAGAAGCGGAGCAATGGTTGTGATAAGGAGAAATGTGGTCAATAATTGAAGAGGGCGGCGGAACATGGTGGGATCTAGTTAGTGATTGAATCAGTGACAGAGATACAGTATTTGGGAAAGAAATCGAGGCTATTGAGGAATTTATTGAAGTTGATGCTATTGTTGGTGATCATTGAAACCGTTCCAATGATCAAAGAGGTATCCATTACAATAGAAGGATTCTAAATTGGAAAAAGAATTGGGGTTTCGTAGATGAGAGAGCTAATATTTCTTATTGGTTGTAATTGCTTTATTTTGTTTTGTTTCATTGTATTATGGGCGTTAGTCTCTTTTCATTTTAAAAATGAAAAGTCTTGTGTCCTTTTCAAAAAGAAAGATGAGAGAGCTAGGGATTTAAGAAATTGAAGAAAAATGAGAGAAAAATGAGATGGCAGATGAGTCATTCCACAAGTTAGCTTCTTTTTATTGTCTTTGCTTAATCTATGAAGGGGCATATCTTGGGGCATATTCCCCTAGACACACACACACACACTTGGAAGTTTAGTTATTTATTTATTTTTTAAATAATAATTTTATTATCATTACTATTTTTTAAATCGAAATAACGATTTTCATTGATTAAGAAATGAAAGAATATACACTTAGAAAAAAAAAACCAAAGCCTTGAAGGGGCTCACACTATGCAAGATAAAAACATATAGCAAAAGGTCTTCTAAATCAAACATAGAGGGAAACATAATATCGAACAAGGACCGATCATCACTAGGATCCCCCCCCCAAAGAACCCAAAAAAATAGTAGACACCATGGCAAGCCACAAAAAATGACCCTTCTTGGATGAGGAACTCCTTTATCATAACATTGGTGTCTCTATGCCAAGCAAGCAAGAACCTAAATGTTTGCAAGAAAAAAATCCCACATGAATCTATTCGCAACTCCAAGTTCCAGAGAATATGGTCTAAGTCTTCCTTTGCCTTCCGACTGAGTATACAACAAAACGACCCTGATAGCGAGGTCATCTTCCCCACAAGTCGATCCATCATCTTCACAGAACGACCTTACTCTGATCATTGCTAGCAAACATGGCCCCCATCCATTCGAGTGGTTGTTTAAGAGGGTTATAGGTACTCACCGGAATTTGCGGAAAGATATTGCAAAAGAGCTCCCCTTTTTTTGTTAACCTTTTCGTTGTGTGGTGGGGGAGGAGGAAAACGTATTTTTGGAAGAATATTGGTTGGGAGAGAAACTTCTGCGTGCTCTGTTTCCTTGTATCACTTGTTGCCCCTCAAAAATCACTTTGTTGTTGCCTTTTTGGTGTGGTTTGGGAGCTCTTGTTCCTTTTCTTTTGGGTTCTAGTGCTCTCTATCCAATTGGGAGGCGACAGAGGTGACTGCTTGTCTTTCTTTACTCGAGGGTCACTCCTTTAGAAAAGAGAGAAGGGACATTAGATTTTGGAGTGTTGGAAGGGTTCATGTGCAAGTCTTCCTTTTAGTGTTTGGTTGACCTCTCTCCCTTAGGTGTGTTGGTATTTTCTGTGCTTTGGAGGATGGAGATTCCTAGGAAGGTGAGGTTCTTTACCTGGAAAATTCTTCACGGTTGTGTTCATACGATGGATTGACTTGTGGGGTAGTTGCTTTTGCTTGTTGGAACCTTTTGTTGTTTTCTTTGTTATAAGGTAGAGGAAGACTTGGATGGTATTATTTGACATTGTGATTTTGCGAGTAGTTTTTGGAATTATTTCTTCCAGACATTTGGTATGATGCACGTTGGTCTAGGAGTTGCTAGTACTTTGATTGAGGAGTTCCTTCTCAACTTGCTTTTTGGGGAGAAGGGTTGTTTTTTATGGATGGCGGGGGTGTGTGCAATCCATTGGGTTTTTTGGGGTGAGTGGAATCCGGAATAGTAGGATGTTTAGGGTTGTGGTGAGGGATCCTGGGGAACTTTAGTCTCTAGCTCGTACAATGTTTCTTTGTGGGCTTTGATTTCGAAGACCTTTTGTAATTATTTGATAGGTGTCATCTCGTATAGTTGGAGTCCCTTCTTATTGACGAAGCTCCCCTTTTGTGAGCTTTATTTTTTGTATGCCGTATATTCTTTCATTTTTTCTCAATGTAAGTTGTGTTTTTCATTAAAAAAAATAAAATAATGTTCACACAGCCATGTAACACTTGCCCAGTAAAAAACTTACACTTTCCCGGAATATTAATTCTCCAAAGAATAGAAAATACCAACCCACCCACAGGAGAAGGATCAATCAAACGATGAGAAAAAGAATTACATGAAAAACCCTCCAAAAGGTTGGGACTCCACACTCTCCAATTCCTTCTCCGAAGGCTAAAGGAATACCTCTCAAGCAGAGACCAAAGAACACCGACATCCATTGCTTCCCTATCGGATAAAGAATGACGAAACCCAAATGAGAAGGACCAAAAACTTCTTGACCAAAAAGGAAACTTTGAAACCAAACAATTTTTAAGAGAGGAAAGGTGATATAGTCGTAGAAACAAGAGCATAGGGGTCTATCCCCACCCATTGATCTCAGAAATAAGATTCCTTCCCCTCACCAACCACACAACAAACAAAGGGAGCAAAAGAAGGAAGCTCCTTAGAGATATCCTTCCACAAATTCTGGTAAGTGCCTTTAACCTCACGCGTAGATGGATGAGGTGAGGACCGTACTGACTAGCAATGACCTTGCTAGTCCTTATTAGTTATGCCAAACAGAATTGTGCTCAAGTTCCTGTATTATGTAATATAATTTAGCTTCTATTTGCTAATTAATTACATTGGATCCTTGGTTTCCGCCTTTGTCCTTGCCGTGGTTCCCCTGCCGGGTTCCAAGTTTGAGTCTTGTGCAACGTAATATTTTGATTTTGTTAGAATTCTGTTCTTTCAAATTTTATTTTGCCATTTTGGTTAATAAAACATATACTTACTTTTAAAATAAATAATTTAGACTTTTACTGTAAAAAAGATATTTACTACAATAAGTTAAGTTAATTGGTGTACCCATATGTTTATGTTTACTATAATAATAATAAACAGAACTCCAAAAAAAAAAAGGGAACTTAAATAGTAATGAGATTTTCAGTTATTAAGTAATTTTTTTTAATGAGTTTATATTTTTTTTGAAAGCTATTGTAATTAAAGTGTGGGGTGGGGGAATTGAACCTCAGACTTTAAAGTCGATAGTACAAACACTATGTCAGTTGAGTTATGCTCTTGTTGGCTTTAATGAATTTATATTAATCTATGAGATTCAACAAATGTTAAAACTACTATTTTGGGTACCCAAAAAAAAAAACCTATTTTGGTTAAAGATCTTTAAAACTCGTTCCATTGGAGTTCATGTAATTTCAAATGTCAATTTAGCTTATGTAATTTCAGTAAATCTTCAAATTACCTTTCATTACTAATTTGAAGTTACATTTAAAAGAATTTAACTAGTAACAAATAGGGACCAATTTTAAGATTATTAGAAGTACAATAATAATATTTAGATGTTTGACAGTATACAAACTAAAATAGAATAAGTCCTAAAGTTCAAGAAGCAAAGTGATACTTCAACCTAAAAAGAATATGAAATAAGTTTTTAATAGTTTATTTATTTATTTTAATTAATATCAATTACACAAAAATTGTTAATTTTTTAATGTCTCTTTGAAATTTTTATTAAAAATTTTATTTCACGTTAAGAAATTTAACTCACTTTTTTTTTTGAAAAAAAAAAACTTTACTAACTATTTCAAGTTTTCTTTTTCTCATGGTATAGTTATTTAGATATTTCAATTATATATATATTTTTTAAAATATTGATAAAAATTTATGTATATATAAAATCATATATATATTTTTTTTAAATTTTCAAACTATAAAGTCTTTATTTATTTATTAATTTTATATCTTTGTATTAACCAGATTGGTATCATACATTATGGTTTATTATAGTGCATTAATCGGTAGATCAATTTACAAATTCAGTTCCTAAACATTAATTTCAGGTTAGGGTCTATTTTTATCACTAAATTTTAAAAAGTTTTTAATAGGTTTCTAAATTTTTAATGTTGTGTCTAATAGGTTCGTGAATTTTAGAATTCTCTATTAGACCTCTGACTTATACTATTTTTTTTAAAAAAATTAATTGTTCAATTAGATATAAAATTGAAATTCATGTCTATTGAGATTCTAAACTTTCAATTTTGTGTTCAATAAGTTCGTGAAATTTAAAAAATGTTAATTATTAATCTTAGGACTTATTAAACACATAATTGAAAATCCAATGATCTATTGGATATAAAATTGAATGTTTAAGATTCTATTAGACATATTTTAAAATCCATTTTTAAGTTCAAGGACTGAATAGACACAAACTCAAAAGTTTAGGGCCTAAATTTTAATTGAACTTAATGAATATTACTTAATTTTAATGTTGCATCATGCCATCAACCCATACCCATCTAAAATATTAAATGTATATGGACTTGTGCCCTCGATGTAAAATCTTGGATTCGCCACTGAATCTATGGATTCTTTTATAGATATAGAGACCAATGCTTATGGTTCCTTGAGTCGTTTATTGGTTAGTTATAGTGTTTTTTTTTAATTTCTTTTTATGATAATATTTATTATTGTTATTTTTTTTTTTAATTTTGTAAGTTCTTTCTTCTTCGTTTGCTTTCCACTTCAACCATTTCCTCATCTTGTTATGTTCTTTCTCTCATCCTTGTGGAAACTCAACATCTTGAAGAGAATAAGTTTATTTGCTTGGTTGGTCGCTGGGTAAGGATTAATATAATAATGTCTTCAATGTTCCACAGAAATCCCGCTTATATGTTATGATGAATTTAATCTTATATCAATACTTTATACTCCATATCACTTGTGGGCTTTGAAATTTGCGTAAAGCCTAACAAATGATTATCAACATTAAATGGAAAGAAATGACTTAAGATGGATTTGAACATAGGATCTCGTGCTCTCGTACCATGTTAAATCACCATTGAACACATAGGATGTGGCTTACTTTTGGGAGAAGCACAACATGCTTTACTGGTTAATACATGGGAAGGTTGGGTAGAAATTGGAACGGGGTAGATATGCAACTTTTTGATGTTGAAAATTCATTTGTTGAGTGGATGGGAGGTCATGATCTTAAAGGTTTGTTCAGGACAAGGACAAAAGCTTACACTGCTGCAAACTATATAGGATTTTAATTTCAAATACTTTGTAGCTTCGTGGCATTGTTTGGTCAGAGGCTATTTGGAAACGATTTGTTGTTGACAACTTTTATGACATAGTAATTTGCTTCAAAGAATCGATCTATACGAACAACACTTTTGAAGATGGTGATGAAGGTAAACTAACTCCTTGATTGGAGCCATATTGGGTTTGATCAATTTTAAGGCCAAGAATAGAAGTTTCTCGCAAAGTGGTTTTGGAGATTCTATGAGGCAAAGACCGCCCGTGGAGGTATTTCATTGCATTGCACCAAAGTATGACACATCCCATTTTGGTACTCTCTCGGGCAACTAAACATCTTGGGCCCTTAAAGCTACATTATGTAGCAGGAAGATTTGATATATGATAGTATATTGAGTGTAATTGGTAATGGGAAGTCCACTTTCTTCTGAAATGATTGTTGGATTGGTTTAATGCCGCTCATCAACACCTTCCCAAGTCTCGCCTTATGTAAAGACATCTCCGTTGCAAATATATGGAAAGAGGAAGCAACCTCTTGGGATTTGGGCCTTCTTCAAATCATAAGCTTAAGCTTTCAGGTTAAACGTATCCACCATTCTTCTCCCTCTCGAAAGATCATTGGAGATGGAATCTTGACATGAAAGACTTCGTAGAAAAATTCCCTCGCACAACATCTTTCATCCAATGGCAACCATCGATATAGTATTTTAATTTACAGGACCCATTCCAAATAAGGTCAAATTTTTTATTTGGGAGTTAAGTCATGAACATATTTGTTAACCACCACTAAATCCAAAAGCTTACAGAAGCTTAAGCGTTTAGGTTCGGATAAATTTAACTATTTCAGTACTTCTACATTCTCTTTCAATTGTGGGCTTGGAAATTTGTAGAAGGCTTAATAAGTGGAGATCAATATAATTGGAGAGGAAATGATGGTAAGTGTAGTGTTTTTAAAGCTCAAGGCGCAATAAAACGCAAATGTTTTCTGGGGCTTAAGCGTGGGCCTTTTTTTTTTTTTTTTTTTTTTGGGTGAGGTGCATTATATGTAGAAGTACTACATAAAGAAGAGAAAACATAGTTGAAGTATAAATATGAAAAAAAAGACCCTTGAACACAAGAAATTTTGCATTTAGACTTGGTAAATATGGTGTCTCTTCCTTCTCGCCCACTGGTCACTCGAGTTTACTCTAGGCGTCCTTCACAACCACCTCAGACACATGTCCTACATCGATGGCTTCTTCAACATTTGATCCGAAATTGAGTGATGATCTACCCATTGTCCTTTGAAAAGGTAAACACACTTATACTTACCCTATTTCTTCGTTTGTTTTGTATAACCGGTTGTCTTTACCCACTTATTCCTTTATTACATCTCTTTATTCCATCTCTATTCTTCACTCGATTCATGAAGCTTTATTTCATTTTGGGTGGCGTAGTGCAATGATTGAGGAGATGACTGCATTGGATGAGAATGGTACTTGAGATTTAGTCTCGCGTCTGGTAGGAAAGAAGACTATCAGATGTAAATGGGGGGTGTTTGCTATAAAAGCCAATCCTGACGGAACAGTGACTCGCTTGAAAGCTCGTCTTGTTGCCAAAGGTTATGCCCAAATCTATGGAACTGATTATTCTGCTACATTTTCTCCTGTTGGTAAATTAACTTCCATTTGACTATTTCTATCCATGGTTGCTACTCGTAATTGGCCTTTGCATCAACTCGACATTAAGAATGCTTTTCTGCATGGTGATCTTCAGGAGGAAGTTTACATGGAGCAACCACCTGGGTTTGTTGCTTGGGGTGAGAGTGATAAGGTGTGTTGTCTTCGAAAATATTTGTATGGACTGAAACAAAGTCCTCATGCATGGTTTGGTAAGTTTAGTCAAGCACTCGAATGTTTTGGTATGAAGAAAAGTGCTTCTGATCATTCTGTATTCTATCGACGATCTGATAATGTTATTATTTTGCTTGTTGTGTATGTTGATGATATTGTTATCACTGGAAATGATATATCAGGTATATATCCTCCCAAGACTTTTCTTCAGCGTCAATTTCATACTAAAGATTTGGGATAATTGAAGCATTTCTTGGGTATTGAAGTAATGAGAAGCAAGTAAGGTATTTATCTGTCACAACATAAATATGTACTTGGTTTTTTGTTTGAGGCTGGAAAATTAGGAGTCAAACCATGTAGTACTTCGATGATACCAAATTTGCAACTTGCTAGAGAAGCAGAATTATTTAAAGACCTTGAGAAATATAGAAGATTAGTTGGAAAGTTGAACTATTTAATAGTGACACGATTAGATATTGCTTACTCTATGAGTATTTTGAGTCAGTTTATGTCTTCTCCTACAGTGAATCATTGGACTGCAGTAGAACAAATTCTATATTATCTAAAAGCTGCACTTGGACGTGGGATCTTGTATAAAGATCATAGTCATACAAGGGTTGAATGTTTTTTAGATGTTGATTGGGCCAGATCTTGAAAGGATAGGAGATCAACCTCTAGATATTGTGTTTTTGTAGGAGGAAACCTAGTATCATGGAAAAGTAAGAAATAGAATGTAGTTTCTCGTTCGATTGTTGAGTCAGAATATAGAGTTATGGCACAATCCGTGTATGCAATAGTATGGATACACCAACTTTTATCTGAGATGAGTTTTAGCGTTACCGTGCCAGCTAAATTATGGTGTGATAATCAAGCTGCACTTCACATTGCATCCAATCCAGTGTTTCATGAATGAACTAAACATATTGAAGTGGATTGTCACTTTGTTCGCGAGAAAATACAAGAAAGGTTAATAATATCTACAGGAAATGTGAAGATCGGAGAATTGTTGGGACATATTTTACCATATGCAACAAGCTGGGCATGATTGACATATTTGCTCTAGTTTGAGGAGTGTTATAAGATATATTTAAATTAATATGTACAGTTGTTCTTTATTATAATTTTGTACATCCTAGATTAGAGTTTCTCATTCTCCTATATATATGTACCTTTTATCTAATTAAATAATAAGAAATTCATGCTCCAAAAGTACAGAGTACTACAAATAGTATCAACACGATCGACAACTTGCTTAAAAGAGGCCCCTCTCCAAATTGGTGCATTCTTAGTCAGGAAAGTGGAGAAACCCTCTTCGCTAATTCTTCCTGGGCCAAAAACATGAAGGCTTTCAATCTACTCCGCACACTGCAGTTCCAAATGATCCAATCACTCTTTTAGAGAAGCTCTTCACCCCCCTTCAACAAAGAAAAGGAAGAGGAGGTCTTGTGGGTTTCTATCAACCAATCCTTCCTTTCGTTAACTTGGCATGAGCAAAAACGTTGCGTCTTTAAAGACATCAACGAATTTGACTCCTTTTTTGAACACCTTACGTACATTCTCTATAGCATTACTTCTCATATTGCACACAATATTTTTTCTGTAAATCCTTCTGGCATCTTTGCCTCTTTTGTAATTTCATCTATTCAATGTTGAAGAATACTTGTTTGTCATAAAAAACCGCCGGCTATGAGAATCAACTTAGATATATTTTCCTTTCCTTTAATGCTATTCTCCAGCAAATCCTTTCAGTTTAGGCCTTAGGGTCTTTTTCGCAACTTCCCCTAAACCTTTTATTGATTATCCAGAAAAGTTCCATATCCATTTTATTTAAGGGAAGGCCTCCTTTCTTTATCTACCCCTCATATGATGCCACGTACTTGTTCACCGAATAACTCTTGATTCCAAGGTTCGTAGAGGTACCCGTTTTCTGCCAAGTGCCAACCACACAGCTGACTGGGGACATGTCTATTTAGTTTCTTGGCTTTGTTGGGTTCAAATGGGATGAGTGAAGTAAGAATGTAAGAGAATATGTGGGTTTGTGAAGCACTCAAAATCCTATACCACCTGTTGTTGAAGTTTTCCCTTTGGAGGACACTGATGCCCTTTGATTTGAAGGGAAGAAGGGTATGGGTCTTTGAGTTGGTTCCCATGGAGTACTCCTCTAACTTATGTGAAGGGGGGAGAGAGAGAGAGAGAGAGAGAGGGGGGGGGGGGGGGGGGGTAACAATGGATAAAAGGAGCTGGGTCTAAGCACACAATTTTCTTTAATGACTTTTGTACTAAGAACATATTTGTAAGTTGGTGTTTTGTCATTAATACCTCCTTTAGTTTCGAGATGTAGATGGATATAAGGTCTATGAAAGAGCTCCTTCCTCTTCCCTGTTTGGATAAGCAGCCTGCTTTTTTCGCTAATGTCGTCCATCCTAACTAACTAAGTTGAGTGTCCACTCATTTTTGAGTTTCTCTATCTATAGGATAGGACCTGATCACTAATTGATGTAGCATGATTAGTAACTATTTTGTTCTTTCTCATGTGAATGGTTGATTTTTTTACTTGGTAGTTAGTTGTTTACCTAGTTGTAGGCGGGGTAGGTTGATAGAATCAGTCCCTATCAGTGGAGGGTTGATCATTTGGTATTTTCTTACTTTTTGATCCATAATAAGCATTCCTATGAAGATTTTTGAACATATTCTTCTTTAACGTTTGGTTCCATTTCCATTTCTCTTTTCTTTGAAAGATTTGTGATTGAGGGGCAGTTCTAATAGAAGCTTGAAATATTTCATAATCCATCGATAGTGCTTCAATGCACACCAATGGAGAAATCTTTGCCTTTTGAAGCTTCTGCAATATCTCCCTCTAGTATTTGAGTCTACTATAATGGGGAAGGATTTCTGTTTGATGGTGGCCAAATAATGGTTTGCAATTGTGGCTAAATGATGGTTTACAACTAACCCCTTGAAACCAAGCAACAAGTCGGTTATTAACCGTTGGTGAAGATGTGGCTTTGTAGCTAGGAATATTTAAGGGCAAAGTGGGAATAAGGATGGTAGTGACTTCTCCATCCCCTTCATCCTACCCCAATTTAATTCTCCATTTTGCAAAATTCTCCATTTACTTTTGCGGGGAGCAAGGCGAGGATCACTACGAGGAGTACATCGGATTGAGTTCCCCTAAGGAATTATTGTCCATTTAATTTTCCTTTTCCAAACATCTCAATTGAATGACTTTTTTAGGAAAAGTCTAGTTAGATGTTTAATTCTTCACAACGAATGCCCATTTAAAGGAAAAGACAAAATAGTATTTCAATTAAATGACTTTTCTAGGGCAATGGGGTGGGGATTCCTTGTCCGCTTTGCCCCCGTTCCCCATTCCTTGCTTATCTAGGGATTAGGGATTTAGGATCAGGTTCCTGCAAGAAAAGGGAACATCTCCATCTGTATTTGTGGGTGAGAGGTGGAGGGTGGATGGGTGAGAAGAGAGTGTGAGAGAGAGAGAGTGAGCCAGCCATTACCGGTAAGAGTTCTATTAATTATGTAGAGTGCAATTAAATTTTTTAATAACGTTTTGTTAAATAAGTTATTTTATATTAAAGGAAAATTATTTTAAATGACAAAACTGTTAAAAATATTTACAACTAATAGCAAAATATTTGCAACCAGCTCTCTATCAAAACACAAATAGTAGTCTATCACAGACAGACTGTGATATTTTGCTTTTAGTTGTAAATATTTTGGTTCATTTTCCTATATTTGAAAACAATCCTATATTAAATCTAAAATTAAATTAAATTTACTTTTCATTTTAAACAGTTGGAGCTCTTTTCTGTAGAGGCTTCTACCTTTTTAGAGGGCTGGTTTGATTTTTGGTATTACCTGTGCTTGTGTTCCCTTCATTTTCTCTATGATGGTGTGGTTTTCATAAAAGAATTATTAAATCTAAATTCAATTATTTATAAATTAAGTAATTAAGTAATTAATATTTGTAAATTACTGATACACCAAGGAACCCCTGCCCGCCCGCCCCATTTGCACAGCAAATGTCGCGTAAAAAATTATTTCAAAGTTAAGCTATGGATGGATCAAATCATTAATGGTAGTACTTTTTGGTGATAGAAGAACAGTCCTTTGTTCCCTAATGAAGGGTAGAATCACAAGTGGTTGACTGACACCGACGATGCAAGTCATTGTTTCTCACCACCTTCTTATACTAATATTTCCATTTTTAGATAATATAATGTATATAACCTCGTTTGGTTTTTGTAGGTTGGGAGGATGTCTTATTTTCCCTCCTTGTACTCTTTCGTTAATGAAAAGTAAGTTTTTTAATCAATACATACACTCACACCTAATTATCAAATTATGAAATATACCTTTTACTATTTATTAGTCTTGTTCTAGGTTGCTAACTGCTATTGTCTTGAGGAGTGGTAGGTTGACGAGTTTTATATGAAGAGGTAGAAGAAAACAGAGAAGAGGTTTATCTCACTTGGTGAGGGTTCTTTAAACCCACATCTATGAGGCTGTGGAGTTAAAAAGAAACCTTGATTTTAAGATCTGAGCCATCCTAGGGAGATGGCTTGTGTGATTAGTGGCCATGGGTAGGATTGTCTCGAATGGCATCCATAGGAAGTACACCTTTGTTCCTTCAACTCCAATGATTCATTCTTGCGGACAAGCTGTGGATGAGTGGATCTTCAGTTAAAATCATTGTCCATTTTCCTAAGGTGTCTAGTGATACTTCAGACTTTTGAGCTTTTGACCTTGAAAAGAACAAAAACATTTTTAACAATGTTGATGGCAAAGAGATTTGAGCGATTCACTTTGCATATCTACTGTTGCTGTTTCTCAAAATTCTCTCTCTTATTTTCTTCTTTATTTTTCCCATTAGTTTTACTTTCTCCTTTACCTATATAGCTTTTGTAAAGGTTGCTATGGGGTGTCCCTGTGTTTTGATTTTTTTTCCTTTTCTGTATGATGTGTTGTATTCTTGTGCTTTTCCTTGCATTATCATTTCTCGTGTTGAAACTCTGTTTTTCAATATAGATAACTATTTGGGAACAGTAAACTGCATATGCAGCTGACATGGTTTATTCTTTTTGTTGTCACAGGACAGCCAAAACGACACCTTCTTACAACTGGTTGGAGTGTGTTTGTTAGTGCCAAAAGATTGGTTGCTGGGGATTCTGTACTTTTTATATGGTAACTATGTCCCTCTCTTTATAAGTGTTTTCATATTATGGTGTTCCGTTTTGGAGCTTATAATTTGAACACCCTGAATCAATTGTCTAGGAATGAAAAAAATCAGCTTCTTTTGGGTATACGCCGTGCCACAAGACCACAAACTGTGATGCCCTCTTCTGTTTTATCAAGTGATAGCATGCACATTGGACTCCTCGCTGCTGCAGCTCATGCTGCTGCAACGAATAGCTGTTTCACAGTGTTCTACAACCCCAGGTTCGGAAATATTCTTTCCTTTTGCTACTGTTATTGCTGTTTTACAATTTATTTTGGCCCATCTTGAAACAATTTCTTTGTAAAAAATAATTCCAGGGCTAGCCCATCAGAGTTTGTCATCCCTCTGACAAAATATGTTAAAGCTGTATTTCATACCCGTGTTTCAGTAGGAATGCGTTTTCGGATGCTTTTTGAGACTGAAGAGTCAAGCGTGCGAAGGTATGGTAACTTTAAATAGTACATTATCATCTGTTTGATATAAGAAAATTCTTGCATATCTCCCTCTTCCAGCACTTTTGATTGGCATGTTCTTCCTATCTATATCACTAGTCTTCTCAACATTTTCCTTGGAAGACATTCCTTGAGTTAGCACATTCCTTGATTGTTGGAGCTATATGTAAAATGGTTGAGAATTTTTTTCTCTGGATCTTTTAGTTGGAGGGAAACAATTCGATTTTCTTGGGTAAAACAGAACCAACTACCCCTATAATACATCAGAATCCTTTTTGAGAAATTGGTTTGAAGGTGCTCTGAGAATTCCATAGTTTAGAACAAATCTTCGGTAATACCTAGTTAGCCTCTAGAAGCCTGTAGTTCAGATTGAATGATGAATGGGCCACTGCGACATCGTACAAATTTTCTCTCATGCTGCATCTAAGTTTCAACCCCCTTAGTTAATATCCAATGACCGAGGTATTCGATTCTTTACTTGGCAAAGACTCATTTCTTTCTATTTGTGAGCAATGGGTGATCGTGCAAAATGTTCTTTTTTTTTTCCTGATTATTTTTTATATGGGATAAAGAACCAAATATTTCATTAAGAAAGAATGAAAGAATATGATAAAAGGACGGCATCCGCTTCACAAATAGCAGGAATACCCTCTAAAGAAACATAAGACCTAGTGATGGCCAAACATCACAAGGATTCCTCTTTGAACCTCTAAAAAGTTCCTCAAGGTTGCCAAAGAAACCTTCCTTCTCACGATTAGGGGGTGACACAGGAACCTATGAAGCACAGATACTGACACGAGACACACGACACGATGCGACATGACACCGTGACATGTCAATTTCTAATAAAGTAGGATATGACACGTTGGGGACACGTTTTTTCTTGTTTATCATATAATATATATACTATACTATAGTATAATATAATATAATATAAGACATTAATTAGGAAAATCATTTTGAATGACAAAACTGCTAAAAGTATTTACAAATAATAGCAAAATATCACAGTTTATCTGCGATAGGTCGTGATAGACTACGATAGACTACTATCTATATCTATCCATGTCTTGATAGACACATATAATAGTCTATCGCAGATAGACTATGATATTTTGCTATCATTCGTAAATATTTTAGTTCATTTTCCTATATTTGAAAACAAGCCTATTAATTAATAGATAAAACATTATGGCTTATGTGTACCTTTTTTTTTTTTAATATGTGTATATCTATTTATTAATATATTAATAAATAAAGCATGTAAAACTTGCACACTTCCCTTCATTTCGTTTTTCATTCATTTAAATAATAGTTAAATTATTTTAACTTATTACCTTCACACATTTCAAGGATTTAAATACAATCTTTATTTATTGACTTTCTCGATTCCCAGGTTTCAAGGATAATAATATTTAAATTTATTCTTTCCATATTTCGAGTACAATAATATTTAAAATTTCTCAGATTTCAAGCAGCCCCCCCCCCCGGTATGGAGAAAGTTGGGGACAAAACACAGTGAAAACGGTAGGAAAGGAAACACTTGGTTCATTAAGGATTGAAATGTGGCAAGATGCAAGAGTGTTGGTTAGTTTGAATGACTTCAACGAAACTCGTAGTGTCTTTCGTGCTTTAGGAAAGTAGTTTAGGGATATGAAATGATCTCCTTGCTTACAAAGTTGGTATCGGCTGTATAAAATCTGTTGATAATTCTATGGGAGAAATCTTTTCTTCAACAGTACGCAATAACTTGGACCGAGTTTTGATTGGTGGTTTGCCATAGCATCTTCAGTTATTTTGGGCTTGATCCCACCAAGCCAATGCTCCACGTTGAAATTTGAAAGCCACAAGTTTTACCTTCTTTTCTTTGGGAATATTTGCGTATTCAATGAAAATTTCCACTTGTTTTGTCCAATCAAGAAAGGCTTCAACTTCCCTACTACCATCAAAAGTAGGAAGATCAACTTTCATCTTATATTCAGACTTTTCTTGCTGAAAATGATGTCTGCCCCGTCTCATCCCCATCCAATCTTGATATCCAAAATGATAGTTCTCATTTTCTCCAGAAAAGTCTGAATCTTGCGAATTTGCATTTCTTGAGGTCTAAATCTTGGTTGATAAACATTTCTCCCAACTAGAAAATAATCCCGAGGAATTGGCTTTGTGGCATTAGTTCTATCAAGGATCTTGACACGTTCTTGAACTTGGGTAGGCTCCTGATTTTCTAAAGGTAATTGAACACCATCTCTTTCTTTAATCAGTCCGGTTTTTTGATGACCTTCATTGATGTGAATGACACCTTTGTTTCTTAGTTGGCCCTTGCATTTTGGATATTCAATTATTGTAAAATTTGAGCCAACATCATACACATTTTCTCAGTTTCTTCCTTCATATCATCGACTATTTTTTCTACAGTGGATAAACGACTGACTCTTTGCAACTTTAGATGATGAGGAGGCTTCCACTTTCATGTCTAACCAAAATCCAAAATAGACTGCACGTTTGGATGACGCTTTGGGTACCAATTGGTTTAACACACCAAGAATTAAAAGATCATCTTTATTCAATAATGAACAACTAATGGCAACCTAGAAAGCCGATTTATACAAGAATTTGCTAGCCAGTTAAGGGAACCTAGGGAGTCGATGATAGAATAATAAAAGAAATAGAACTAAGCCACTAAATACACAAGGCTAAAACCGAGGATATACAATAAAGGAAAACACTTAGATCACCAACATCAGGAGAGCAGACTTGTGCATTTTGACCTTGTGGTACTTAAACTTCAAGTTAAGTTTTGAATAAACAATTTATCTGGTAATGTCACTTTGTTTAAAGTGTGGTAATCCTCACAATTTATTTGGTACTGTCACTTGGGTTTGACTATCTTGGTAGCCAACATCTCACTCACTAAGTAGACTCCAAATTTCTGATTTCTAGGCATGGGGGTACTTGTAAGGTTGTACTTTAACAGGTTGTTGGCCCTCCTTCAACACAATTTGATAGTCAACCAATCATTTAGATGCTCATAATACCTTCAATAATCCTTGAATTTCCTTCTGCAATGACATTGACCCCTTGTCGCTATCGGCATTAATCCCATTGCTTTGTTCCTCAAGGTTCAATCCTTGTAATTCAAATAAAAATCTTTAGATCTGACCACCTTCAAGTGAGCATATTTAGAGTGACCTCTGCCTTCTTAATGGGTCTCTTCTGATGGTAACCTTATTCTTCCCCAATGCAAATGTAATACTTAAAGCTTTCCAACCTACCCCATGAATTCCATCATAATTGCTTTCATAAGATGATATCCAATCCCTTTTAACTCCAAAGGTAATAAATCCTCCTGAATCGTTAATTCAGGTAGCCCTACCATAGTGAATTCTGAGTATTTAGATAAAAACCATGCTGCATTTTTGCAAGATTTTGAAATATATTGTTTAAAAATGGCGAAAAACTCATTACGAATTTCTTTGCCTGACACCACAACTCCTATCCCCTTTACAACCATATAATTTGACGTTGTTTGTTAGGGTAGCTTTAATTCATGTGCTAGTTATTGTGAGAAGAAATTGTGGATGGGCCAACAAGAGCGTAGCTCAACTGGCATAGTGTTTATACTATCAACCTCAAGGTTTGAGGTTCGATTCCCCCGCCCCACACTTTAATTACAATACTTTTAAAAAAAAAAAAAAGAAATTGTGGATGGCTCCATAATTGATCATAACTATTACCTCTCTTTCACCTATCAACCCTTTGATATTCATTGTTCCCGAGAAGAGAGAACCCAATGACATATTTTAGATCCAATTCAACCTAATTCCCTACCCTGATCTAGTGCCTCATGTGGTTCCTCCATTGCTCTGGAAGAACTTCAATGTCTTCAAGGTTGTTCTCTAGCAATACCCTCAACTCTTGGGATTTATGATTTTTCCAGCAATGCCTTATCATATACTTCTCGTCTCACCTAAAGCAAAGCCCTTTTTCTCTCTCCGATTGAAACTTAGCTTTTGATAACCACCTAGTTGATGGATCTCTCTTTATATATGTATATACATACATATACATATGCATATATATTCACATTTATATGAAAATAACGACTTTCATTGAGAAAAAATGAAAGGATACATGGGTGTACAAAAAACCAAGACCACGAAAAGGGAGGGACTCCAACTATGTGAAATCACACTTGTAGAATAATTACAAAAGGTTTTCAACATCGAAGCCTAAAGGGAAACATGAAAACAAACAAGAGACCAAAGTTCCCTATGATCCCTCTCTAACTACACTGAACACCCTACTATTCTACTCGCCCTACAAAACCCATAAGACCACACACACCTTAGCGCCCCCCCCCCCCCCCCCAAAAAAAAAAAAAAAAGTCGTATTAAGGAGGAACTCTTCGACCATAGCACTGACATCTCTATGACGAACATTCATCATACCAAACGTCTGGAAGAAGGAATCCTAGACTCCACTCGCAAAGTCACAGCGCCAAGAATATGATCCATGTCTTCCTCTGCTTTCCGACAAAGAATACAACCACCTTTCTAGGGATCTTAATCCTCCAAAGTATCGAGAAGACTGACTCACCTAAGGGGGAAGGATGAACCAAACAATGAAAGAAAGACTTACACGAGAACCCTTCCAAAGGATTGGGACTCCAAAATCTGACATCCCTTCTCCCCAACCTAATTGGGTGGCCCTTAAGTAAAGAAAGAAAAGCAGCCACATTCGTAGCTTCTTTATTGGGAAAAGAATGTCGGGACCTAAATGAAAAGGAACAAGAACTCCCTGACCATACAAAAAATCGACAACAAAATGATTTTTGAGAGACGATAAGTGATACAATCGAGGAAACATAACACAAAGTGGTCTCTGCCCCACCCAGTGACCTAGTGATCTCCCCAAAAGTAAGTACCCCCTTACCCCCCCACACACACAATGAACCATATAAGCATAAGAAGGGAGTTCTTTTGAAATGTCTTTCCACAAATTCTGGTGGGTACCTTTAATCCCTTTAAACAACCACTCAAAAGGATGTGGGCTCTGTTTACTTGCAATGATCTTGCGCCACAGAGAATTAGGCTCAAAGGAGAAGCGCCTTAACCATTTGGCTAAAAGGGTTTGCGCATCCTAAGATTCCCAATGTCCAAACCCCCCAAAGAAACCGGTCTCTCAATAATCTCCCATCTAATTAAGTGCGAACCTTTGCTTTTACCCTCATCAATCCCTTCCCAAAGGAAGTTACGCATCATCCTCTCTTGGCACTTACAAACCTCGCACAGGGTCTTGTAGAGGGAGAAATAATAAATGGGAATACCACTCAAGATGGACTTGATTAGGCTAAGCCTGGTTGCTTTAGAGAAACAACCTTTCTTCCAAGAGGCTAGCTTGTTCCTAACTTTATCCACCGTAGGGTCCCACAAAGAGACCGACTTGGGATTACTTCCACGAGGAAGGCCAAGATAAATAGAGGGGAGACTATTTGGGGGTGTGTGTGGGGTTATGGGATATATAGGGGGAGAGGAACAATAGAGTATTTAAAGATGGGGATAGAGACTCTTATGAGGTTTGGTCCTTTGTGAGGTTTCATGTGTCCCTTTGGGCTTCGCTTTTGAAGCTTTTATGTAATTATCCACTTGGTAACATTTTACTTAGTTGAAACCCCTTCCTTTAATAGGGGTATTTTGGTGGGCTTGTTTGTTTTTGTATGTCCGTGTATTCTTTCATTTTTTCTCAATGAAAGGTTGATTCGTAAAAAAAGAAAAAAAAGGAGGGGAGACTACTAACATCACACCCAACCCACTCGACCCACCTCCTAAGCTTATCACCCCACAGTTGATTCCCGCAACACAACATTTCCCCCTATTGATGTTCAGCCCCGATATTTCCTTGGAAAAAGCAAGGATATGATTTAGCAATAAGAAGGAGCTCTCCTTCGCTAAGCAAAAGAAAAGTGTATCAGAAATTGAAGATAGGAAAGAAGAACCTGATCTGCCTGAAAGGGGAAAAGGGGTCTCCCTGCTTGAGGCATCTCGTCGCCACAAATTTGCCCCTAGGACTCCCATTAATGAGAAAGGAGTAACTCACATTTCTTAGGTAACCCCACATCCACATCCGCCATTTATAACCAAATCCTTTCCTCTCCAAGACTTTGTCCAAAAAATTCCAATCCACGTAATTGTAAGCTTTAAATTCCAATCCACGTAATTGTAAGCTTTTTCTAGATATTTTACCTTATCGGGAGGGTAATGGTCTAGATCGGTAATTGAGTCGAGACTGCAGTTTGTGGGTTTGATGGGATTGGAACTTATTAATTCTCTTGGCTGGGTTGGGTCGATTTTCTTGGGGCGATGTTGGGCCTTGTTTCCTTTGACTCGAAGTCCAATTTCAACACTAGGCCTTGATATTGGGTCTGCTTAATAATACTCTGTAGCCAAATCAATTCCCTGCTGATAGCTTCAACTTGAATGGCTGTAAGAAGCTCATTCAGGAAAGTGCTCTCCAAAACATTTGCAACACTTTGATCTAAACAGACACGACATAGGTAGTGGTATACTATTTTTTAAAACTATTAGGACACTAATACAACGACATGTTTATTTAAACATACATTTTTTAAAATATATATCATTTTTAAACAAGAAGGAAATTCAAAGAGCAATGAGTTTATGCTTTTATATGCTTAAAAGATTAGTTTAATGTACTTTACTATCGAATTTTATTCCTTTTGTCATATATGTGTCTATTTAGTATACAAGTGTTTGATACATGTCTAACAAATGTTGGTTCTGTTTTGATTTTGTACAATTAGTGTCTTACCACATGTATTACACTAAAAACTGTTTGATATGTGTTCAACAAATATCAGAGTGTCCAAGTGTCAACACGTGTTAGACATGGGCACGTTAGTCAAACTAAAGTATGTGCTTCTTGGGCTTTGACAATAGTGCAAATCTTTCCCTAAACTTGGCCGTTCCTTTTGGTTTCAAGTCCAAAAACTTGGTGCATAAACTGCCTCAGATGGCTACCCAAACTCCTACAAAGACCCTCCACACTCTCATATTGTATACACACACACACACACCATTCATCCACGCGTGATCCCCCGACCACTAATTAACTTTTTTCTGCGAATTAGCATTTTTACCTTTCCTAGAGTAAATATGCACAATGGGAGGTCTCGCAAATTTTTTCTAGAAGCAAGTATTAGAATGTGTTGCCATCGACCAACAAAGCCGAACAATTTAGGTCTTGACAATTGGCAATATTTCTCTAATAATAAGCGACCTTGGTGATAACATGATGTTGCCGATATTTGGCACTATTTCTCTAATAATAAGCATTTTTAATAACTATTTTCCTTAATAATTTACTAAATTTATTAACTCTCTTTTGTTCAACGTTTTGTTTTCTGCCAAGAAATTGAGCTTTCATTATGAAAAAGGAGAGAATGTATAAGTGCATTAAAAAAACCCGTAGTAGGGAACATTGAATTAACTACCAGAAGGGGGCTCTAATCCAAAACTGTGTAAGATAACTATTTTCGTATCTTATTTCTTTAAGATTTCTTTTAGAAAAATGTATTTGATAATGATTTCTTGTTCCTTGTTATTTAGTTGAAATACATACTGCATCATAATGTAGCTTGCACTAAAACAAATTTATAACTATTATAAAGACTTAATGGTGGGGTGTTTGGCTCACTGACTTCATAAGTCGGTGTTAAATAATTCAACTCCGGCACCTTCAATACTGCACACTATTGAAGTTTGCACATTTATTGAGGAACCTCATATTTACAACTCTGCACCTCAAATACAGATTTCCTAGTTCCAACATATTAACTCCAGACTTAGGAACTCAACTCAGCGCTCCAAACACCCAAGTATTTAATACAATCCACAAAGCAAGTTTTTTAAAAAACAAAATAGTAAATTTTATTTTTCAGATGTTATTCAAATTTGATCTACCATATCACTCCCATCACCCTAGCCAATTCATCTTAAAATGATATTGACTTGCGTGAATAAGCTTCATTAGACTAATTTGTAAATTTTCTGACTAATTTTGATAATTTTCAAGGACCATTTATTTAAAAAGGAGAATGAAGAAAGATTTTATTTGCTTTGAAAATAAATGGTAAACATGAAACATATATATATATATATATTACTAAAATGAAATTGAAACCTTATCAAAATTAAGGAAAAATAATAGAGATCTAAATTTAAAATAATAACTAAAGGCTCGTTAGTGGGAAAAAAAGGGATGATAACACAACAAAAGGAGAGAGAAAAAAAGGGTAATAAAACGAAAAAGATAAGCAAGTATTAAAAAAATGATGGCAGAGAGAGAAAAGGGAGAAAAACAGAAGCTACTTTTTATTTTTCCCCATTTTAAGATTTATTTATTTATTATTATTATTTTTAATTAGAAACAAGAAACGAGCTGATTTGTCCATTATATTTGTTACTTGAAACACATATAATGAAAAAATGAGAACAGAAGCCATAAATTGAAAATAAAAACGTTATCAAACAAGCATGACTGTACTCAGATTCTTATAATTTTTTTCTAAAAAGAGAAGAAGAAAGAAAGAAGGAAGAAGAAAATAGAAGTTGTATTTAATTATCCGTTACTCGGGCATTAAGCAATTGTTTGCTCATCTATCAGTGCCATTACTATCTTTTCTTTTAATAATGCACTTGTTTTGTCTCAAGATAGTGATAAACTCAGATGAGTTGTCATTAAAGTTTCATCAAGAATTGCACACATTTCTGTAAGTTTCCATGATATCCATGATTTTTCCGAATCCTAGATGATATACCCGTAGAGGTTAAGAATATTACCTTTTATTATGGATCTTTCACCGCAATATGCATGTTTCTGCATGCTAATATGTGGATAGTTGAATTGTCAGGTACATGGGTACTATAACTGGAATAAGTGATCTCGACCCTGTTCGCTGGCCGAATTCTCATTGGCGTTCTGTCAAGGTGTTGCAGCTTTATTCCCACGATGGTTCCACAAAAACACTTACTAAATTTACAATGACGTTATTTCTCAATACTTTATCTAGTAGCACATGCTTAGATTGTGACCTCAAGTATGAATGGCTTTTGTTCAGAACTTTCGCTGTCTTCAAGCATGCAGTAGCTTACATATATGTACACGTGCTGAAATCTGCATGAACTGAATTTTCTTGCAGTAGTTTCTGTACATGAGGGTTGAATGATGTAATAAAACTGAACAACATGCTCAGTAAATGTATAGTCTTGATGGGATGCCTTCCCAAACCCTGATTACAAGTTGTGTAGTGGATTCCTTAGTATTTTCGTTCGATTAACTTATTTTACTGGCAACATGGCTGTACTGTTGGTGGTCTGAAAACGTGACTTCTGTGATATTATATGCTCTGATGCACTTAAGGAAATGTATTTGAAGTTTAAATAGTATTTGTTAGTATATAGAAAAAATATTATTGGAAATGAAATTCCTAGTTTAGGATGCTCAGATCATTTGGTTCTGAAATTTCAGCAAATAGGTGTTAGCTAATCTACTATGAAGTTTTTGTGAATAATCAAGGGGGTTAATTCTTGATCTCATCTAATGCAGAAGCACAACATTTTATTAAGTTAATTCCTGCAATGCTTCCTTAACCCTTAGAATTAGCTAGTAATAGAGAGTTGTTCCACATGTCGTCCTGTCTTGTATGTAGGTTGGAAATGTCAGCATCTGAAAGACTTGGAAATTTAGAACAAATCTTTTAAGGCACTGTTTTAAATTTTATAGGCGCATGTTCCTTTTTTGAAAGTAGTAATAATAATAATAATAAAAAATTTAAATTAACTCACAGTATCAGGTGGCACCATCCAAAATCCCATTCCATTCAGACCTTTGACTGTTTGGTTCATTTTTGTGTTTTTCCTTGTTCAGGTAGGGTGGGATGAGTCAACAGCTGGGGAGAGGCAGCCAAGGGTATCATTGTGGGAAATTGAGCCTTTGACTACATTTCCTATGTATCCGTCTCTGTTTCCACTTAGACTCAAACGTCCATGGCATCCTGGAGTCTCTTCTGTTCATGGTATTTGTTTTCTATCTACTAAATTCATTTTCGGTCCTCTGCAATAGGTGTCCAAACTTTTTTCTGAAGTTTATGATGCTTTGTAATTCATATTCTTTATATGGCAAATTTAAGTGGATTGAAGTTATTTCTCTTTTGGGCATCAAATGAATTGATTTTGGTTTACTGCTTGATGATTGTAGTCTTTTTAGAGGCTTGAGGATAAAGAAGGGGAGTTGGCATGAGTGGGAACTGAGTCATTTTGGCATCACTCACAGTCATTTTGCATTATCTTTGCTGGCCGTTTTAAAAAGATTTCCAGTACCCAATATTAACTTGGGCTTCTAGTTCCAGATTTTAAAATGTTAGATATAGAGTTTGTGGGTTCTCTTTTTTGTATCCGCACATCTCTATTTTGTTTGTGGATTTTCTTTCTTAAATGGAATATATCCTATCTGTACCAGCATATTCTCTACTTTGTTTTTGGATTCTCTTTTTATGGTTTATTTCATCTGTATCTACGTATCCTATTTTTTAGCACATTCCACATGTAAATTATTTACATTTAAGCTCTGTTAGGAAGGTTTTACATTTAAGCTCTGTTAACACATTCCACATGTTAGATGTAGACTTTAGATTTTTTTTTTCCTCCCTGGAAAATGAAAACCGTTTTCATTGATAAAATGGAAAGGGACTAATGCTCAAATTACAAAGAAACAAAGAAACAAAATATAGAAATTATGACCTGTAAAACTCTTAGGTTTGAAAGAGAATCAAAATACTCTGTTCATTCACCAAAGATATGAATATATACAAGTGTATAAAGCATAGAAAAGGAAAGAAATATAACAAAATATTTACAATAATGGAAAACCCTAACAATAGAACTATAACACTCCCCTCAAGTTGGAACATATATGTTAATCATGCCCAACTTGTTACATAGATAATCTGTACGTGTTTCATCCAATGCGTTTGTGAAGATATCTCCTAATTGTTCTTCAGTCTTCACATATCCTGTAGATACCAACCCTTGTTGAATTTTCTCACATACAAAATGACGATCAACTTCAATATGTTTAGTCCTTTCATGAAATACTGGATTAGACGCAATATGAAGTGCTGCTTGAATCCTTAATTTTCACACAACTTTGTCGGGGTGGTGATTTCAAATCCCAACTCAAATCAATTCCCACAAAGACTGTGCTATTGCTCTATATTCTGATTCCGCACTTGAACGTGACACCACATTTTGCTTATTATTATTCCAAGAAATCAAATTACCACCAACAAAAACACAATACCCTGAGGTTGATCTTTTGTCTTCTTTAGATCCTACCCAATCAGCGTCTGAGAAACATTCGATATTAGTATGACCATAATCCTTATATAGTAAACCACGCCCGGGAGCACCCTTCAGATAACACAGAATCTGTTCCAATGCAACAGAATGATCAATTGTAGGGCATGACATGTACTGACTCACAATACTTACTGAATAGGCTATGTCAGGTCGAGTCACTGTAAGGTAATTAAGTTTTCCCACTAACCTCCTATAACTTTCAGGATCCTTTAACAATTCTCCATCTTTTGTGAGCTGTAAGTTGGACATCATTGGGGTACTACATGACTTAGCCCCTAGCTTCCCTATTTCAGTCAACAAGTCAAGTACATATTTTCTCTGTGATAATAGTATTCTTTTCTTGTTTCTTATTATCTCAATTCCTAAGAAGTATTTCAACATGTCCAAATCTTTTGTATAGAATCGACTATAAAGAAAGGTCTTTAGGGACTGGATACGTAAAGTCATCACTAGTAATCACAATATCATCCACATATACGATTAACAAGATGACACCACCCTCAGATCTCTTAAAAAAGATCGAATGATCTAACGTGCTCTTCCACATTCCAAAGCTTTCAATCACCTGACTAAATTTACCAAACCAAGCCCGTGGACTCTGCTTTAATCCATACAAAGATTTACGAAGGCGACACATCGTTCCATTCTCCCCTGAGCAACAAACCCTAGTGGTTGCTCTATATACATCTCTTCTTGAAGATCACCATGAACGAATGCATTTTGAATAATCAAGCCGATGTAAAGGCCAATGATTGATTGAAGCTAATGAAATAAACAACCTCACATATGCCATTTTTGCTACAGGAGAAAAAGTATCAGCATAGTCAACGCCATAAGTTTGTGCTTAGCCTTTCGCTACAAGGCACGCTTTTAACTGAGCAACAGAACTATCAAGATTAACTTTAACTGCAAACACCCATTTGCAACCGATAGCTTTCTTTCCTGTAGGGGGAGAAACTAAATCCCAAGTACAATTATCATCTAAGGCAGTCATCTCCTCCACCATTGCGGCACACCAACTAGGATGAGACAAAGCCTCATGAACAGTTTTAGGGATGGATACAGACTTTAAGGATGCAATGAATGAACATGTGGAAGGCAACAAATGGTTATATGAAACACAAGAAGAAATAGGATGAGCACATGTACGTTTACCTTTATAAAGAGCAGTAGGAAGATCATAACTTGTTTCTGGATCCAATGACGAAGAAGACTGTGGTATAGGGCATGGAACTGAAGGAGACAGAAGTCTCTGGTACAGGGCATGGAACTGAAGGAGGTTGTCATCAAGTATAGACCTTAACAATGGTTGAAAAGTAGAGTTAGCTACAGGTAGAGATGAATCAGGAAGAGGATCGGAAGGATAAATAACCGTGTAGACAAGGAAATCATCTTCTAATTCCTTATGCTCCCCCTAACTCTTATCGAAGAGAAAGACGGTGATGAAAAAAATGAGGAATGTTAAAAAAACGTGACATCAGGAGAGACGAAATATTTATTTAGACTAGGACAATAACACCGATACCACTTTTGAACACGGGAATCACCAAGGAAAATACATTTTAAGGACTTTAGATTCAGCTTGGTATGTTGAGACCGAACATCCCGAATAAAGCAAGTACAACCAAATATTTTGGGTGGAATGAGAAACAAATGTTGCTTGGGGCATAAAGTATGAAAAGGTATCTCACCCTTAAGAATGGAAGAGGGCATGTGATTTATTAAGAAACAAGTTGTGGAAACAGCATCAACCCAAAAGGCTTTTGGAACATGCATCTGAAACATCAAAGCTCTGGCTGTCTCAAGGAGATGACAATTCTTTCGTTCTACAACCCCAATTTGAGATGGAGTATCGACACAAGAAGATTGATGAAGAATGCCATGACATCTAAATAAGACTGGAGTATGAGAGAAATATTCCTTAGCATTATCGGTCTGTAGGATTTTAAGAGCACCACTAAACTGAGTTCCAACTTCAGCTTGGAAGTTACGAAACGTGAATGCAGAAGATTGATGAATAAGGGTCAGAGGGTGCCATCACCCTCTGCACATGTCGCTTCTACTCTTGATAACCCTTGACAAGTCAATTACGAATTGTGTAAAACCCTTAGGTTTGAGAGAGAATCAAAATACTCTATTCATTCACCAAAGATATGAATATATACAAGTGTACAAAGCATAGAAAAAGAGAGAAATATAACAAAATATTTACAGTAGTGGAAAATCCTAACAATAGAACTATAACACTCCCCCTCAAGTTGGAGCATATATGTTAATCATGTCCAACTTGTTACATAGATAATCTATACGTGTTCCATCCAATGCTTTTGTGAAGCTATCTCCTAATTGTTCTCTAGTCCCTTGTTGAATTTTCTCACGTACAAAATGGAAATCAACTTCAATATCTTTAGTCCTTTCATGAAAATGTACTGATTGACATTCTCAGTCAGTCTGATTGTGGTGTACCGGCTTACTCTAAAATTGCTTGTCAGTGAAGGGGTTTTTTTGGGGTTTAATTTATCTCATCTTTCTCAGTTTCCTCACTTGATTGTTGTTTGCTTTCGTGGTTTTTTTTTTTCTCTCTCTTGGAGGGATCTAGTACGGATGATTGCCTTTTGATGTGTGGATTGAGGTTTGAATTTGTTTGGTTCGAGTGTTTTTGTGTGAAGTTTGTTTGAGGGGTTGGAGGGAGGGGAGGGGGTTTGATTTTGGGGGATTTTGAGCTTAAACCCTCTCATGAAATACTGGTTTCACGCAATATGAAGTGCTACTTGATTATCACACCACAATTTTGTCGGTGTGGTGATTTCAAATCCCAACTCAACAAGAAGTTGATATATCCAAATCAATTCACACAGTTACAACCGAAAAAGATAACAACCAAATACAATCCACATACAACCAATATTAGTGCTGAAAAGAAATAGAAATCGTTTGATATCAACTAAACTAAGAAACATTCCACTGCCATCATTGCCCTTTCATCTGACGCCGACTGAAGCCTATCTTTCTAGCCCAATGCCGTACTCACCTCACTCTCTACATGAACATCCGGGAGAAGATTTGTATGATTTTTACCCATCAACAAGTATGGACTCTTTTAATCCTGCTCCACATCTGATGGCATTGGCTCCTTGGTTTAGAGAACTTGGGCTTTGTATTGAGGTGAGCCCTGCCTGCAAACAATCCAATCGGCTATCAACAAAGAAGTAAAAGGGGTTGAGAGAGCTTCAAACCTTGAGAGCTTTATATCATATAACAAAAAGGCTAAAGATTTGATTGGAGGAAAGCTAAAGATTCTCATTTGCTCCACTAAACTGTGATTGATGATTGTTAGATGATATATAACAACGCTGCTAAACTAAATCTACCCACCAGTGAGTCTATTTGAATATCAACTGGAGCCTATTCTTTAATATCTCCAAGCCATGTTTTTATCTACTTGCATTTATAATGATGTTTTATCTTAAAGAAGTATAATTATGTCTATTTTAGCAGAGCTTTATTTGGTGCTCATCTGTATATCTTCTATCATTTCATTTTCTATATGCCTTTGTGGGAAATTTGGTGCACTGTGTTGTCATTTAGCAGGGATTGCTTATGCTTACGGCACTGGTTAATTTAACATTACATGGATATAAAAGTTTTCACAAAGTACTCATGATTTATGACCGCCTTTTTCTTTTGTAATGTTGTGTTTCTTACAGATAACAGAGATGATGCATCTAATGGCTTAATGTGGCTTCGGGGAGGAGTCGGGGAACAGGGTCTACACTCATTGAATTTGCAATCTGTGGGATCCCTGCCCTGGTTGCAGCAGAGACTTGATTCTTCCATGTTTGGAAATGATCATAATCAACAGTATCAAGCCATGTTGGCTGCCGGAATGCCAAACATTGGAGGTGTTGATATGCTGAGACAGCAAATTATGCATCTTCAACAACCTTTCCAATATATTCAACAGGCAGGCTTCCATAACTCTCTGTTGCAGATGCAACAGCAGCAACAACAGCAGCAGCAGCAGCAGCAGCAGCAACAACAGCAATTGGTTCAACAATCCATGCCTCAGAACATTCTGCAGGCACCAAGCCAAGTTATGGCAGAAAATCTACCTCAACATATTCTCCAGCAAACTCTACAAAATCAACCTGAGGATCTGCCAAACCAGCAACAGCATACTTATCATGATACCATTCAGGTTCAAAGCAATCAATTCCATCAGGGTGGGCATTCAAATGTGCCATCACCCACATTTCCCAGAACAGACCTTATGGATTCCAACACAAATTACTCGGAATCCATTACCTCGAGAAGAAATATACTTGCTTCATCATGTGCTGAAGGGACGGGAAATTTTTCCAATATCTACAGAAGTGGGCAGTCAATCCTAACTGAGCAGTTACCTCAACAAACCCCTGTTTCTAAGAATGCTCATTCACAGGTTGATGCTCACCCGAACTCAATGTCATTTCCACCATTTTCTGGTAGAGACTCAATTTTGGAGCTGGGAAATTGTAATTCAGATTCTCCAAGTCCTACACTTTTTGGTGTAAATATTGATTCATCTGGACTTCTTCTTTCCTCTAATGTGCCCACTTACGCTTCTCCATCAATTGGTCCTGATTCATCCTCCATGCCACTGGGAGATTCTGGATTTCAGAATTCTCTGTACAGTTGTGTCCAAGACTCTTCTGAGTTGTTGCACAACTCAGGGCAAATTGATCCATCAAATCCAACTCGGACATTTGTGAAGGTGCGAACATGCAAACACACGAGGTAAATCCTGTTTTTATTAGTTGTATGCTGGCTTAGAGCTCTTCTTGTTGCAGGTTTATAAATCCGGATCTGTTGGGCGCTCACTAGACATCTCCCGGTTCAGCAGCTATCAGGAGCTGCGAGAGGAGCTGGCTCAGATGTTTGGAATCGAGGGACAGTTGGAAGACCCTCATAGATCAGGCTGGCAGCTTGTATTTGTCGACAGGGAGAATGATGTACTTCTCCTTGGAGATGACCCTTGGGAGTAAGTAACTGACATATACTTTGTTCCATGCATCCCCTTTATAGGCTTATGCTTAAAGTGAACATGGTACCGTTGTTCCTAGAATTTCAAGCTCTTCTCGTTACCTCTCTCGAATTGCTCTCTAAAGCTTTTCTATGAAAGAAAACAGAAAGTGAAGAATTTTGTGTAGGTTATGTTCTGAGTTCAATCTATTTGTTCAACCTTTTTATTTGGGCAGCAATTACCCACTTCTCTCTGACTTTGTGCATGTTAATTTACGGGCCCTCTGCTAGTTCTGCATGTTATGTTTCTGATATAGTTTGAAATAAGTTCACCACACTTATTGTGAATATGTTGCAGGGCATTTGTCAATAATGTCGGGTATATCAAGATACTTTCTCCCCAGGACTTTCAGAAACTAGGGGAACAGGCAATCGAGTCCTTCAACCCTATCGTTGGTCAGCGACTTACCAGTGGTGGCAATGAAGCTGGAAATGTTTCGGGACTACCGTCTGTTGGTTCGCTAGAATATTGAACTTGTAAGGGAGTTGTGTTGCAAGGTTCGAGAGATGTTTACTTCGGAACTCGCAATTAAACTAGATATGCAGTTGGAATGCCTTCAAATTAGATCAGTGTGTGTAAACTCTTTTGTATTCATAATTTCTTTTGCTTATAAGTACTCTAAAACAGTTATCATTTCCAAAGATTATGTGGTTAAAATACATGTACGTTGTTTACTTAGATAAGAAATATAACACGTTGAACATTTCTAGCATTCGTCGTGAGCTGCTCTGTTGATTATGGTAACTCTCTCTCTTTCTTGGCCATTTTGTTTTCTTAAACATCGCTGGATACATATCATACATCTCATTGTGTGCAGATTCTTAGGATGTGATTTGAGACATGCTAGTTGTCTATCTTTATGGCTTATCAAATTGCATCCTTAATTTCTATGCTTTAGTTTCAGTTTATTTTATTTAGGAAATCAATTCTTCATGGGAGGAATTTCTTCTCCCTATAATTGATTCCAATCTCGTTATGAATTAGGATTATTCACTTTGTTTGGAGCAAGCACCAAAGTGGCATGCATGGTCCCTAGATGAGTTAATTGATCTTTATTATTATTATTTCCTTTAATGTACTTTAAAGGTTTTGGTGTTCAGCGTTTGCATGATCTCGCATTTATCGATTCTGGGTTCTTTTTGTTTTTGTTTTTGTTTTTTGTTTTTTTTTTTTAAATAAAAAGAATATTACATTGTAAATAGCTTTTGAGGCATCCATGCATGACTAGTAAGAAATTTTTCCTATAAATATACCAAGGAAAATATCAATTTATATTCTTAAAAGAGTTGTATCAACTTCAACATTGCAAATAATTGTATCACTTTAAATCTTGAATTTTTGTAAGTGTCAATTTATAAATTTCATTACATGTTTTGAAAGAACTCGTGTGAAACTTATAATTATATCATATAAATCTTAAGTTTTCTTCCATTTGGTAAAATCCACATTTCAAGAAGTCTACACATATTTGAGTATCAATGCATGGATAATTTTTTTAAAAGTAATAGGAGGGCGCAAATTGATATACTTAAGTTTAGGGTCTAAAATGAAACAATTATTAGTTTAAAATTTTAATTGATGCAACCCAAAATTTACGAGGTATAAATTGATACTTGTCCTATATATTATTATGGCTCCAAAAGAAATAAGTTAATTTTCACTCTCAAATTCAAAAGTTTCTACGCTCTCTCTCTGACTACATTGAAGTGTATATGGTAAGTATCACATTGGTGTGTAGGTTTCTCTTTGTTTTGCAACTTATATTCACCTCCTACAAATTTAGCATTGATATCACGTGAAGGTCAAACTCATTTTCCTATTCAAATTTTGACATCAATAGTTGGCATCATTTGTGGAAACAAGTGTGTTCTACTTTTGCACTAAAAATTGAAGAACAAGAGAAAATCAAGATCGGATAGAACTTGTTCATGATCTAGTAAAATACATGGGACACCCATAACAAAAACCAAATAGAAAAAGCAAACAAGAACAATCACAAGAAATAACGGTGACATGGGGCTTCAATTGGATGAAATATTTGTCACAAAGAGGGAGGGAGATAACCCTCTTATCAAAGAAAAGAACAAGAAAAGAAGAAAAATCACTCTAAACTAGTTCTCAATCATACTCAGGGAAAGCTCCTATGGTGGAAAATTTGGGTGAATCAAACCCCTATAATTCAATATTAAAGAAGCCTAATCCTTAGGCGAGAGGATGCAGGAGAGATGGATTCCCAAAATTCCAAATCAAAAGAGAGAAGCATGTACAAACGTACAATAAAAGGTACAACACGGAGATTAACTTGTAAAGACTTGAAACCTAAATTAGAATTCCAAATTGGGGGCGGGCTAATGTTATGAGTAGACTTGGATGTGACGAAATAGGTCATATGCTAGAAAAAAAACTATGAAAGGAGTCCAAAATAAAGTAGGCGCGACCTCAAATAAGTCTAGGGCCAATTATGATTGAATTGATCAAATTTAATCCTAAATTATTTAGGATTATAAAAAAAAAAAAAAAAAAAAAACTCATATCCCTTAAGAATGAGATGGATCTTAAGTCAATTCTCTTATAAAAAATCAGCTCTATTGTCGTTCTTCTATAAAGTTTTATCAATTTCAAATTGTATATCTGTTTTATAATGCATCGAACATTCATAAGAGAAAAGCTTTGTTAATGATATTTTTAGACAACTTATTTGATAATTGAAATTGCATCTCATAAAATTTTACTTGACAAGTTAAAAAGGTTAAAATTGAACCTCCAAGAAAAAAGTAAACTTGATAAGAGCAGTACAAGGTGTCCTTATTTCTTTTTTGCACTCTACTCTTAACTGCAAAAATTTTTAGTATGATAATATAGAAAACTTAAAAAAAAAAAAAAAAAAGAAAAAAAAAAAAAGAAAGAAAGAAAGAAAGAAAAGAAAACTGTCACGTGATAAATGATAATTTGACAAAAAAAAAAAAAAAAAACATTGGTGTAAGGCATGTCCGATGAAAATATTGATATCTTAATTTTATGGGAATGTTTGATAGAAGAAAAAAATTATAAAAACAAAAAATTCAAAAAATAAATTTAAGTTAATAAATAACTTTTTTATAATTTTTAAACAAGTTAACATATCTATTATTTATATTATATTTACATTGTGTTGCTTTTTTTTTTTTTTTATGTATCATAGGTACCTGATTATGGAAATATCAATTCATGCCAATATTGAACTTTTAAAAACAATAAATGTTGATGAAAATATACACTTTCGACGACTAAACTTCAAAAAACATTAATTATTGTCCGTAAACTTTTAAAAAGTGTTTATTTTAATCTTTACTATTGAAATTATGTTAACTCTTCAACAGAAAAACGAAGAAGCTTGTATTTTTTTATTACTCGGCTCTAGATGTATTAAGCAAGATAAATATGAAGTAAAATGTCAACAACCAACATGCTAAAGTATCAAAATTTTGAACTAAAAAAGTCAATTACATTCTCTCTTTGTCAGCTTCAAAATTGAAACTCTAGATTTTTTAACGTAGCTAACTTATTTGATAGTCTAGTCATTAAAAAATACAAGTCATCTCGTCATTTTGTTGAAAAGTTAAAAAAAGAATTAATATATAAAGAACCAAAATAAGCAATCTTTAAAAGTTTAGAGACTAAAACAAATATTTTTTAAAATTTAGAGATTGAAATAAAATAATATTCAAAGTCTATGGATTAAAGTAAACTATTTTAAAAATTTAGGGTTGAAAATAGAATATTTTTCAAAATTCAAGGAGCAAATAAGATTTAAACCGACCACCCAAATTTTTTGAATGGGTAAAACCATCCCTTGCTTACGTGGCACATTCCTAGCATCTCACATCCATACAAAGATACAGTTAGCAAAAAGCTTCACTCTGTACTCCAATGGCGGAATTACTCCCAATCTCAGTCTCAAACCTCACTAATCGCATCCCTTTCTCTTCCTTTCGTCCCACAATCTCCTTCCAATCGTTCAACACCACACCGAATTGTTCTATTAACGCCACAAACATAAGCAGAAGGCTAGGGCTGGGATTCATAGCTTTAATGGCGTCGTCAGTAACCGCGACACCCGTGGAATTGGCGAATGCTTTGGATCTGAAATTGATCGCGCCGGAGCAGAGCTTGGACGAGGCTGAGAGCGGAATCAGAAGCCATGCGGAAGCGCTTTTGCAGGTGAGAAGCTTAATCGAATCGGAGGCTTGGAAGGAAGCTCAGAAGCGGTTGAGAAGCAGTTCGCCGCTGCTGAAGCAAGATCTGTACACTATAATCGAATACAAACCGCCTGCGGAGAGGCCTGCGCTTAGGAAACTATATTCTGTTCTCTTCAACAATGTTACGCGAGTAAGTTCGATTGTTTGAAAGCTCTTCAATGGCTTCTTGTCTTGATTTGAAGTGAAATCGCGAAGAATTTTGTGTTCTTCGATTTCATATGGATCTTCTTCTCTGATTGAAGTGTTTTTTGCAGATGGATTATGCGGCGAGAGATAAAGATGTAGAAGGAGTTTGGAAGTGCTACAATAACATTGCGATAGCCATCTCTGATATTTTGTCAAGAATTTAGAAAGATTAAGGAAGATTTTTGATTCTCAACTAAGGCCAATGAAATCGCAAATCCATTATGGTGTTCTTCTAGTTCTTAGTCAAAGCAGAGTCGGTTCTAATTTTTTGTTTTATTTGGTTCAACCGCGAGATTGGGGATTGATTGTTGGAGGAAGATGATGTCAATTACAGTTTATCGATAGTTAAATTTGGCTTGTTATACTATAAATTAAGTTCAATATTTTAAACTTTGTTTGATAGGTATAAGTTTCAATTTGATTCGCAAGGGCCTCAGGCCTACTATATCACGTGTAACAAATCCTTATTAAGTAACGACTTTTTAAGGGAACTAGAGTCAACGGGCGCAGTTAGCCCTGTCGATAGATGTGGTGTCCTTGCCAGCATTTAGTATGGTTTGGGAGTAGTTGCCCAAGAGAAAGAGGACCCACGCCCCTATTATTGTTGATTCCATTCGTGCATGAAGTCTACTAAGGCGTTCCCATCTTTTTTCCGGAACTTATCTAATAGCTCTTTCAACTATTTGACATTGTTTTCTTTTAATTTACAGATTTATTGTACAGAAAATTGTAAGCTTAGTGCTTTCGTACGCAATCCAAATTTTATTTTATGTTTTCAGATTCATTAAGTTCATTGAATATGTGTGGGGTACGCAATTTGGATTCTATTTTCGAAAACTGTTTTTGGATTTTATGATCCAAATAGTACAAATTTTGAAAAATTACGGTCCCGTTTGGTTTTTGACATTTAAGGCTATTTCATCTATATTTCTTACCATGATTTGCATATTTTTTTAAGTACAATGGTTGAATTCTTATCCAAATTTCAAAAACAAAAATAACTTTTTGAAAGCTATTATTTTTAGTTCTCAAATTTTTGCTCGGTTTTTAAATAGATAACAAATGAAGAAATTTGGAAGTAGAAAGCGTATCCATAGACTTAATTTTCAAAAACAAAAAACAAAAAAAAACAAAATAATTATCAAACGGGGTCTACATTTTTACGTCTTTAGTTTATCCGATTTTGAATTTGAAAGTTTAAAAAGTAGAATTATATTAGAAAATATAAATATAAATTACGTTATAAATTATTTGTGTTAAATTAAAATATTTATTATTATATTATATATTTTATGATATTAAAAATAAAAAATCATACAAATTTTTTTTGCATAAAACAGTTCATAAGTTAATTAGTAATAATATTTTATATTCAATCTAATATTTATTGTTAACTATAGTTAGTGTTATAGTTTATAAATATATTATCAAATATCTTTTGAAAAATTACTTGAATTTACATTTAATTTCTGAATCTTCTACCAAACACATATAAGTATGAAATATAACTATTTTTTTTTTATTAAATCAACTGTTTTCAAAATTTTGTTTTCAAATTATCTACCAAAAAGACCAAGTTCGAACACAAAATTCAAGTTGAGCAATACTTGGTTTGGGCCAATAGTTGGTCATAACATAACATAAGCATTTAGGGTGCATTCAGAGGAATCGATATAGAACAAAAAATGTGTCGAGTAGGCTATCGTTTGGGGTGGGTCATGGGTGTTAAGATGATGAGTAACAATTATTTTAACTATTCTTTTGCTACAGTAACACTATTTACAATTCAGTGGTAAAAATAATCAATTCTCCATCACTCCAATATTTTCAATAACTCCGTTGGCGACCAACTTCGACATTCACCTTTGACGATGGATACCAACCACCACCTCTGGTGGGCAACTGGAGTAAAAACTGCCTATGACGTCCAATTTGGCAACGCTACCTCTAGCAGCCAACTCTGAAGATCACCTATGACCAACTCTCTAGCATGCCAGCAACCAATTCATAGAGTTTAATAGTCTTCTTTTATAGTAATTTGACATTTTAATATAAAAATTTTAAGTGTATAGTAAGCCAAACAAACTTGTGTATAAATATAATTTTACAAACTTGTGTATAAAGAAAATTTAGTACGAAATTTAAAACAAATTATATAGATATCATCTTTTTGCATGTAGATACTCTCATTTTTCTCTCATCTGTCCAATTCTTACGCTAATTTTATCATAATAAAATATAAACCATAACTTCAAGTTAAAATATAAAATCCCACAAAACTCCAAAAATAAAGATCTTCACTTAAAACTTACCAAAACTATAAATAGCTAGCCAAATACAAAAATAACATATTTGGTTATTAACGTCATTCAACTACTCACGTGAAAATGTATAACCCCTAAGGTCCCCTTGGTACTTCCATTATTCTCTTTCTTTTTGTTATAATCTATATACCTTAAAGGGGTAATATTTTTTAATGAGATAAATAAAAGATTAAACAATTAACAAGGAGAGTAAGAGGGAAGAAAGAAAATAGAGAAGTGATAGGTCATAGATTAAATTAGGGGAAAGAAAGAAAATGGATGAGGTCATAAGGTGCTGATAAATGGTAAGAACATTTTTATTTTATTTTTTTAGTAAGGGTACTAAAGCAATTTTCGAAAGTTTATAGGTACGTATGCAACAAAGTATTAACGGTTTATGTTCATACATTAATAGTAATGATATTTTTGAAACTTTTGAAAGTTCAAAGATACTTTTGAAACATAACATTAACGGTTTCTATTTAAAACTAACGTTAAAGTATTTTCAACTATTTATTGAAAGTTTGAAGGTATTTTTGAAAATTTAGGGATATTTTTACACGAAATACAAAGTTCAAAGGTATTTTGTATAATTTAGCCTAAATTTTAATACAATTCCTTCTATCTTTTTTTTTTTTAATTTTTTAATTTTTAATTCAATTCATATAATATAATAACTTATTTTAGTTTTGTAAATTTCTCCTCGAAAAATGCATTTGATCAACCCATCATCATTTTTTTTTTCAAAATCATGTATCTAAGTTGACAGTATTTTTGTGTGTCACCATGACAGTAGCCTATACTTGGCAACTATCACTCTTAGATATGCATTTTTGTGCAACATTATAGAGTTAGAGAATTGGTTGCTTTCGTAAACCTCCAAATATAGAGTTTTCTTACTTAATCAATTATATGCATTTTTAATCTAATCGCATGTATTTTGTGTATGTTCAACAATATATTGGTAAATCCCAAAATGATCAAATGGACGGAGAATAATAATGTAACTTAAAATTCAAGACATTTTTAAGAATTTGTGGAACAAATTTTATTTCTATTTACAAAATATGATATTTAAGTTACTAGTATTTTTTTTCCAAGTACTTTTCAACGATAACATACCATATTATTTTGTTGGACTCATTTTACAATTATTTTTGGGGTTTTTTTTGGACAAATAGCCAAAACCTAATGCACTTTTTAAAAAATAGCCACCAAACTTTTTCTTTAAATAAATGTCCAAATGATTGCTTTAGAACTTTTAATAGAATTTATCGAATATCAAAAGTACCCCTAATAAAATATCTAACTAAAATACTAACAAATTTAAAATTAAAATAAAAACAAACAAACCCCTCAAATTAAGGAATGTTAAGTGATTTATTTTAGTGAATCAACGTCTGAAAAAAAACTCCTAAAAACAAGTAAAAAGATCGTTATTAACAGCAAATTAACAAACAAATATATCACCTAACATAAAATTAGGTGGATACTATACAAGTTTTAAAAATTGTGTCAAAAGAAGTATATATCTAACTTGGCTGCAAAAATACTAATATTATATATGTGAAGAATAAAACCTAATATAAGATTTTCCATCATATTTCATATACCCACTTATTTATTAATGACCAAACCCTCTATGCTTTATTAATTATCTTTTTTCATATTTATAGGATGGGTGTTTATGTTTTGTCTTATGTTCCTCATCCCTTTCATATTTATAGCATTCCACGCTTAAAAATGCTTCATTAGTCTTTTAGTAAAACAAAGGAAAATAATTGTTAAAAATATTTACAATTAATAGCAAATATCACAAAATATTTATAACTAATAGCAAAATGTCACCAGCGATAGATAAGGATAAACTACTACCTATTTCTATCTCTAGTCTATTGTAGTCAATGACAAATAGATTGTGATATTTTACTGTAAATATTTTGGTTCATTTTCTCTATATTTGAAAATTTCCCTAAAACAAAATACCCATACAATTTAAATCTTATATCTTCTAGTAACTAAAAAAAATACCTTTTAACAACTAAAAATATAATTAAAGGGAGTCATATTGTACTACGAAATTACTTTGAATTGAAAATATAGGATCGAAAATCTTCCTAAAATCTACATTGATAACCAAAATAAATTATAAAGATTTGCATATACAGTGGTTTCAAATGAATAAACCTTAACCTGCATAATCGAAAACAAGACTCAAATCAACTTAAAATCAAATCAATAGTAGCATAAAATACGGGCAAAAACTAACATATCTCCCCACACATACCTTCCATATTCCAAGGAGAAATCATACACCCTTCCATCTTCAACCTTTCATACTCATCTCCAATCTTCTAATATACCTCATTCAATCCTTTGAAACACCTCCATATCGCAAACCTTTTAGAATTCATATTTGAAATTCAGAATGGAATCTGATTTCTTGAATTTCATTTAATCTCTCTCGAATGAGTATTAACAAAAGGAATTACAAGTACTTATTGACTTTTACATAGATGGGCAGAGCTTGAATACAATTGGGCTTTAATGTAAATGGGCTTCAGATCTTTACTGTGCTATCTTAACACTCATCACCAACATTATCAACCACGATACATATATCAAAACTAATAGAAGATGAGTCCAATCGCAGATTTTAATAGTAAATTTTATGCATCATACCGAATTGTTTGATTTGTTCTAAATTGAAATGTTTCGATTCCTTGATTAAGAAAACCATTTTGCCTTATTGCCTGAGAAGAAGCTCGAAGAAAATATTTGAAAGTTCAGTTGAATAGTTGATAACTTAAGACTGGGAGAAGAAGAAGATCCGTTCTCGTTGTTTTTTTCCTTTCAATTGAGAAGAAAATGAGTTTTGGACAAAGAAGGAAGATGAAGAATCTGATTCTTGAAATCGAAAAGAAATTAGAAGAAAGATAAATTGTAGATTTGCAAAGATTGTGAGAAGATATAACTACTTGATGAAAGTCTTGTGGGGTAGAATTGAAAATGCACAGATGGATCCTACACATAACATTGGCCATAAATCATAAAATTAAAAAAACTGGTCGCATTTTTAATTGAATATCTCGTTTGGCCATTCTGCACAATTTTTCTATTTTTATTTTTTGGGATGTGATTTTTATACTTTGCAACAATCACTATGTATGTGTTTTTTGTGCAACACTATATATAGAGTTAAAGAACGAACAAAAAAAAAAAAAGCTTTCTTAATGAGTGATATGAATTAGTAATCACTATTTTTTTTTGGATGTTCACCAAAATATTGGTACATCCCAAAATGACCACATGGATGAATAATAATGTAACTTGAAATCCAACACATTTTTTTTTTATAAATTGGTGGAATAAATACTTTTATTTATATTTACAAAATATGATATTTAAGGTAACATTACTTGTATAATTAAAAAAATAGTAGAAAAAAAACCTAAACATGGACTAAAATAAGTGGTACCCCAAATATAAACCATTATAACCAAGATTAAAATAGTCTATACCCCAAATATAAATTATTATAACCCCATAGACTATAATAACTAACTAATGGCCCCCCAAATAGCACAAAAAATTATGTGAAATAAAATAATTAGGTGCATCCTGAACTAAACTTTTCTTTATGCATCATATCCAATTGTCCTAACTACAGTTTATCACAAAGATGAGTACAACTTAAAATATACCAAAGTATTCTTCTTATGCAAAATTCATAAAATAAAATAATATACCATCTAACAATGTATCAAATTATGAATGAAAGAGATATGTACTATCGTACTACACAAGTATTCAAAAAAAAAAAAAAAAAAAAGTTTCACTAACGAAATTTGATTAAATTACAAACTTACTCTTTGAAGTTCTTATTTATTTAGATTACATTTTGAATTGCATTTGAAAAAAATCTTAACCATTTTTACGCTAATTTCACTTAAAAGTAGTATCTTATTAGCTTTTAGATTCACCTAAAAATTAGGTAAAATTTATAATTAATATTTAGTTCTCAAATTCATACTTTAAAAAGAAGATTTTTTCATGAGTTAAATGCATCAATTTATTAAAAAAAATATACCATATTGATTTTTTTTTTAAAAAAATAAGTCTATTTTTCTTAATATTTAATAATTAATCTATAACAAACAAAATTATTATACTAAACAATCATTTAAAATTAAAAAAATAATAATAATTAATATATCTAAAATTAAATATTTTTGTATTTATTTACCAAACACTCTAACCTATTTTTTCAAGTTTAAGTTAAAATTTACCAAACCATATTTTACTTCTTTTTACAATAGATTTTTCTAAAAACATAGCGGTCAACAATCATTTTAGAAGCTCCAACAATCCCAAACAAAATCTTAGTCCTCGAACTTTTAATATTCCAACCACTTACAAAATTTTAAGGGATTGCCATTCCGAGGGTAGTTTTGAAGCACTTATATGAAAAGTCAATATTGCAAAATAAAGCATAAAACTTGGGGTTTTTTTTTAAATTTTTTTTATATAATTTAACCATAAATAAATAGACTGATAAACTCCTTGGTTAGGTAAAGGGCTCCAGCCTAACTGCACTTTCTCCATTGTAGCTCATATTTGCCGGTTGATGTTCTAACATCAACCAGGAAGAATGTTTTAGATGCAAAAATAACAATGGGAAATCAAACATACATGATATATCTCACACCTAATTTCCAAATAAAGGGTGGTGAATATTTTCACTCAGCAATACCTTCAATAATGTCATTCAATTAAGGCAAATAGGAACATGCCAAAATTACTTATAAATTACATCGACTGCCTTAATATATCAAGGAACATAAAAGACTCTTACAATCTAACCACTATGTGAAAAGGAGGTTCCTATGAAGTTGATTAAATGCAAGGCCACTAATAAATACATGATCTCCAGAGAAAGTAATACACAGGAAACTTAGTTTAAAAGGGGAAAAAGAATTAGCAACCCAAAAATTCCAATATATTTCATGTAATTGAAGCAGGTGAGACCGTACTCAGCTAACTTCATTTCGAGAACTAGAAGGCAGATGGCTTTCCCAACTTATTTTGCAATGGGAAAGGAAGCATGCTCAATCTTCCATATTCGATTCACATTTTGTCATCATACTATTCAGTAACTAAAACAGCTACAACTATCATGGTGCCCCGGAGACTCCGGGGAATAGTTCCGATATCTTATTGAAAACGTCCATAACCTAAAGGGGATAATAAAGAAAAAAAAAAGTAAATAAAGGAAATGACAGAGAGAGAATGATATCATACTGGCCAAAAGGATGAGAAATATGAGTTCACAAATATTACGTCCAGCATTAAACAAAGACAAATAAAACAATCTTCCGCACATATGAAAGAACAGAATTAAAAGGTTTTTCTTTTCTTTTAAGAGTTCAACATGAGATGGTAGAAATTCGGATTTCTGAACTCAAACATATGCCTTAAGCAGTTAAGCTATGTTCAAGTTTGGCAACGTGTTTATTTTCTTTAACTGTTGAAACTTTTGTCAGCAAAAATTGAATAAGAAGGCATATGCATGTATGAAACGTGAAGCTATAAACGATGCTAACATGGACCTAAACAATAAATCTACAGACCATATACCACAACATAAATTCATGTTCTAAGAGGACCCTACAGTTTTATTGTTAAATAGAAGCAATATGAATGAAACTAGAAAGGCATAAGTGAAGCTGAGAATGAACAATTTAACTACATAAAATATATACTAACAATCTGCAAAAAAGAAGCCTTCCACCAGAATCAGTAAAGTGAAAATTCTGAATTTATGTTAACAACGTTTGAGTTATACATAAACTGAGTGATAGATTTTACAAATACATATATTGATTTAACGTACCTCTTTGTCATTTTGATACTTTGTTATACTCAGTGGATTTTGTGAACACTGCAAAAAGTAAAATCAAAACGTTAGATTCGAACTAAAAATTTATAAACCTTAAGTAGAACATACATCCATGATCGCTGCTTGAACTCTTGGATTTTGAAATGCCATCGCAATTTCGGGATTGGCCATAATTTTTGAAATAACTTCTTCGGGTGTAAGCCCAATTTGATCTGTCAAGGTCCAGAAATAAATAGTAAGCCCAAATTACTTTTAATATTTATATAAATGAATAATTATTGAGAAAACATCACAGAAAACATGTAAAAAGAAAATAGTTTTTATTTCTAAATACATAAAAATTGTTTTAAAATCTCATTTCTAAACAGGCACCAAGTAACTCACGAAAACATATTGATATACTAAATGAAATTATTAATTCTGAGAAATCATGAATCGTAATTTTGATTTTGAAACTCAATTTCAAAAAATATATTAAATCAATTTCAGCAAGAAGAGAAACTGACATCAGCATCAGAAAACCAAAATGAATAAAAGTTGACACTTCCAAGCTCATCGACTATTTTGACAAAAAAAATGTTGGTCATATTTTTTAAGAGTGGGAAAATATGTGATTGCAACAATAACAGAAAATCACAAATATCATCATTTCAGCTATATATGAATATATGTCATAGCAAATCTCAACCAGAGAATAGTAATCAAGCCATTTAACACCCTCGAAACAACCATTGACAAAATATACAAAATCAAAAGAGATCAAGACTGACCAAATTGCTGCTTAACTTCAGGGCTGCTAAGATCAAAGTTTTTCAAAGAATCCATCAGGCGATCATCCCATTGAGGGCTTCCACTCATATTGTTACTGAGTAATGATTAAAGCAAGAAAAAAAATCATTTTAGAAGATGGCGTTATGTCACATATTTCAAACATATTAAGAACTTCTAGCCCGATGGACCAAGATTATGAAAATGAGAAGGCATTGAGACAAGAAATAGAAGAAGCAGTGTGATTACTGTTTAGCATCCATGGCAATTATGAAATGAAAAATTAAATTATATGTTACGAAATGATATAACATTGGGCACAAATAACTATTTAAATATGTCCACATTCATAGACACAAACTCCAATCTTTCCAGCCTACCAAATATATCTGAAGGAGACTCCTTTTCTGCAATGACGGTTTCATTGAGAAAAAGGAAAAGAAATACGAAGGGATTAAATAAAAAACAAAACAAACTAACTAACTAAACCCAACACGGAAAGGGAACAAGAACTAACTATAAAAAAGGACCCCAATCCAAGAAAATCAAACCAAGATCATAGTTGCAAAAAGGTATTGTTGACCGGTGCCCACATGAAAGCATTAAAACTCGTCATTTCCCACACCTCAGCCACAGCCTCTTCACCTCTTTAAAAATCCTATTGTTTCTCTCGATCTATATGCCCACAGAATTGCAAAGAATCCAGCATGCCATAACACTTTGCCCATCTCCCAAAAAGGTGACCTTCTCAGTCTCTATCCCAAGCCCAACGTAAACCAAATCAGCTCATCCATAAGCATAACTGGCAAGCCCACAACCAGTAGTGATGGAGATCCTCTGCCACCTAACACATAACGCTTACAAAGGATGCACCATTGCAGGAGCAACACAAAGAAAGAGTGTCTTTGAACAGAGTCTATAGTATTGACTCTCCCCCGTAAACCCTACCACGAAAAATTAACCTTCTCGAGGGAGGAGAAAATAGAGGTGGCTTGGGGACATCACACGAGGAACAATGAACGGCAAGAAAAGGCCATATAATAGTAAACCTAGAGTCCCTTCTCTGTCAATGCACGAGTTGATCACTAAGAAGAAAAGAAGGCCTGTCACCTCATAGACCTCTCTATCAGAAAGAGGTTGACTGAAGCCCAAAGAAAGCAAAAATGGATCTTTTCTTTTTCCCTAAAAACAAAGAGGTTACTGAGGAAGATAAAATGGAAACTGCAAAATGCAACTTCTTAGTTCTTACTTGAAAGATAATAAAAACGTGGGAACTCACAGAGGAATTTATCACCTGCACAACAATCTTTCCTAAAAAAAACATTCGAGCAGTATGATATTAGATAAAAAAAGCATCTCTGTTCTATAAAGCATGTTAATCTCACTCGTAGAATTTTGGTTTTGTGGAAAACGGGATCTTAGCTGCTTGCATCATGGATTTAAAACACGAATCAGGCTCAATAGGAAAAACATTGGATTCCGACATTACCAAACATGTACCACAATTCAATATCTAACAAAAATGTTCAATAAAATCAGATATAAGACTCGTGTAGTTTCAAAAGCATGAAAACCACAGCGTCACAACTATAAGAATTTAAGATCAAACATGAAAAAGCAAAGAAAGCAAAAGCATGAAACATAAAGGAACGATCGGTAATTTTCTATGACACGAGTATTCAAACTGACATGATATATAAGAAGCCTTTGAACAGAATTAAATAATTATTTCTTTAAAACAGGAAAAAAGCAATAAATAAACTGAACTTACAGCATTTCTTCTAATTGTTGACGATATAATGGATTTTGCATCATCCCTATTCAATATAACTTTAATCAATAAGTTATGCCTTGTTGAAGATTAGAAAATAGAAACTGATCAAGTAAAATTTCAAACTATGTTTGCCAATCTCCCAAGTAGCGCCCCCCCCCCCCCCCAAAAAAAAAAAAAAAAAGAAAATCACAGACAACAAAAATTTATTCTAGATTGTGAAGTTCACAATAAATGTACAGAAACTCCAAAATAATAGTAACATTCGTCATCTGAATATAAATAGTAATAGGAGTAACAAAAAAAATGTGGTAAAATAATTGCCAAATGATATATCTTTCACATTTATATATCTAAGAGGCTGCTAAAGAATAGTAGCACAATATGCGACACTACAATAATCATACTTCCAAGTTGTAGTTGAATAGTTATAATCCTGTAATTTCTAAGCTACAATTTTTTTTGGGAAATTTTTAATATATGCCCTTAAATTTTGAGAGTTGTATTAATTTAAACCCTGAACTTTTATAATTGTATCAATTAACTCTCCTTCAAACTTAGTTCGAAAAATATAGTGCAAAATATATAATTGTTTCAACTAGACTTCTAAATTGTTATAACTTATAAGTGAATCAATTTAGACCCTTCATTAATATTACATTTGAAAATCGTCGATGCATTCGATTCTTACACGTGTGTAAACTTCTTCAAATGTCGAATTAATTGAGTCTAAAATGATTCGCTTATGAAAGTTTATGGATTAAATTGATAAATTTATGAGTCCTACACAATGTTTATCCAAACATAACATAATGAAGGGAGTAAATTGATACACTTGCGAAAGTTAAAGGTTTAAATTGATACAATCATACAATTATTAGTTCAGGGTTTAAATTGATATGACCTCCAAAGTTTTAGAGCGTCAATTGATATTTTAACAAATTTATATATTAGACGATTAAAATAGAATTGAAAAATTAGCTTGCATCTTGTTAGAATCACTTATTAAAGTTAATATCTACCTTGCATTCACAGTACCCACTTAATTCACACATTCATTTTCTTTTCTTTTCCCTTTTCTTATTTTCTTTCTTTTCTATGTTGGTTCAATAATTTTCTTCTTATTTACTTCCAGCATACCGTCCCCCTCCCAGGGTTTCTGCTATTATCTTCAGCAGGAACACCCCTGGGCCTTCACCTTATCGATGTACATCCTTCTTTCTCATTGCTTATAGAAGGCATATTGCTAGAAGACTGCTTTAATCAATAGACTCACACTTGAATGTTTCTGGATTTCTCATCTCCTCGGGCAAATGGCTGTAAGATGAAAAATATGTCTTCCTTTCAGAGATCAACACAATTTCAAGTACTCAGGAATCAAATTTATCCGTAAGATGCTTCAGGAAATGGTCATACAAATTACATGCAAATGCAAAAAGGCAAGCATAAAAGAACCTACAAAGCAGAAAAGATATTCACCTAGAAAAGAAGAGAGCATTAAATATCCAGGGCATGGTGGAAAACAGAATAAGCATTGGTGCATAGTGGAGAGTCTTATGACCAAAACTTCAATTCGATGAAAAGAAACAGTTGGTGCAACTTGCAAGGATATCATTATATCTGATTCTGATCCTTTGTTACGGAATGTAAATATGTAAATTGTACAATGTACATCATTCTTTCAGATTAACTAATTGTTCTCTTTATCAACAGGCAGGAAGTGGCAGTTGTTAGGTCCTCATTGAATTAGAGAAAATGAGAGAGTAATATTGTAGACCTTGCTGAAAACTTTATCCCAAAAACAGCTAAAGCAACATTCATTTGAATTTCCCTGATGTCTCCTACTAGTCTACTACTGAGTACTGACTCTACCAAGGTTAGCCAGCCCTAAGAGACATTAAAAAGGAGAAACCAAAAAACTTATCCTTGAGTTTGTTGATAAGAACGCCCCAAGGCGATGATTTCACTGGTTAATCTCCAAAAATCAAGAAATCATCTGAGTTTGAAATGAACGAGGTTGTTGACTACACCACCAATGTCAAAAAAAAGACAGAAGGGACGGAAGAGCATTTATTTTTAAAAGGTGGTAGAATTACACTCATTTCCTCTCTAATATTTCTACCAATACAAAATTTCAATAAATATCATCAAGACTACTGAAAAAAGTATGAGGTTTCCTTGAAGAGACAAGGGATTATGAAGGTAGTCATCTAGTCGGGTGGAATATTAATTCCTATCATAAAAAATTAGCTGGGCTTAGCTCAGGCAGTATCAAGTATAAAAATCAAGCTTAAATCTCCAAGAGATTGTGAAGAACTCTGATCCTCTACTCTGTGGAACTCTATTATATAGTAGTATAGTTTGGGGCAAGTGAACCTGGCAGATGACAGGACCTAAAGTCACTATCCTTCGATATTTACTACCTAATTGGCTTGATGTACTGTAAATTATTTGCATTTAAATATGTGAAGCAATGCCTATTTCCATTTCCACATATTTCTGTTTACTTTATTTTGAATACAGTGATGCGTTTCTACTGATATAAACATACATAAACATGGGGAAACCAAATCATGAAGTAGATAAACAGTAAAAGCTACATACGGATATATCATCTTCTGCACTGTCGGATCTTCCATCATTTTCTCCACAGCTTCCACTGATAAGACTGAGCCAGGTTTTCCTAATAGATGAGAATAACATAGATTTTATTAAAACTAAACCAATAACTAAACTGCTGTAATACATTCGATCATAAATGTCTTGAAGCACAAAAAGAAGAAAGTCACAGAAATAACGAAAGAAAATTTATGAGACAAAAATATCAAATAACGAGGTCAAATTTTATAAGAGTGTGAATGTGTAGATAAAATTTCTCTTATTTTTCAAGACTGGGTTTTGAGTTGCCATGCTATTTAAGTAGGTCTCGTCCAGAGATACTTTCTATTTAAGTAGGTCTTGCACAGAGAAAATGAGAATAAAGTAATAGCATTAACAAAGAAGTATGATCATCTATTGTTCTCAACTTACGGCTGAATTGCGATCCCTCTGAACCATTAAATGCCTGCTTAGAAGCAGCTCCATTCTGTGGAAGCTTCATAAATAAATCAGAGTAAATCAACATATCAACAACAGCCACCACACAGCTAAAAAAGCAAACTTACTTCCTCGGTAGGCTGAGCACTCTTTGAAACATCTGCGTCTGTGGCATCTTCCTTGAATGGACTGTTTTGGTCAGTTTCTTCAGGAGAAACGTCTACAAAAGCTGTGAGAAAATTCATGAATTAGTCTCCTGCCTTGGAAGTCTTCCTACCTTGGAAGTCAAGAAGTTAAGATATTTTTTGAGAAGAGAAACAAATTTTATTGATGAATAAAATGAGGTCAAGAATTGAAGATATTATAAATCCGTTTAGTTTTGAGACCAAAATGTCATAAATTGAGATTAAGATCTTATAAAGTTAGTTGAGAAGCAACAAATGCTGAAGGTTGTGGAAGATACTGTTCACACACCAATACCAAGATACAATAAAACCTACGAGAGTGTCTGGGCCCCCAACTTCACGTGGGTGGAGCAGGTTATTATAACCCACTCCATGTTTGGGGCTCTAATTAATTATAATAGTGGTGTTTCCAAGTATTATAACTTACAATTAACTACAGTATTACTATTTCAAATCCCTCTTTGTTAGAGTGTTTATTATTTCCTACCCAGACTAAAATAGTCTGCAACCCAAACACGGACTATTATAATCCAAACCAAAAATAGTCTGCACCCCAAACACAGACTATTTACCAGCAAACTACTATAACCCACAAATTATAATAATCATTGACTATAATAACCAACTCAGAGTCTCAAACACCCTTTAAAAGATTATTCAGTCATGCTCATCAAATGGGAAAAAATGTAAACCTTGACATTTGTATTCCAAACATTCAAGCCTTCAGCCAGAGGGTTATCACTTGGGAGCACAAAAATCAAAACACAGACAATAAATCAAGAACCACCAGCATATTGAAATGATATAATAGGAGGATCCTTAGTTACCAAACTTCTTAGCTTCCGTGTTCTCTGTTCCACTTTTGACATTAATAACCGGTTCTTCTTCAACTTTTGTTACAGTTACATCAATTGATGCAGCAGGTTCAGAGACAGATGGAGAAACTGTTGTGCCAGTTGCAAATGTCGGTGGCATTGGAAAAGGTGATCCAGATGATAGCGTAGGATTACTCATTGGGCTGTTTTGAGAATTCATTTGAGACATCATCGTCTTGAAAGCTTGTTGCATTGCATATTTCTGGAATGTAATAACAAATTTACAATAAAATATATAGGAACAGAGAAGCAAATAGACAGGTCAAGGTTAGTGCTGATCCAAGTTGTAACTTATATGCAAGAAGAAAATGGTACAACAATCTTATAGAAACCAAAGATCCACAGAAATGTAGAAGGACAAAGGGAAGAAAAAGTACTGGAAAGGAATCTGCTCCGCAGGGAGTAAATAGAAACATTATTATGTACTAAAACACAAATCTTTTTATGAGAGAACTTTTTATAGTCCCCCAATAATTGATGTTTACAAAAGAACATGTGACAAGGGTGGGGATCAATTTATTAGTGATAGAACTTAGTCAATAGGCAAGAATATGAGGATTGAGGAAACAACCTACTAATGAAGGAAGGAAGCATCAAAAGTAAACTAGCATTAGTAGAGGTGTTAGGTATGAATGTACTATAATGCAAAAAAATAGTAGAAACACAGTTGTGGGAAAGAACGAGACTACCAAATCTCCCTCAACTGTAAATTGGTTCTCTTAAACCCAAGTAAGTTTACCACTTATAAAACACAGAATTATAAAAACATAAATGCAAAACATCAGAATGATGATACCAAAATCCAAAATCCTAGCATATGGTTTTCCTACGTTTATTTATTAATAATCTTTAAAGTTGAGAGTTCCACAGGATTTCAATAAGGTTTTTGTGGCTATTTCAATCAGAAATGCAACGTGATAGGTAAAAAGAAAACAGAGGAACCCTGTAGATGTGAAATGCAGTTTTCATGCAAAAATGAATTGAAAATAAAGTAAAATCAACGTTATAGGTAATATTAAAAATAACGAGAAGAGCAGCAAAGAAGGGATATTCACCACCCTTCTCCAACAACAAAAGTAAAGAAAGTTTTTGTATATGGATGATACAATTTTTCAAAGGTTAACAACTGCACAGACAATAAACTGGAATCGTGTTGAACTCCACGTAGAGAGTAACATTTCAGAAGAACATGGGTGCAACTGCAAGCTACGAGAGAGCTATGGAAGACAAACTCTTGAAGGAACCGAATGACAGCGGACATTTTATAAGGCACAATCATAATCCCATACCTTGTAGAAGAAAACTCACCTTTAAGTAAGAAGCCACCTGCAATTTTTCAAAAAATTGTCAAAAGAACATTCAGCCTAAGACCTTGTTGATAAATTTAATGACATCCACATTAGGAAAAATATATAGTTCAGACAAACAGGTTTGGTTCACACTCACCCATGTAAATAATGCTGAAAGCCCAACACCAACACCAACCCAAAAGAGAGGCGACCCTCTAAAAAATGTTGCAACCAGAACAAAGCTGTCAGTTGCATCTAAGATACTGAACTTAGTCCATGTCATATCTATTTAATCAAACCCATTTCTTAAAAGGGAAAAAAAAACGTAGAACTAAATTCCAAAAACCTACTAAAAACAAAAGATAAGGAAGCGAAAATTTACACATATGAGGAGGGAGGAGGAATAGATACAGATGGAACACCAACAGAAGACGAATCATTACTGGTAGTCGAAGAAGAAACCGATGCAAAACGTTCAGCCACTGCTTTCCACGGTAGCGAAGAAAACAGAGAACAATCAAATAAGAGGACTGAAGATTACAAGCGACGTTCAAACATCAATTTCAATAGGGAATTCGAAAATTACCGAGAATACGGTGGTTGGGTCGACGATTAATAGCAGAAGCAAAAATTCTGGGAGGAATCCTGGAGGTTGCAAAGCGCCTGGTTCCACATAATTGGTGGGTTCTGGTGGGAGTGGAGATAGAAGAAGTAGAAGAATATGTGAGGAAAAGAATTTTGGGAGGAGAAGTTAGGGCTAAATTGAGCCTGTCCATTGATTTGGTTTTGAGTTTGGTGAGATGATAAACAGAGAAGGATTGAAGGAAGAAGAAGAAGAAGAAGAAGAAGAAGATAGGCTTGGAGGCCTTGGAAAGAAATGTTTAGTTGAGAGAGTGAAGACCGAGCAAATTTCAGGGCAGAGTTCACTGCTGGGATTCATTTGATTCAGTGGTCCGGATCATCTGCTTGCGGGTGTATGTTTAATCTACATGTGCTTTTATGTTTTATGAATTATCCAATTTCGATTTTTTTAAATAATATTATTTTAATAACTATTGACAAAACTAGGGTGGGCTGAAAATTTTGACAAAAATAGTGTAGGAAAATTGTGGACCCGATACACGATTACTGATTAAGGACCTAAATTGTGGACGGAGTTCACGACTTCCTCACCATTCACGTGAATCTGGCACTCTGGCACACACAGACTACCACAAGAGTCGCATCCAACATCAACCATTAACATAAACATAAGATTGGACTAGAATGGTGCAACCACACATACTTGCTAGTCCCTAGCATAAACATAACGTAAGATTGGGTCTAGAGGGGCGCAACCATACATGCCCCGCTAGCCCTGAAAGTATAATCTATACCTAATTAAAACTTGATCTTAACATAATCATGAACAAACATAATGCATGAGGTCCCTTGTAGAGAAATGTGTTTTAAACATGTAATGCAACATAACAATAATAACATAATAATACAACATAACAAAGGTACACTACCATAAAATGCTTAAAAAGAGGGTGAGATAAACTACTTACCTCGACTACGATCTTAATTATTCCTTATGGTTTGATCCTATAGATTTCATAAAGAACACTTATGACTAAATCTAGTTTTAAGACTATTGGATTAAGGAATTTGATGAACATAACTTATTTATTTATAAAATTATGATTATTAAATCTTGAGAGTATTAGTATAATTACGTTGAATTATTTAATGATGATGATGATGATGAAAATAATAATATTGTTATTAGTATAATAAAAATAGTAATAGTATAATAATAATAATAATAGTAGTAGTAGTAGTAGAAGTAGTAGTAATATTAGGATAATAATAAAAACAACAACAATAATAGTAGTAATGATAGTAGTAATAGTAGTAGTAATAAAAATAATAATAACAACAAGAATAGTGATAATGATAATAATGATAATAATAGTAGTAGTAATAATAATAAAAGTATAATGATAACAATAATAATAGTAATGGTAGTAGTAGTAATAATAATAATAATATTAATATTAAGAGGAGAAGGAGGAAGAAGAAGAAGAGAGATGGAGAATAATAATAAAAAGTTAATATTTAGCATTGTATTAGTAATAATATTATTAGTTGTAATACTATGTAATTGTAATGATAATGACAATAATATTAACAAAATTGGAAATCAATAATATTATCATTAAATTAGTATTGTTAATAACAATAGTAATATCAACAATAATAATTTTAATATAGTAGTAGTTATAGTGAAACTTCAAACTTTACTAAGCAAAGAATATGAAATTTTAATATTAATCTTTCAAATCACTAAGGTCACTTTCATATGTTGATTGTAGTTTTAAATTATGTTGAATTTAAACTTGATATTCAACTAAGTTCCTAAAAGATTTGAAAAGAAGGAAACAAAACCTCAAAAGTAAGGAAGCTTACTTGTATGAATCCCAAAATTCAAAAAATGCTACAGAAGGATTTTGATCCTCCCATTTTCTTGTTGTAAAGCAACCACACCAAGTCTATTTATAGCCATCTCTCCACCACCTTTCTTCTTCTTCTTCTTATTATTTATTTTTTAACCAACTTACATTTGATACATGTTTAAGCCATCTCTTCACCACCTTGCTACATGGTTTTTTTAATCATTATTACTACTTTAAACTTTCTTCATATTTTAATAGTTTTATTATTATTAAAATCATTTCTTATAACTTTGTTTAAGTGATATCATATTGTCATTATTTTTGTTTCCTAGATATTTTTCTTACTTAGGTATTTGTTTAATTTCCACATCAATATTATGTTTGTTATTTAATGTCCTATGAGATTTATGGGCCAAATTTTAAATTTAGTGGCTTAAATTTAGAATTCGTTTACTAACAACTAAATTTTATGTTGAACCTTAGGTAACATTCGACATTTAATTTCCTATAATGTTTGTGTACAAACTTGGGTTGTTACAGTGATTGCTCGCTGTATTTTTTATTCTTAATGGTGCTTATGATGATGAAAGTAAATGGTGAAGGATGATTATGATGAATGAAGATGAATGAAGATGAATGGGGATTGATCTCTCTCTTGGTATGAAAATAATGTGATGCGTCGGTGATAGATTTGATGTGTGTAAACCTTGTTAGTGCATACAAGTTCTCTTAAGTTAGACCCAAGTATACATCTAACCTAAGTTTCCTGGTAAGTCTAAGATTGAACAAAGGAATTCTAGAGTGTACTAACACAGGGTTTGTTTTTGGATCTAATACGGAGGGCCTGATTAACTAAGGGACATTGGTTATTTACACTAAGCTATCGCTTGCAAGAGAAGATAGGAGTTTTAAGAGGGAAAAAGGGATTCGTGGATGAAATGACTTTAAGTGTAAATGGTATACGTTGATTTCCAAGTAGGAACAACAAGCTTATATGAGCAGAATGAGAATGGAATGGAAATGTATAGATGTTTGTTTACAATCTAAGTGTATTTGCTATGGAATGGAAATGGTACAGGGTTTGTTTTCGGATCTAATGTAGTTCATGCTATGTTCAACATCTCTCGATGCGAATGCAATACACAATCCTATCTCTACGGTGCATGCATTAGTTATAAAGAACAAACAAAAGACATGAACAATTCTATCTCTAAAATTACTTCACGTCTTGACTGATGTGTTCAACAGTTAAACTACTCTCTCGAATGACTTAACCATTATTTCACTTCAATCTATTGATCAGGAAGATTTAAGTAGCAAATTTCATGCACTCATCAAGCCATAATGTTCACAAACACAAACAACTTTGAAACTAAAGAGATGGAGAAGTGAAGAATGGTCGAAAATAAGATTGAATTAAAGACAATAAGTGTCGATACAAAAAATCTTAGTTCAATTGAATGGAATAGTGGATGGAAATGCAAAGTAAAAAGGAAGAAGTCAAGCCACAGAGTTTTATCTCTTGTCCTCTTTGGCTTGTTTTTTATGCTTGCTATAACGAACTTGGTGAAGAAGTTAAAGAATATATCTCTCTCAAGCGTCTCTTTGGCAGCACCTCTTTATCAACGGTGGAAAAATGGTAGTTGTTCCTGTAATGACTCAATCTCCTAGGACTCAAGCTAGGCCGTTACTAAATACATGCATGCATGGAACTTAAAACGACACTTTTTTATGGTGAAATAGATGTCAATTAAATAAGTTAAGTTCAAAAGTCCTTCATTAAATTAAAATATGAAAACAACAATAGGGTATCCATAAATCATAAATGTTAATAAATAAATCTAAAAACAATTCTTAATAGTAAGTTTCAAACATCAAAACTGAAAGTTAAGCAAAACATGAAAAGAAATCTAAATCTCATGAGCGGGAGCATAAAATTGGTCCCAATGGCTCGGTCACCAATTCCGCTTGTCAATCGTCGATGCATCTCTACCCTTACCTGAAACAACAACATGAAAAAGAATGAGTATAAAATACTCAGTAAGTAATCCCATTACTGGGGTCGGGCTAGGCATCTATGTCCTCTAGATGCCTACCTCTAGCGGAACATAAAAACTGTTCTAGTTCTCAAGACACATACATACATAAAAAACTGGTTTCTATCCTACTGTAGTTAAGTATGCCCACTACCTCTGGTGAATCCCGAAGGAAACACAATATCTGGTGAATCTTGAAGGAAACACAATCTGGTAAATCCCAAAGTAAACACAACATCTGATGAATCCCGAAGGAAACACAATTCCTGGTGGGCATCTAACTAATCAGTAAAGACACTATCAGAGTCTCAACATCACAATTATCACAATATGGTTTTATAACATACATATACACCTCAATATCATGGCTATACAACATGCATATACGCCTCAATATCCTCATATCAAATACAACCTCAGTGAATCAAGTATCATCTCTTACTAGCATGCAAGTATCTACGTACACAAATAGATCTTTCAGATTCTCATACAAGAACATATATCGGTCATACTATACTATCCGTTTATCATGCTATTGCTCTCTTCCGACATTCATCTATTATGCTAGCATATATCTAGTGTCTGGCCCCTGGGCAGTTCCAGTAGTAAGATTACTTACCTCGATAATCGATCCAAGTGGCAGTCTTCATAATCAATTTTTGAATTCAATTCCCCAACGAAGCCTGAGCAACAACCACCCTCAAGATTCCAGTCTCCAAAATCTTCCTTCAATCGGACCCTACTTCTAACTTTTAATCCTTTTCTCTAGTAAAATTTTCAATTCACAAAGAATTTAACTCACCTTCTTCCACAATGAAATTAATTTCAAAATTAAATTTGTATGAGATAACCCCCTTCCAAAATGAAATTAATTATTGACATTAATTTCAAATTAAGTTTGTGTGACATTAAAAGTCCAATATCCATAACTTCCCTCCGATTAAACTATTAAATTGAAACACCCCTTCTTCCAAAATGAAATTAATTCCTGCCATTAATTTCCAAATTGAATAATTTCAACGTCAATAATAAAATTCTCGCAATTACAGTTAAGTCTAAAAATTCCAAAAATACCCTCAATTAATAAAAATTACTGAAATTACATAAATAATAAAAATTCGGGGTGTTACATTCTTCTCTCCTTAAAGAACTTTTGTCCTCGAAAGTTCATTCCTGAAAAAGCTCTGGGTACTGGGCCTTCATCCCATCCTCTCACTCCCAGGTAGCCTCCTTGAACTGGTGATTCTGCCACAGGACTTTCACAAATGCAATCTCCCTGAGGTGCAATGTCTTTACCTCTTTGGCGAGAATCTCTACAAGTTTCTCCTCGTAGCTCAAGTTGTCATTCAACTGCAAGGGCTCAAACATAGGATGGGTCTATTACATACTTTCTCAGCATCGAAACATGGAAGATATTATGAACTGAAGAAAGAGATGGAGGCAATGCTAATTGGTAAGCTATGGGGCCAATTCACTCCAAGACCTCGAAAGGCCCAATGAATCTTGGACTCAACTTCCTTTTCTTGCCAAACCTCAGAATACCTTTCATAGATGTCACCTTTAAGAACACTTTATCACCAGTCTCAAATTCCAGGTCCTTACGTCTCACATCGGCATAGCTTTTCTATCTGCTCTGAGCTGATTGCATATGAGCCCTGATCTTCTGTATTGTCCCATTCGTGGTCTACACTAGCTCAGGTCCTAGCAACTTTCTCTCTCCTACTTCATCCCAACAAGCAGAAAACCTGCAACTCTTCTCATATAAGGCCTCCAATGGCGACATTGCTAATACTAGTATGGTGACTATTAATATAAGCAAACTTCATGAGATGAAAATGAGAGTCCCAACTCCTCAAAAACTCCACCCACAAGCACATAACATATTCTCCATTTTTTTGGTTCAAACACTTTATTTGACCACCAATCTGTGGGTGGAAAGCTGTAATAAATTTTGACAGAGTATCCACACCTTCTAGGAGACTAAAAAAAAAATGGATGTAAAATGTGGGTCTTCGTTTGACATAACTGAAACTAGTATCTAAAGAGGTGTGCCAATCCCCTTCCATATATAACTATGAAACTTAAGATGCTGAAAACCAACAATATTTTAACACGTTCAAGCTAAGAACTATGAAAACTGTCGTGAGCTTAAGAAAGTCTTATCCACTAAAAACATATATCTGAGCTTACCATTCTGTCATAGGGAAAACTTCATATATGTATTGGAGAAATTGGTCATACTATATAATGCGTCATCTGAAGATACGTACCAAAACAAATCTGCTCAACTGAATACTGCTTCTGCTTTAGAAGCGCCGACTGTGATGTCTCTGTTAGGGTCTACATGTATGAGAATAACTCTGTCTAATTAGGTCTCACATTCATGAGAAACTCATCATGAGGCTCTATACTATCATGGGCTATAAAACTTGCTTGAGCCAATCCTCATATTATCCTTTAACCTTAAACAATCATATATCATTACTTAGACCCTGCTGCGGATGAGTCTAAAATGCCCTTTGAAAATGAGGTTTTGAAGTTCCTAGATGCTAAAGTATCAATCAATTGATAACACATTTTCATAACCTTGTAATAACCGTAATTGATCCCTGAAGTTAGTTTTTATGATAAAACTTTCTTGATTCATAAGTCATAGCTTGAATTACTCGTACTCCCTAGAGCTAGTTAATTCATTGCCCATGCAAGGGAAAACATACTATCTTGTACTGCTCCAAACCCACCTATATCAACTTCTTGTTATCAACTCAACTTTATTACAAGTCTATCCCTTATGCCAATGGTGATATTGGAAGATCCAACTTACTTACTTTTGTGCATATACAACTTTTGTCTACCTCAAGCTAGATTAAGTTATTTTTTCAATCAAATTGATGGTCTTTCTAGTTCATGTTTCGAACTTGAACACTACGTCAAAATCCCTTAAATCTTACTGATGCCCTCAATGGCTTACCTCTTAACTAATGAAACCTCAACATACCATGTCAATAGTTCTTGAACATCTACTATTATTGGTAACTCCATTTTAGCTTATCCCTTCTCAACCTTTTATTTCGGTAATAGATTCTTGTGTTAAAATAAAGTTCCATACCGATCACCTATGTAAGCTATCTTTCCATTCAACTCATATTCTCCTAAAGTTCCACATGATAATGAGATATTTTTCTTTTATACCAAAACAAAATTCTTGTAACCCCTCATATCATGCCTCCAAACCATATTTAATTAGGAGTTTTAAAACACATTAAATTCCTCTCTCTTTCCAAAAAAGTGAACTTTCTTAGATACTTTTCTCTCTTTCACACTTATCTTTGGTAAAACCACTAAATTCAAGACACCTTTTTTTCCCCCTTTTTCTCACTTTCCAAGTGGAACATAATCTCTTTACTAAATTATATTCTATTAAACTCTGCCATAAATCTGATCTCTCTTACTAAGAATTTCCATCTTGTAGAATTCTTATTTGCCAATTTGCATACTTTTAAACTCCAAAAGACTTTTCTTTCTTCAAATTTGCCCAACTTGGATCTCCTCAACACAATAAGGCTCTGGGTTTAGTCTAGGTATACGAAAATAATCCTTCAACCTAAACCAATAATACCTTGCTTTATCCCCCCTTTAAGTTCAAGGTCATGTCTAACTATTTTAGCTTCCTTTAATGACATCAACTTTGCTAGATATTCCAAAAGAATTCTTCATATCATTACACATACTTTACCTAGTCCATCAAGTTTTAGTATTACCCAAATGATTATGACTTATGAATAATTTCTAAAATTCTTCTTGAAATGTTGGGATTTTAATATCTCAAAACCTTTTATAAATCTATGGTCTCTTCTTCTTTTCCTCCTTATTCATAAAACAACTTTTAACCTTATACTTGAGTACTGGCCTGTGTATTTATACTACCATTGATTGCACTATCCAACACAAAACATAACACTAGTCCTTGATCAAATCTTGTCTCGACAATTTTATTCCTTGGCTTAAACATTTAAATACATTCAGTCCTAAATTGCCATAACTCTACATAGTTTTATCAACCTTTAACATCTCTGAACTGAGGTATATATTTGTTCGTTTCTAACATAATTTCCATGAGATAAACTAGTGCCAAGTGACCTCATAACTTACTCTATTTTATTTTTCTCCTTTTGTAGTATCGTACCTGATAATCCTCTTATAATAACTTCTAACGAGTCGCTGACCTAGCATTAGAGCATAACTGGTGCATTTAAGCAAAACAAATATTTTAATGCACACTATCATAATACTTTTAATTAATAAGACATACCTGGTGATGACGAGGAATCCGTTCATGGACCATAGGGACAATCTGGACTTACATAGTAAGTCAATCTACAGAACCCCCAAAACATGGGTTCTGATACCAACTGTAACGACCCGACCCCTAGGACTCAAGCTAGGCCGTTACTAAATACATGCATGCATGAAACTTAAAACGACACCTTTTTATGGTGAAATAAATGTCAAATAAATAAGGCAAGTTCAAAAGCCCTTCATTAAATTCAAATATTAAAAACAACAATAGGGTACCCATAAATCATAAATGTTAATAAATAAGTCGGAAAACAATTCTTAATAGTAAATTTCAAACATCAAAATTGAAAGTTAAGCAAAACATGAAAAGAAATCTAAATCTCATGAGTGGAAGCATAAAACTAGTCCCAGTGGCTCAACACGAATTTCGCTTGTCAATCGTCGGTGCATTTCTACCCTTACCTGAAACAACAACATGATAAAGAATGAGTATAAAATACTTAGTAAGTAACCCCACTACTGGGGTCGGGCTAGACATCTATGTCCTCTAGATGCCTACCTCTAGCGGAACATAAAATCTGTTCTAGTCCTCATGGGACACATACATACATGAAAAACTGGTTTCTATCCTACTATAGTTAAGAATGCCCACTATCTCTGGTGAATCCTGAAGGAAACACAACCCTGGTGAATCCCGAAGGAAACACAACCCTGGTGAATCCCGAAGGAAACACAACCCCTGGTGAATCCTGAAGGAAATGAAACTCCTGGTGAATCTCGAAGGAAACACAACCTCTAGTGAATCTCAAAGGAAACACAATATCTGGTGAACCCCGAAGAAAACACAATCTGGTGAATCCCAAAGGAAACATAATATCTGGTGAATCTTGAAGGAAACACAATCTGGTGAATCCCGAAGTAAACACAATATCTGGTGAATCCCGAAGGAAACACAATTCCTGGTGGGCATCTAACTAACCAATAAAGACACTATCTGTCACACCCCGCCCCAAATCACCCTCTTAGCCTAGAGAAGGGCGTGACTATAGCAGTTATCAACCCTTAGGCTGACACTTATTGCCTAAAAACTCTTGAGGAATAACTTTGATACTAAATAAAAATTATATGCAACGGGACGGCTGTAGGCCCACAATTTATTAACTTAGAAACTTAATATGTTTAGAGTATTTATAACATTAGATTTACAAGTCCCAAAACCCATAAACCCTAGTCCCTATATGAACAATAGTAACATGTGGACAATATTAACAGTAACCACCTAGCAAACGGTTACAAGTCTTTTGTCCTTTAGTGGCAGAACAGATACTGAGCTATCTTTAGAGGATTTGACCGTTACCTGTGGGGGGGGGGGGGGGGGGAACAAAAAAATTTGAAAATGGGGTGAGCTTACGCCCAGTGAGTGACTGAGAAAACATAGTAAATTCTCATGCATGATTTCAATAATGAGTTTTTAATTGAAACATAAACTTTTACAGTACTTGTACTGCAGCATAAACGTTTTCCAAGCGTAAAACATGTAAAGTTGTTTTAAACATAAAACAATAAAAGCATTTCTCAAATCAAAGTACTTTATAATTGGTAAAATAATCCCAACACCAACTGTTAGTCCAGAGAGAACCCTTTTGCTCAATCTCTGACTTTATTAACCTGTAGCCACATTAGGTACTACTGCTTAGATACCTTCTCCTTGTACTTCAGTATCGAGCTACTTGGATACCTTCTCCAACATACTTCAGTATCCCGTTGGCTTGGTACCTTCTCAAACGTACTTCAGTACCAATAGATACCTTCTCCTTGTACTTCAGTATCTAGTTTGGTGGATGCCTTCTCCTTGTACTTCGGCATCGCATTTTACCAAAATTATTTATAAACAACTTTTCTCTTTAAAGCATGTACAGTATAACACATATACAACATGGATTTAAAGATGGTAACACATGCTGGATAAAATCAACATATGTAAATAGTTTTTCAACAATAGGCATGCGTTCACAACACAAATCAGATCTTGCTTGGAAACCACTTTATAAAACTAGTAGGCATGAGAATTATTTTCGCAAACATGCTTTCTATAAATGTTGTAACCCAAAACAACTTAAAAACATTTTAGTTCGAAAACATTTTAGCCACTCACCTTGAATTCTTAGGAGCTTTTCACTCTAGTAGCTCCTCGGGTCCCTTTTTCATCTAGATTCAACTTAAAACTTAGATTACTTATGGTTCCAAACTTATTTTGAAATACTTCCTTCTACAAACTTATTTTAAAATGTCTCAGGAATCTTACCCTAAACTTTTAGCTCAGAATTCCTCGTGGTTTGGCCGAAATCTTAAAATCTTCAAGACTGGCCCAGACTGATCTGACAGTCTGACCCTTCTGCCTTCTTCTCAACCTCCAGCCCAGTTCCTTTGAGCCTTTTCCTCCGGCAGCCTATTCTGAACACTAAACTTCCAGAGCTTTTAGATGGCTTTGGAATCACTTCAAATGCACGAGTAGATTGGAAGATTTCTCGTCCAAAGTTGACACATGCCTCTGAACCCTCACTACCCTCTACTTTCTCTACGAAATTTATGATTTTTGTGTGATTTGAAAATGAAATCCCAACTCCCTATTTATAGGCATTCAAATTGCTCGTGGGATTGACATCACCTACTTGGCTGCATGGCCAAATGTTTAATCCTCCCTTTATCAACGTAAGCTGACTTCACCTTGGTTCAATGTGTTCTTACCAAACGCATCCAACACAATTTCTTAAGGTTTAAGAATTTCTCTTAATCGGACACCTAAATTTTAATTGACGTTTTCCCTTACGTCTTCAAGCTTTGTTTGTATTCAAATTAGGGTTTTTAAATGCATAATCCACCCCAACGCGTCCAAATACATCGCCCAGAAGCTTGCTCGACTGTTCAATGCATAGGCGACGCGTGGGCGTGACGTTTGAATCGGTCAAAGTAAGGCTAATGCATAGGCGCTCTCGCTCTTTCCGCTCTCGGTAGTGTCGCTCTCTCCACTCTCGGCAGTGTCGCTCTCTCCTACTTTTTCGCTCAAAATCTCGCTCTCTTCAAGTTTCTCTCCAACCTTCTCTCCTAGTTTCTCTTCAATCTCGGCAGTGTCACTCTCTCTAACTTTCTCTCCCATTTTCTCTCCAACTTTTCTCTCCACTCTCGCTCTCTCCAACTTTCTCTCCAATCTCGCTCTCTCCAACTTTCTCGCTCAAACTCTCGCTCTTTCCCATTCTCTCGCTCAAACTGCTCTCTCCAATCTCGCTCTCTCCCATTATCTCACTGGTCTTGTTCTCTCCATTCTCGCTTTCTCCTAGTTTCTCTCCAACTTTGTGATACTTTTACACGAATTTTAAAATTTTTCCAAAGTAATTTCCCATATTTTTCGCATTTCACATAAATTCCATATTTTTCTCAGTCCTTCAGCCACGCACTTCACCTAATTTCTCCATACTTAGCTGGATTTTTCCAAAATTTCCTAAACTCAATTTCCATATTTTTCTTTTTCAAATCCCCATTCCTTCTTCACCATTCCACACTAACTTTCTCATCAACCTACTTATTATTCAAATTTCATTACAATTTTACCAATTAAAGCTCAACTTAAATTATTCAAGAAAAATCTACTTAACAATTAGAAATTTCCTTCCCCTTAACTTAGGATTTAACTTTCACTTAGTTAATTCATTTTATCACTTGCTTAAGTAAGGAAAATAGAGATTCGAGTTTCACACTATCACAGTCTCAACATCACAATGATCACAATATTGTTTTATAACATACATATACACCTCAACATCATGGCTATAGAACATGCATATACGCCTCAATATCCTCATATCAAATACAACCTCAGTGAATCAAGTATCATCTCTTACTAGCATGCAAGTATCTACATACATAAATAGATCTTTCAGATTCTCTTACAAGAACATATATCGGTCATACTATACTATCTGTTTATCATGCTATCGTTCTCTTCTGACATTCATATATTATGCTAGCATATATCTAGTGTCTGGCCCGTGGGCAGTTCCAGTAGTAAGATTACTTACCTGATACTAGATTCAGATATCGATCCAAGCGACAGTCTTCAATAATCAATCTTTGAATTCAATTCCCCAATGAAGCTGAGCAACAACCACCCTCAAGATTCCAATCTCCAAAATCTTCCTTCAATCAGACCATGCTTCTAACTTTTAATCCTTTTTTCTCGTAAAATTTTCAATTCACAAAGAATTTAACCCACCCCCTTCCACAATGAAATTAATTCTTGACATTAATTTCAAATTAAATTTTTGTGACATAACCCCCTTCTAAAATGAAATTAATTATTGACATTAATTTCAAATTAAACTTGTGTGACATTAAAAGTCCAATTTCCATAACTTCCCTCCGATTAAACCATTAAATTGAAACACCTCTTCCTTTCAAAATGAAATTAATTCATGCCATTAATTTCCAAATTGAATAATTTCAACGTCAATAATTATTTTTGCGCAATTACAGTTAAGTCCAAAAATTTCAAAAATGCTCTCAATTAATAAAAATGACTGAAATTACATAAATAATAAAAATTCGGGGTGTTATAATCCCTCATACTTCTTGCTTGCTAACGGTAGAGGTGAAAAAGTTCTAACTAAGGGCTGTCTGATCTCTAAATTCTGACTGTCTAATTCTTCTTCTTGCAAGTGACTTCTCCTTATATAGGCAACCTCTCAGAAACTTGGTGATGTGATTGCATTAAATTTCATACCCTGAGATAGCCGTCTACCACACCGATTCAATTAGACATCATCAATCATATGCCCATGCCTTCAAGTTGTGATTTGACGCAAAATGTATGAGCCAAATGAATCCTTCATGTGTCGAGTAGTCTCGGATGCATACCCCTTGTGTTAGCCTCATCTGCAACACTAATTCCTAATTATTCCAACTTTGAGAGAACAATTTCTACAAGTTATCACCGATCATTTTGTTCTTATGATCCCTGATAATCTAGATCCCAAAAACAAATTATCTCTCACCCAAATCTTTCATTTGGAATTGGGCAACTAGCCATTTCTTTACATCTTTCAGTAGACCTACATCATTCCCAATGAGTAGGATATCATCCACATACAATACTAAGAAAGTTACTGAACTTACTGAACTATTGATGATCTTCTTGTAGATACGAGGTGAAGGAATTGTGAAGTCCACTGTGGAAGCGCAGAACATTCCCAAAATTTTAATTTCACGGAATGATAAAACTCAAAATTCAAATTATGCATTTTAACAAAAATTACAACATGCTTTTAAAAGAAAACAGAGAAGAAAATTCGGGTTGGAAAATAAATTGCCCTTGAAGAACAAAAATCTTCACGAGTTCCCTCGAACCAATCACGAACATTTCGATGAGGACACTACCAAGCGAAGCCTTCTGTCTTCTCTTTTGGGTAGAGAATTGGCAAAAGGTGTGGGTTCTGCTTCTTTTGAAGAGGGAGAGAATTTTTTAGAGGGAAGGAAATTTTTTGGAAAAAATTGCGTTGGGGAATAAAACTCACACATAAACCTTCTAACTGTGTTCTCTTTTGTAAAGAAGATGAAAAACATCAAAACCCCCAACTCCCCTTTCCATGATCGATTGAGGAGAGAATTAAGGGAGGAAGTTACAACTCCCTCTTTAGATTTTAAATTAAAATTAAAACTAATTTAATTTAATAAATAAAACATATATATAATAACTAATTTATTATATATAAAAAATTATATGTTATATCAAATATAATATAATCTATAGTTTTAATTATCTCAATCAATCATGATATTTAATATAAATCAAATCTATATTAAATTTAATTATATGAATCCAATTCATATAATTAATATTTGAATCATATTCAAATATTTATTTCCTCTGAAAATAAACTTTATATTATAATGTATCAAATACATTATATTAATTATATCACATATAATTAATTTAAATTAATTATATCATATATAATTAATTCCCTGATTAATCCAAAAATAATTCTCAGTAATCGCAGTTGAGCTATAGAGGGGACCCTATGAACTTTAGATTGAAGCTCCAATTGCACTTGAATAATTAATTAAACTTCTTTAATTAAATTACTCAACATCCATTAATTGTCGGTCACTCCACTAAAGACAGACAGTTGCACTCTTCGCAATACATAAATATTTTTGTGTCCATTGGATATAACCAATCAACAGTACGATGACTTTTCACAAATTGCTCGTAAGTACAGTTGGGTCAAAATTACCATTTTTCCCCTTTAGTTACATCTAACTCCTTAAGTACCACTGATCCCTCTAATGAACAATAAGTCATAGTCCAACTATGACCAAACCCCTCTTCGGCCAAGAGAGGGTGTGGCGCCACATTGTTCAAGCTTTGGAATCAGCCCGTAACAGATCAATTTATCTGCTTACCCTGACATTAGGTTATGAGTGAATTTCATCTTGTGTAGCTGTGTTCCCAACTCCTCAATCAAACGAATCCCCAAAATGGTAGGCGTATCGAGTCGGCGATTTGGCCACTATCACCCATACAAATCAAAGGACTGCCTTCATAGATAGAAGTTCACAACTCACTCAGGATTAAGGTCATGTCACATATAGTCATCTTGGTGAAATGTAAGTCTCTACTATTAATGGCATTATATAAAGAGACTATTCATTTCGTGGTCCAGACTTATACAAACCCTTTTCTATAGAACACCTCCAACCACAAGTCTCTACATGAATGATCAGGATCAGATCATTTATAGCACTTTACAATAATTGTAACATCTACAAAGCGGGTCATGTTTGTAGTGTCACCATGATAAGGAATCCATCCTTATCCATCTACTATAGACTATTTAGGTTACCACTTAAACATGATCCCCCTGTGTGTCTCTACATACATGTTTAAGTTACATAAGATAACCTTGGATGTTAGTTTATTATTTTTATGGGTTAATGCTACTCAATGTCAAATAAAATATCACATTTTTTATTAAATAAATAAATCGTTTGTAGATTACAACTACAAACTACAAAACCCACGAGATTTAGGGCATCAACCCTAACAATCTCCCACTTGTCCTAAATCTAGTGGGGTGTACATCATTAAAGTCACACTAATATGAAAGTACACAAAACAGTAAACTACGGTGTAATACGCACCTAATACAAAATCTCCCACTTGCCCTAGACTAGATGTGGCCTGTCCCGTAAACCCATACTCTACAGGTGGCCCTTAAACACCTTAGCTGTGTGGACCTTTATAAATGGATCAACAACGTTATGCTTCAAAGCTATTTGTGTGACGATCATGTCCCCTCGATGCACAATCTCCCGAATGAGATGATACTTTCGCTCTATGTGCTTCCCGCGCTTGTGACTTCTAGGCTTTCAGGAATTAGCCATAGTAACACTATTATCACAATAAATGGTAATAGGTTTAGACATGTTTGGAACCACTTCCAGATCAATCAGGAACTTCTTGAGCCACATAGCTGATGCATTGTGAATATGATGAAATAATGATGTAGATTGCGATGGTGGTGTATGCGTTGTGCATGCAAGTTTTCCTAGCAAGACCCAAGTATAAATCTTACTAGGTTTCCTGGTAAGCCTAGGGTCGAACACAGGGACTATGGAGACAATATGCTACGGTGATTTTAGATTTCTTTGCAGTGACAAATAAAACAATGCTTTGGTTGGTATGTTTGTTTAATGTATAGGTTTTATGCGGCAGAATTGAGAAAAGAGTCGATAACAAAGAAAGTACAATGAGTATGCGGGGGAACGGTTTGAGAAGGGATTTAGCTAACACTTCCTAAGATTGTGTTCATGTTATGCGATCATGCTATATACATACAACAACAAGTCATCTCTCAATGCAAATTCTATAGCTCCTAGTTTTAGGACGCATGCAATGTATACGATGATGTCTATTGGACTTTTGTCTAAGCCTCTACTCTTGTCTATGTGATGATGAATGACACACACATACACAAGGTGACCGCATACTACCATAACCTATTTCTAGGGTGCATGGATGCATATTAGCAAATAGAACTTATCTCTAAGCCTCTATCTCTTGCTTATGCGGTTCTAATCTTGCTTTCTCAAGTCTAGATTCTAACCTAGCTCTCTCAAGTCTAGGTTCTTTCTTTAGACTCTATCTCGAGTAGCTCTAAAGGGGTGGAAGACGCATACATAAGACAAGATGATCGCATACAATGAAGATCTTAAGTCATGCTAGCTAAATGCTTCTCAACCCATTCGGAGGTTTAGTTACTCATGTGTAATGTAAAGAGAGTGAACAAATGTAGAGATGTAAGTTCCATTCTATAAATGAAATCAAAATACAGAGTGACAATGGGAACTAAGGATAGGGGGTCTGGTAGCAATTTCTTGCTTCCCAAGGCTTTTACACTGTTTTTCTCCACTCTGCTTAAAAGAATAATCTTGCTTTTGCAAGAGTCGGCCCTCTCTCCGTTCTCAACGTTTTCGGGCACTCTCTCGAGATGACCAAGAACTATCTTCCGACGTCTTCTCTCTTCTCTCGCCTCTGCCTTCTAATTGTAAAAAAACTATGAACAAAGGCTAACTATCTTCCGTATGGTGAACTCTTTATATAGCTAACCTAGAAGGGAACCAAACTCCTTTAACGAAGGTGGCCTTCGGTATTTATAGATCTTCAGGGTGAAGAGCTTTTTTCTCTCAAATGATTGCACTGATGGGATGCCATTAATTCTTTGTCTGATGCACCGATTAATTATCACCAAAAAGTTGAGTGTACTTGCTACAGTGTGTCGTTAATGGTTTTTCAACTAAATTCGGATTCAACTGTCATCAGCTTTCTGTCCCATCGTGATTTATTAAGCTTTCACCTTGATGCAACGGCTCTATGCGGCCACCTTCTTGAGCAGATCTTCGCGAATGCATACGATCGCATAGCCTTGCGGTTGCAATCTTTTAATGCACTCGGATGCTGAATTCCTTGGATCACAACTCTGCCTTGTGCCAACGCATTTTCTTGCACAAAATACCAAAATTAGCTGCTTTAATGTGATGGACGCATGTGATCGCAATGTTCTAAACTTAATGCTTTTGGACATGATTTTATATATTTTTACAGTTGCAATCCTACATTGTTTTATATCTTTGCGCTGTAATAACGTGCATTTTTGCCCGTTATTACACCTCCAAATTTAAAACAATGCTTGCCTTCAAGCATAAACTAAGGATTTTCTCTAGAAAGTCAGCCGCCTTTTTCTTTCCTAGATTTCTCGAGGTGCCTTATTCAAATCCTATTACCAAAATCTCCTTAATTCCTATCCAGGTCTGTTCTTAAAATATTTCTAAAATTTAGGGACTGCAAGTTTAACCTTCAAAAAGACTTTATTTGTTTCTAGGGCATCACATGATTTATTTCATAAAAAAAACTTTTTCAACTGGGGTGTTTTCAAATGATTTTTATCCTTGCGTAGTTTAGATAATTTTTCTATGACCTTGCACTGATCCAAGTGCCTAGCCTTCGTTTTGGCTTGCCCCCACGTGTGTCATGCAAGCATCCAACTACGAGCAAGGTGCTCTTTTTCAGTCTAAACTCATGCCCATTTGGCAGTGGAGTTGCGATCATTTTATTTATGCATTGATCATGATTCCTACCTTCGTTTTGGCTTGCCCCCATGGGTGTCATGCGGACATCCAACTACGAGTAGGATCCGATCGCAACATTATGACTTTTTTTTAGAATGCCTAAAATAGCAAGGTTGAAAATAAATACCGCACCCCCAAATTTAAATGCAGCAATGGCCTCATTGTTGAAAGATTGAAAGAATTCATGCGATGCTCTTAGGAGGTTTCATAAAAGTCAGTTTGAAAGAAAGCTGGTGGACCACTAACTTATAAAAATATTTCATGGATTGTCTGTCCTAAAATTAAGTTGACTCTAGTGCATGTGATGAAAAATAGAGGCATGCGTTTCATCATTGAAATCATAATTGGTAGAGAAAAACAATGCGGTGATTTACTAAAGTAATCAATGTTTAATGATTGCGTTGACTAAAGAGGATGCGATGATAAAATTATCAAACTTAAAATGAGATGCGAGAGTGCAAAATTGGGAATAAACAAAGTCAAGGAAAGATACAAACCCCAAATTTGCTCTATCGCTCGCATTATTTATGATCGCAATGTTCTTTGTGGCGAGCCGATTTCTTCGATTGCGGTGGCTGAATAAACTAGTCGCGTCTTTTGGTTATCGTGTAGCTTCCCCGCAATCGTTCACCATGGTCGTTGCAAAAAAACATCGAGAGGGTCAAATAAAAGACAGAGTTAGCAATTTTTTTTTTAGAGTAAAGAAAAAGGCGTTAAAGGATATAGAAATGATAATAGATATAAAGAGGTAGAATTGAGTTCATGAATTGAAGAGTTCAAAGGATACTTCACAAAAATTACGTCCCTGATGAATTTGAATCGCATGATTATGCAGGGACTGTCCACTTCTCCTTTAGTAGGAATTCCTCAGGTACACGGAGGTGTTCTCGCGATGTAAGTCTTCTTTATGGTATATTTTGACTCTTTGCCCGTTGACTTTGAATGTGTTGGTCCTGTCCTCATTGGATAACTCAATCACGCCATGCGGGAATACCTCTTTGATTATAAAGAGTCCAGACCAGTGTGACTTTAATTTACCGAGAAAGAGTGGTAGCCGCAAATTGAATAATAAGACCTTTTGTCTGACTTGGAGATTCTTCTCGCATAATTGTTTGTCATGCCAACGTTTTGCGCGCTCCTTGTAGATTTTGGCATTCTCGTATGCATGAGTTCTCCATTCATCAAGCTCGACCAGCTGAAGTTTCCTTGCTTCCCCTGCAGCCTTTAAGTCAAAATTGAGTCTTTTCACTACCCACAGTGCTTTATGCTCCAGCTCAAGTGGTAAATGACATGCCTTTCCGAACACCAGTGCATACGGGGACATGCCTATAGGTGTCTTATAGGCTGTCCTATATGCTCACAAGGCATCGTCCAGCTTCATTGCCCAATCTTTTCGTGAAGGTTTTACCACATTCTCTAATATCAGCTTGATTTCCCCCTATTGGACACTTCAGCTTGACCATTTGTTTGTGGATGGTATGCGGTGGCCACCTTATGAAGGATATTATATTTGGGCAGCAATTTGTTGATGATGTGATTGACAAAGTGAGAGCCTTCATCACTTATTATTGCACATGGAGTGCCAAAACAAGTGAAAATATTCTTCCTCAAGAACTTGAAGACTACCGCCGCATCGCTTGCGACGCACGATACTGCTTCTACCCATTTAGAAACATAGTCGACTGCTAATAGAATGTATTTGTGACCATTTGATGGTGGAAATGGTCCCATGAAGTCTATGCCCCAGACGTCAAATAGTTCCAATTCTAAGATGATGTTCATGGGCATCGCATTCTTCCATGAAATGTTTCCCGTGCATTAGCATCGATCGCATTTCACTGCATAGTCTTTTGCGTCCTTGAATAAAGTTGGCCAAAAATATCCACTTTGTAACACTTTTGCTACTGTGCGTTGGCCTTCAAAGTTTCCTCCATATGGCGAGTCATGGCATTGTGATAGTATGCATTGGTGAGCAACATCTAGTACGCATAGGCGTAAAATCTGGTCTGATCCTCTCTTATAAATATTTGGCTAATCCCAATAGTATGATTTAAATTCATGTCTGAGCCTCCTCTTTTGGTGGGCTGTGTAGTCCTCAGGAAATTGTTCGCAAACCAGAAAATTGACCACGTTCGCATACCATGGTAATTCTTCAATTTTAAATAGCTGCTCATCTGGGAAAGTTACGTTCACCTCTAACTGGTTGCGGTCGACTTCTGAATTTTCTAACCTTGACAAATGGTCCGCAACCTGGTTCTCCGTCCCCTTGCGATCAATGACTTCCATGTTGAATTCTTGAAGGAGAAAAACCCATTAAATCAATCTCGGTTTCGCATCTTTCTTTGTCATTAAGTACTTTATTGCCAAATGGTCAGTGTGAACGATCACTTTGGATCCCAGCAGGTAAGCTCTGAATTTTTCCAACGCAAATATCACCGCAAGCAATTCTTTTTCTGTGGTAGTGTAATTTGTTTGAGCAGGGTTCAAGGTTTTACTCCCATAGGCGATGGGATGTAGCATTGTTTTCTTCTTTTGCACCAGCACCGCCCCCATCGTATAACCGCTTGCGTTGCACATTAGTTCAAAGGGCTGTGTCCAGTCAGGTGCGATCAACACAGGTGCGGTTGTTAATGCGTTCTTTAGTATCTTGAATGCATTGAGGCATTGATCATCGAAGTCAAACGTTCTTTCTGCCTCAAACAACACATTCAATGGTCATGCAATCTTTGAAAATCTTTCACAAAACGTCAATAAAAGCCAACATATCCTAAGAAGCTCCTGATAGCCTTCACATTTGCTGGAGGTGGAAGCTTTTCAATCGCCTCAATCTTCGCTTTATCCACCTTCAGCTCGTCTTTGGAGATTTTGTGCCCAAGCACAATACCATCCTTCACCATGAAGTGGCATTTCTCCTAGTTCAACATCAGGTTTGTCTCTTCACATCTCTTCAGTATCTTCTCTAGATTGTCGAGACAGACTTCGTATGTTTGCCCATACATCAAGAAGTCGTCCATGAAAATTTCTATAGAATCTTCAAGATACTTAACCATCATACACCTCTGGAATGTGCTCGGCGCATTGCATAGGCCGAACGGCATGTGTCGAAACGCAAATGTTCCATAGGGGCAGGTGAATGTGGTTTTCTCATGATCTTCATGAGAAATCATGATTTGGTTGTAGCCGAAATATCCATCCAAGAAGCAGTAGTAATCATTTTCTACTAGGCGGTCTAGAATCTGGTCGATAAAAGGCAAAAGGAAATGATCCTTCTTTGTCGCCGCATTCAGTTTGTGGTAGTTCATGCAGATCCGCCAGCCAGTGACGGTCCTCATTGGTATTAGTTCATTATTTGCATTTGAGACTACCGTCATCCCTCCTTTTTTTGGTACACATTGCACGGTGCTGACCCACGTATTATCGGCGATTGGATCGATAATCCCTATGTCCAACCATTTGATTATTTCCTTCTCCACGACTTTCTTCATCGCAAGGTTGAGTCTGCGTTGATGTTCAACCGATCCTTTCTAATTGTCCTCGAGATATATCCTGTGCATGCAATATGCAGGGCTGAATCCTCTAATGTCTTCTAGTGTCCATCCTATTGCTTTTATGTACTTTTTTAGGATGCTCAGCAGTGCATGCTCTTGATCTTCATTAAATGTAGAGGAAATTATTACTGATAGCATCTTATTTTGCCCCAGAAAAACATATTTCAGGTGGTTTGGAAGGGTTTTCAGCTCTACTGTCGGTGGTTAATCCAAGGATGGTTTTGGTGTTTTTCTTTCTTCATTCATTGTTAGCTTTTCTTCTTTGGTTATGATTTCTATGATCGCATTGCAGGCTACTATGGAAGCGGTCACATCCTCTCTTTCTTCTTCATCTTCAGACTTTTCTTCTTTATATAAACTGGGTTCATCATCGGATTCAGTGAGGTCTTCTTCTTCCAGATATTTCATGGCTCTGATAATATCAAACCTGAGCTTCTATCCATTCACGCTCAGTGTGATCTCTCCTTTGTACACACTAGAAGAAATTCAGGCTTTAATGTTGGTTGACAACCGACATTAAAGATAGTGTTATTAAAGCCCTTTAATGTCGGTTACCTTTAATATCGGCTTTAAACTGACATTAAAGGACTTCAATAACATAGCCTTCAATGTCGGTTGCAACCGACATGAAAGACCTTCAGTGAAATTTCCAACCAATATTAAAGGTCTTTATTGTCGGTTGAAACCGACATTAAAGACCTTCAGTGAAATTTCCAACCGACATTAAAGGTCTTTAATGTCAGTTGCAATAGACATTAAAGTCTCTATTTTTTGTTTAATTATTAATCAACATTGAAGCCCGAATCTGTTCATTTTTTTTAAATTTCATTGCCGAATCCATTTTTTTGGTCAACAAGTATAACATGACATATCATCATTGAACGTTGTGGCTATGACATATTATTCATGTATGGATTGTAAATCTATTACATTTAATCCACAAACTCTACTATAAAATTATAATTTAAAAGGCTGTACAATAATTCAGGCCTTGAAAACACAAATTATAAGTGATACAAACATTATGATTTTACAAACATTGTGAGATTACTGTCTCTTTCCACTTGGTAAGTATGGATCCCTTCATAATTCTTCTTGAACCAATCCCTAGCTTCAGCAGTGTCTGGTTATAGGCATCTTTGTCTAACCACTGTTGTTCAAAGGATCACAAACAAAAAGGTTTAAGACAAAGGATTGAAAGTGAAAATGTGATAAGAATTCATATTCAACTAACTGTGTTTATTGGGAATGTGCATAAATGGTACATTAAAGGCAAAATTCTTGTAGAGAATGTGTTGGATCTAAAGTTCCCTAAGAAAAAGCATAAAGAGGTTGTGATACCAAATATTTACTCCTTTGTTGCATCTGCAAAACAAGAAAACTCAATAGTTGAATAAATGAGAGAATCTTCTCTTGAAGAAGAGAAGCTTGGTTACCTAGATATGAGATACAAAGAGGATGAAAAATTTTCGGCAGCATAACGATGCTACCACAACAAAACCAAAAATATACCTTGAACCTGTTCAAAGAAACACACTCTCAAAAATATTTCACAACCACTTATTCTCAACATAACTATTAGAGTTCCCAACAAATGAATATTCAAGAACATATACATCAATAAGAAAATTTAGCTCACAATATACTTCAAACCTCAAAAGTTGTCACAAAGACTACCATAGTGCATGAATAACCCACAAACTACCATAGTGCGAACTACAAACTCGAGCACCTTGAATCAAATCTAAACTACAAATAAATAGTACCCATGAGTCATAAATGGGTGTTACATTCTAATCCAATATGGTCCAAAGAGAAATAAGCACACTATAACTTCTCAAACAGGAATTTTCATATTATTAGAGTCACTTGAAAACACTTAGAAATTGTGCTTAAAACTTCAAGCATTCAAAAATGCACTTACCAGGAACAATTTTCACCTGAATCCCTTGTTGTTGCAAGAAATCCATCTCCTCCCCACCCCTTCCAAACACCTAAAAAATACACAAACAAAAAAGGTTGAAGACAAAGGATTGAAAGTGAAAATGTTATCAGAATTCATATTCAACTAACCGTGTTTATTGGGAATGTTCATAAATGGTACATTCAAGGCAAAATTCTTGTAGTGATGCTTATCGAATGATCAAATAATTTAAATCGAATATTAGAATGATGTTTATCGAATCTTAATATGAAAAATGTTACTAATGTAATAGAAATATCGATTCTGTTACAGAGCTAGATACTAACTATTTAAATCGGATGTTAAAGAATGCTAGTAGAGAAAATTCATCATAAATTCATACTTGTAATGATTTTTAGCTATATGCTAACCTAGCGTTTTCACATTTATTCTAGAATTTATGGGACATTTTAAAAATTGAACTGAAATTTAAATATTCAACAAGAATTTCAGGAATATACACATAGATAACCATATAATAAGTTCAAATCTACATATGAGAATGATGGTTACAAAGTTTTAACCTTCGATGAAGGTTCCATGCTTAGTGAATGTCTGTGCTCCTAAACCCAATGCCAACATTACACAACAGGAAGATACAAATGAGAGCATCTCGGCGAAGAAACTTAAACTCGTTTAGTTCCACACCATCTGTTTGGTTCCACACCATCAGTTTTAACCTTGAGCACTTGTTAAAATGTACTCGTTTGGTTCCACACCATCCGAGTGCATCTCGGCAAAGAAACTTAAACTCCGAGCTGCTTGACCATTATCACAACAGGAAGATACAACTAAGTCCATGAAATCACATTCTTTTTCTTAATTTTCTTGAAGGCTCTTATTGCAAATTCCAAGCTCCCAGACTTAGAGTAGAAGTTCGAAAGAGAGTTGCCACATTTGCATCACGAGGATTGCTATATGTCACATTATCATATAGTGCACACTTTCTGAACGCTAGAAAGTTTCCATTTCAAGACCATTCTAACAAGGAATATTTACGATGTACCACTAATGTTGTGCCAATATATTACTGGTATGCAAAGACAATGAGAGATTAGGAAATAATCATAACAAGTTAAGTCAAACAAGTCATTAATTCATGAACATCAAACTACCTCTATAGTATTTATATTCCACCTCTAAATGGACGATAGGGTGATGGTAAAAGAGAGGTGTAAGGCACCATTACAATGGATGGACTGTGGAGGTTAAAAGTAGTCCCCCAAAGGGACTAGAGTTAAGTACCAGCTAAGCTAGAAAGTAAGATGAGGTTGCAAGTTTCTGTCACTCTATTGAACTTCATCAAATGCCAACAAGAACCAAAAGTGGCAAAAATAGGAGACTTTCATTTTATCTTAAACAAGATTTATACTATAGAACATTATTTCTTCATAATACTATTTAAAATACATTTTGATTTGATAAATATATGAAGTTTCAGAAAAAAGTTAGTAGAAACAACACAAGAGTGCATGAGATAATGAGAAAGTGCCTGTGGGGTGCCGTACTCAATAAAGCAGTAACCTAAAGTTTTCTGTTTAGTAGGGTCATCAGGCATCCACAAACATCATCCTTAATTACTCCAATCTGTCCAAAAAATTTACGAACAACACCTTCGAGCTTCTCAAACTTCTCTGGAGGAACAACCGGAAGATTGTCAACAACTATAATGTTTCCAAACCCAGAATCAAACTCTAGACTCTCCTCTTGTAGAACCTATTCATCATCACTATATACATAATTGCAGAAAAATGAAGGAATATGAGCCACAAAATGGAAAAACGAAAATAAATGAATAAACTCATCACGTTTCAAAGGAGAGCTCAAAAAATGCAAATTAAGATACAAAATCAAACGATAAAAGTATAAAGCTTTGACCTAATGATTCCGAAATCCTCGCCAGGGGGGAGACGACTAGCATCAAAATCAACTTGGGAGAGATCTATCCCAAGCCAACCAACCATTTCCTCAATCTCCTTCATCAGCATCATGTCCGCCATGATGAACTAACTAGCTTTGTCGGCGGCAAGATTTGAATGGGCAGTAGATCTTCTACTGCAAGGATTTATTTAACGTAACCTAAGATCATTTTCGTAAGAAAGAAACAAAATGCCTGAAAATATATTGAGGAAGGGAGGGAAAAGAACTGATGATTATGAGAAGATTATATAGATGCCAGCGTTAAATGGAGAAACAATCGGCGAGGGCCATATGCAGGATGTTGCACTGAAAGGGTTGGCTGATACTTCGACAGCTGAGAGTGCAGCGTGCGACGACAGTCGATGAGAAGGTGTCGAGCAGGAACAGCAAGTGGCGGGGCGAGGTGCAGTGGCTGGTAATGGGAGGGAAAAGGTGGCTGATGGGGAAAATAGGGTTTAAAAAAGAAAATTTGGGGGGGGGGGGGATTGAAGCGGGAAATGAAAAAAAGGGGGGGGAATGGGTTTTTTTTTTTTTTTTTTTTCAAAAAGAAAAGCGGATCTTTAATGTCAGTTTTAAACCGACATTAAAGATCCACTTTTTTTTTTAAAAAAAAACAAAATGGACATTATATATCCGATTTCACTTTTTCCAACCGACATTAAAGCCCAAAATTCTTGTAGTGACACATCAATCTGAGCGCGACCAGTGGATAAAAATGGTCGTCCCAGGATGATGGGTACATCCTTGTCCACTTCATAATCAAGGATGATGAAGTCTGTCGGCAAGATAAATTTGTCCATCATGACTAGGACATCGTTCACCTTCCCTTCTAGACAAACAAGGGACTTGTCAGCTAACTGGAGAGTCACCGTCATGGACGCCAGCTGCCCCACATACAACTGCTTAAAAATTGAAAGGGGAATTAAGTTTATATTGGCCACGAGATCGCAAAGCGCTTGATCAATATATAACCCTCCGATCGAGTAGGGTATTGTGAAACTTCCGGGGTCTCACATTTTCAGTGGAATTATGGATTTTGAACTTTGCGTCAATGTCATCGTTGCAAACTTACCAATGCTCATTTTCTTCGTCACCATGTCCTTCAGAAACTTCGCATAATTTGGCATCTGTTCAATCGCTTCAGTGAAAGAGATGTTGATATGCAATTGTTTCAGCATGTCCATGAAGCGTTGATATTGCACTTCATCATTTTTCTTCTTTTTAAGTCTCTGCGGGAATGGTGGCAGCTGTATTTTCACGGTTCCCTATTCTTTCAGCTTCAAAGTGGACGCAATCTCCTGTTCCATCGCCTCCTGTTCTTCTGTTTCTTCTTGAGTCAACAGGGTTTGTGGTTCCATTACAATTGGAGCAGTTCGGCTGGGCTCCTTTTTCTCCTCTGCCACTGTTTTTCTGCTTCGCAGCGTCACAACTTGACATTACTTCTTTCCCATACTACCTGGGTTGCACGGTAGTTCAGTAGAACTCGGCAATTCCCATTGTGGTCTACTTTTGAGTTCGCCCGTAATCTGTTCTATCTAAATTTCAAGATTGCGGATAAACGTCACTTGATTTTGAAGCACTATTTCATTCTTTTCAATATATTGCTTCAGTAAGCTCTCCAAAGATGAAGATTGTGGCGCCTGCAAACTGCTAGCTTGATTTTGTGTTTGATCGTTCATTCGCGGGAAAAATCCTGGTGGCCTTTCTTTTTGCGCCATTGGTTGAAAATTTTTTTGTTGATTTTTCCACGCGAAGTTAGGGTGGTTTCTCCACTCAGGGTTGTAAGTAATGGAAAACGGATTATTCTTCATGAAATAAACAGACTGTGGGTTCCTCAGACACTCTTCCATTGGATGGCCTTCACCGCAAGTGGCACAACTTGCGCTCGCTTGACGATTACGTTGACCTACCCCCTATACGTTCCTAGGCTGTTGATTGCGATTCCTTGTATTAAATTCATCATTGCAGTCATTTGGTTCTGTAGGGTGATGCTTTATTTTATGAAGTGAAATTATGGACAAAATGCAATGGTGAAAATGCGTTGAGCACTCACGTTTCCTCAACGGAATCCAAGTGTAAACCCCATTGAGTTTCCTGGTAAGTCCAGGGTCAAACTTAGGGACTTGGGAAAACAATTTGCGGTGGTAATTTTTAGGAAAACTTTGCGGTAACCAAATAAATCAATAGTTGTTGAGGTTATTGTTTGCGATAATGAAAATAAACAAATGCGACGGATTTGAGAAAAGTCTGATTGTGTGATAAATGCACTGAGTATGTGGATGAACGGGTTGAGAATATTTTTAGCTAGTGTTACTTGGGAATGCGTCAAACTATGCGATCATGCTACAACCATGCACAACAAGTCATTTTCCAATGCAAATGCAATGATCCTAACTCTAGGACGCATGTGTTGAATGCAAAAGTGTCCATAGAGCTTATTCTTAAGTCTCTACTCTTTTCCCATGCACTAATGCATGATGCACAAAAGGCAAGGTTACCACATACAATTATATCCTATCTCTAGGATGCATGCGATGCGCTAATAGCAAATAGTGCTTATTCCTAAGCTTCTATCTCTTGATTATGCGTTCTAATTTGACTCTTCTGAGCCTAGATACTAACCTGACTTTCCTAAGCCTAGATCCTATCCTTAGACTACCCTTTCGAGTATCTCTAATGGATGACTAAAGCATACATAGTACAAGATAATCGCATAGAATGAAGATTCCCAGTTGTACTAGCTAAATGCTTCTCAACCCATTCAACAGAGTTAGCTACTCATGCATAAATAATAGAGAGTGAATAGATATAGAGAAGTAAATTCCATTACGATAATGAGTTGAGTATAAAATAACAATGGAAGATAAAGGTAGAGAGCCTGGTAACAATTCCTTGCTGATTGAGGCTTTTACACTGTCAATCTCTATTCAGTTCAAAAGATATTCCTGCTTCCACAGGAGTCGGCCCTCTCTTTGTTCTTGAAGCTTCCGGCGCTCTCTCAAGCTTATCGAAACAGTCTATTGGCATAACCTCCTTCTCTCGCGTCCGCCTTAAAGTAAAAGAAAATCTAAGAACAAGGCTAAACTATGAACATACTTGTGAACTTGTGAGATGGTGAACCCTTTTTCTGAAGGATGCCTTCGGTATTTATAGAACTTCTAGGGTGAAAGGCGGCTTCTCTCTCATGATTGCACAGATGGGACGACTTTAATTCCCTGACTGATGTATCGAATATTTGTCACCAAAAAGCTGAATGTACTTGTTATCGTTAGTGGCTGTCAACTTAATTCAAATTCGACTGTTATCAGCTTTCTGTCCCATCGTGATTAATTATGCTTTTCACTCAGATGCGGCCACCATGTTGCGCCGACCAAGTTGCGACAATCCTTGTGGTAATGCTACGCTCAACCAATGATTTCCTATGATCGCAATTTTCGCCTTGCGTCAATGCATATTTTGCATAAAAATGCAAAAATCAACTGTTCCTATGCGATGAACGCATGCGACCACAATATTATGAATTTGATGCTTTTTGGATGCAATTTAACATGTTTTTATCAACGCAAGCCAGCATTGTTTAAGAATTAGCACTATGATAACGTGCATTTCTGCCCGTTATCATAGGGATGCGATGGCCCCGTTATTTGAATCATTGTCTTTAATTTAGTCTTTGATCGCTTTCTCTCCAGTCTTCATGATTCTTGGAAATGCAATCAAATGTATTCTTGGCCTCATCGTATGTCTTGTCAAGCAGACCTTCAGCTGCTGCTGCATTAGCAGTCGTCTGTGATACAGGGTTCAAACCGTGGTAGAAAATTTCCATATGTAGACAATCTGGTAAGCCGTTGTGCGGACAATCTCGCACTAGTCTTTTAAACCTCGCCCAGGCGTCATTGAGCGATTTGTCGATATCCTGTTCAAAATTTGTAATCAGCTTCCTCCTCCTGGCGTTCTCTGTCGGGGGGGAAGTACTTCTTTATGTACTTTTCCACTACTTGCTCCCATGATGTAATCTCCCCTGGTTTGAGAGAATAAGCCAATTTTCGTGCTTGGTCACACAATAAAAATAGGAACAGTGTTAATCGAACCTCCTCAACGGAGATGTTTGGGAACACAAACGTGTTATAGATTTCAATAAAACTCCGGAGGTGGACATGTGGATCCTCGCCATGCCTTTCGCTAAACTATCCGACCGTTTGAATCATCTGCAACATCACCAGATTCGTCTCGAATCTCGATCCATTTAAGGCTGGCCTCATGATTCTTGGTGAGAAATCATAAAGGTCGGGTGATGCATAGTCCCAGATGGGCCTATTACGATCGTTCGCTAAGAGGATAGGGTTCGTCATGATATTATTTGCATTTGGTGCTCTGTCTTCTGGTTGCTCTGCCATGTTGGGATCTTTCTCTTGTTGTCGTTGGCAGCTGTTTCTTCTTCTTCTTTGGAAAGGTCTCTCAATCTCTGGGTCGTAATTGAGCTCAGGATTTTTTCCTTCGCTCATACGATGTCCGCTTCTTCCCTTTCCCTAAGGAGAGGCAGTGCACAGAGATGGAAAGTCTACAAAGAAAATAAAAACAATTACCGTTAGCACAATCTGTATTGCCATAGTCCCCGGCAACGACGCCAAAAACTTGATACGTTATGAATATGATGAAATAATGGTGTAGATTGCAATGGTGGTGTATGCATTGTGCATGCAAGTTTTCCTAGCAAGACCCAAGTATAAATCCTATTAGGTTACCTGGTAAGCCTAGGGTTGAACATAGAGACTATGGAGACAGTATGCGATGGAGATTTCAGATTTCTTTGCGATGCTTTGGTTGGTATGTTTGTTTAATGTATAGGTTCTATGCGGCAGAATTGAGAAAAGAGTCGATAACAATGAAAGTACAATGAGTATGCGGGGGAACGAGTTGAGAAGGGATTTAGCTAACACTTCCTAAGATTGCGTGTGATCATGTTACATACATACAACAGCAAGTCATCTCTAAATGCAAATGTTATAGCTCCTAGTTTCAGGACGCATGCAATGTATACGATGATGTCTATAGGACTTTTGTCTAACCCTCTACTATTGTCTATGCGATGATGAATGACACATACATACACAAGGCGACCACATACTACCATAACCTATTTCTAGGGTGCATACGATGCATGTTAGCAAACAAAACTTATCTCTAAGTCTCTATCTCTTGCTTATACGGTTCTAATCTTGGTTTCTTAAGTCTAGATTCTAACCTAGCTCTCTCAAGTCTAGGTTCTTTCTTTAGACTCTCTCTCAAGTAGCTCTAAAGAGGTGATGGACGCATACATAAGACAAGATGATCGCATACAATGAAGATCTTAAGTCATGCTAGCTAAATACTTCTCAACCCATTCGGAGGTTTAGTTACTCATGCGTAATGTAAAGAGAGTGAACAGATGTAGAGATGTAAGTTCCATTCTATAAATGAAATTAAAATACAGAGTGACAATGGGAAATAAGGATAGGGGGTCTGGTAGCAATTTCTTGCTTCCCAAGTTTTTTACACTGTTTTTCTCCACTCTGCCCAAAAAAATAATCTTGCTTTTGCAAGAGTTGGCCCTCTCTCCGTTCTCAATGCTTCCGAGCACCCTCTCGAGCTGACTAGGAATGATCTTCCGGCATCTTCTCTCTTCTCTCGCCTCCGCCTTCTAAGTGTAAAAAAAACTATGAACAAAGGCTAACTATCTTCTGTATGGTGAACTCTCTATATGGCTAAGCTAGAAAGGAACCGAAATCCTTTAACGAAGGTGACCTTCAGTATTTATAGAGCTTCAGGGTGAAGAGATTTTTTCTCTCAAATGATTTCATTGATGGGATGTCATTAATTCTCTGTCTGATATGCTGATTAATTATCACTGAAAAGTTGAGTGTACTTGCTACAGTGTGTCGTTAACAGCTTGTCAACTAAATTTGGATTCGACCATCATCAGCTTTCTGTCCCATCATGATTTATTAAGTTTTCACCTTGATGCGCTAGCTTTATGTGGCCACCTTCTTGAGAAGATCTTCATGAATGCATATGATCGCATAGCCTTGCGGTCGCAATCTTTTAATGCGCTCAGATGCTGAATTCCTTGGATTGTAACTCTGCCTTGCGCCAACGCATTTTCTTGCACAAAATACATAAATTAACTGCTTTAATGCAATGGACGCTTGCGATCGCAATGTTCTAAACTTAATGCTTTTGGACACGATTTTATATATTTTTACCGTCGCAATCCTACATTGTTTTATATCTCTGCGCTGTAATAATGTGCATTTCGGCCCATTATCAATAGCTTTGCTAGCAGCTTCACAAGCCGCCACGTACTCAGCTTTCATAGTGGAGTTAGTAATGCACCTCTGTTTGGTGCTTCTTTAGACTACTGCCCCTCCTTTAAGAGTGAACACTGATCCTTATGTGGATTTCCTAAAATCCTTATTAATTTGGAAATCACAGACTGTGTATCCTGTAAGGATCATATCCTTAGAACCATACACGAGCATGCAATCCCCATTTTTCATAGATACTTGAGGATATTCTTAACAGTGGTCTAGTGATCAAATCTTGGATTAGACTGAAATCTACAGACTATCCCCACTGGATAGCAAATGTCAAGTCTAGTACATAAGATCGCATACATCAGGCTACCAACAACCGATGCATAAGGGATCCATCTCATTGCCTTAACCTCTTAAGGTGTCTTAGGACACTATTCCTTAGACAAAATAACTCCATGCCTGAAAGGGAGTAAACCCCTTTTGGAGTTCTGTATCAAAAACCTGACAAGCATCTTGTCAATGTATGGGCTAGTGTTTAGTTATTTCGATCTTTAAAGATCTGAATGCCCAGAACATATTGGACTTCTTCCAAATCTTTCATTTGGAATTAGACCGCTAGCCAATTCTTAATTTTAGTCAGCATGCCTATCATTCCTAATGAGTAGGATATCGTCTACATACAGCACAAGAAAAGCTACTGAACTGTTAATGATTTTCTTGTAAACACAAGGCTCATCAATATTCCGATCAAAGTCATAAGATTTGATCGTAGTATCAAATCTGATATTCCAAGATTGAGAAGCTTGCTTGAATCAATAAATTGACTGATTAAGCTTGCAAACCTTTTGATCTTGACCTTGGGTTATGAATCCCTTAGGCTACTCCATATAAATGGTCTCCTCAAGATTATCATTCATAAAAGCAGTCTTGACATCCATTTACCAAATCTCATAGTCATAATATGAGATAATGGACATAAGTATCCGGATTGACTTCAACAAGGCAACAGATGAGAAAGTCGCCTCATAGTTAACTCCCTCAACTTGGGTATAACACTTTGCCACAAATCTGGCCTTAAAGATTTGCACCTTCCCATCAACAACCCATTTTCTCTTGTAGATCCACTTGCAACCTATAGGTTTTACCCCATAAAGTTGATCTATAAGATTCCAAACTAAATGGAAGTACATAGACTCCATTTCGAGATCTATAGCTTTGATCCATTAATCTTTGTCAACATCATTCATTGCCTTCTTGTAAGAAAATGGATCCTCAACATCTCCGTTAGCTACGATAGCTAAGGTTTCTGTTAAACCCATATAATGAATAGGTGGGTTCGAAACCCTTCCACTATGTTGAGGCTCCCTCAACACTTGAGATGTATGTGACCTGCTAGATGAACCAACTTCAACAATGCTTCTTTAGGTATTGGGCTCTTCAATAACTCTTGTTGAAGGTTTAGTAATTTCACTAGAAAATTCATTCAACACAATCTTACTGCGAGGCTTATGCTCCTTAAGTGGTCCTCTTCTAAAAAGGTAGCGTTTTTTGATATAAACACTTTATTATCCTTAGGATCATAGAAGTAACCACCTCTCGTTCCTTTAGAGTAACCTACAAATAGGCACAATTTTGAACGAGATTCCAATTTCTTAGGATTTACCTCAAGCACATGTGTTGGGTAACCCCAGATTCTAAAATGGCGTAAACTACCTTTACGACAAAAAATGACAAGTAAGGAAGCATAACTCATAATAGACCGAACTATATCCAACAAGGTTCGATTTCTCCTTTTTGATACACCATTTTGCTAAGGTGTACTAGGTGTTGATAGTTGGGATACAATTCCATGCTCTATCAAATAGTCTTGGAATTTTAAATCGAAATACTCTTCACCTCGATCAAATCAAAATGTTTTAATCATTTTATTTAATGCATTTCCAACCTCAACTTTGTACTCCTTGAACTTTCCAAGAGCTTCAGACTTATGTTGCATTAAATCAGACTTATGTTGCATTAAATAAACATACCTATATTTAGAATAATCATCAAATAAAAGTGATGAAATATTCAAATCCTCCTCTTGCCTTAACATTCATCAGACCACAGAGGTTTGAATGTACAAGCTCCAAGGGTTCTTTGTGTTGGGCTGTATGTCCTAAAGTTTGTAGAGTTAAACATTTTCTATTATCAATAAAGATGTTATTTAACATTTCTTCAATAAAGTTGTTATTGAATTTGTAAATTTCACTTGTAAAGACTAAATCCAATAAACTAAGATCCATGGCTATTATATAAATACTTGAACTTTATGTGAAGATATAAAAGTGAATCGGGTTTGAGTAATAGTCAAAATGATCTATAGTATACAAGTAAGGTTGGGTGCCTTATTCTGGTAACACTACCCGGATGTGGCCCACTCTGTAGTTGTTACAATTTATTGTAAGATGCTACAGAGAAGTGATTCTGATTCGTTCATGTATTCACATAAGGAGTTGGGGTGTCCTATGCAATGAGTTTGTGTAAGATTGAACCAAGAAATAAGTCACTCTTACTTTATAACGCTGTTTAATGTTTAAGACTGACTATGAACTCCTGTTTATTTGGGATTATCCTTTAATCATTCATAGGTGAGAGTAGTCTAACATTACTGCTCATTAAGCCTCCCATCTTGGGGATAAGATCTGATAGATAGCTGGAGACATAATTCTGCAAGATGGAATTCACGCTTATCCGATTTAGGGATAGAAGGAAGGTTGTTCTCTTAAGTGTTGAATCCAGGTCCTGAATAAAGGGCCCACCCTCTCATTGGCTTGAGAGGGATCCAATTTAGTGATTGGATCACATTGTTCATTAGAGGATCAGTGGAGCTTAAGGAGCAAGATGTAATTTCAGGGGTAAAACAACATTTGACCCAACCATTATTACAAACAACCTGTGAAAGGTAGACTTATTGATTATGATTAAATCAAGTGGACACAAATATATCTACAGTGAGAAGAGTGCAACTATCGAGCTATAGTGGAGTGACTCGATAGTTAACGAATATTGATTAATTCGTTCTAAAGAGTTTTAGTAAATTAATTTCAAACTTGGAGCTCATGATTTATAGGTCCATAAGGCCCCTCTACTAGCTCGTAAAACATGGACATATTGAATTAGTAAATTGAATGAATTTGGAATAATATCAATTTAAATTGTTCAAATTGAAATTAGGGTTTGAATTTGAATAGTTCAAATTCAAATTAGGGTTAGTATAATTATGTTCGATATAACTAATTAACGAAATTAAACGAAATTGGAGAGTTAATAATATTTAAATATTGATTACATGAATATGATTCATGTTTAAAATTAGGAGTGTGATTAATTTAATATTTGATATTAAATTATTATTTAATTAATTAAATTTGTTTAATTAATTAAAAATAAAATTAATTTTCAATTTCAATTCAATTTGAGAAATTGGATCTTGAATTTTTTTTAATTTAATTAATCTTGAATTTTAGTTAATTTTAGAATTAATTAAAATTTGAATTTAAACTAGAATTTGGAAATTAAAATTATAAGTGGGAATCTCCAACTTTCATCAAGTAGGAGGTGTTTCCAATTAAATTCACCATCTAGCCCACTTCAGCATCAACTTGTAGCTTGCATTGACTATGTTCAGATGTCCTTGTGTGAATAGAGTTGATAAAACTCTTCAATTTCAGAGCATTAAGTAGATTGAATGACAGAAAAATTAGTTTTTTGCTGTGTTCTTCATCTTCTCTCGAAACCCTCCAAACTTCATCACCAAATTCACTTCAATCTTGAGTTCTACCACTTAAATTCAAGGTTGAGAATAGTAGAGAAGATCTTTTGGTGGTCCACGACTTCATTTGGAGAAGTTTGCAGCTCAAATAAGTGTTTGAAGAGGATCTTTAAAGGTATGAGTTGAAACCTTCTTAATTACTTATGAACATGCTTATTTTGATGTCAAAATTAAGGAATTAAAATGCTTAATGGTCCTGTTTTCTTTCGCTACTTGTTTCTATATTCCAACACGTTGGCTCAATGACCTTTTCATGTAAAAGATCTTTTAGTCATCTTGCTTTCAAGGCATGACTCACATACATGTAAAGAATTTTTTTCTAACTCACTTAGAAGTCCATTCTTGATCAGTCTCTCAATCCTATTGAGATTTATGTGTCCTAGCCTTAGGTGCCAAAGATGGGGATTTTCTTAGGAGATATATTTTTTATTTTATTTTGAGTTATCACAGTTTTAAAAAGTTCAGTATTAAGGATAGCTTTAGTCACTAACAGTCTATCTTAATGATTTGAATAATTCTTATGCTTTATATGTCTTATTTGTAAGTAAAAATCGATCTCGGAGAACAAGTGTGTTGTTGTGATGAAACCCGAGGAAAAAAGAAGCAAAAATAGGAGTTGGATGCACCAAAATTGAGTAAAGATTCAGTCAATGTCACAACGCCAGGCCAATGCTTCAACTTGACGCTATTGGATAGAATCAAGCGAATAAGGCAGCATTGCAACGTTACAATTCCAACGGACGAGTGTTTTCCGAGCATGCGCAATGCACCGTCACAATAGCGTTGCACCTTTCCTTCGATGCTTGAGATCTAATTCGGCAGCAGCATTGCAATGCTCTCAGTAGCATTGTGACACTGTAATCATTCTACAAATAGAGAGTTTTGTTTACAGCAGTGGGGTGTCAAGAAAAATTAAAAAAAGGGAGAACGATTTTGGGTAATGATTGGGACGATTTCTGGGTCATTTTTCACTAGATTCATCATTCTTCCTTCTCCATTCATTGATCTTTTGATATTCCTATGAAATGCTAGGTAAATTATTTCTTGGGCTTAGTTGTATGTCCGATTTCTTGAAGATTTCTAGTTGATTGTACTGAATTTTGTGAACTTATTGGGTTTGATTTGGATTATATTTAATGGAATTTTATTAGATCAATTCTATTAAATTCTTGTTTGCAAAATCTTCATGACGCTGTGCATAATTGATGATTTAGTTGCACAAACTTGGATTGCATGTGTTGGCTAAGACTGTTTCTTATCTCACGATGTTTGCACTGGTTTAATCTTTCCCAATTAATCATGCTATAATATTAGGCTTTCCAACTTGTAGTATGCCTCAATGCATGAACCATTTCGTAATGCAGTTTAATTTTAACTTGGATTTCATTGAGAAAGAAGAGTTTTCAATTAAAAATGGCCAATTTGGTTTAATAGCGAATTTTACTAATTAGGCTATTAGTATCCCTAATAGGTTGTGGAGTTCACGGATTCGGTGTTGTTAATTAGTATCTAATGATTGAAATTGGACATACATATTATTCCCAAGTCCCCTCTTATTGATTAACTCCAACCCAATTGTGCACTCACTATCGTTTAAACTTTTTTTTTCTTTGCATCTTACTTTTTAATTTATTTCTCACAAAACAAACCAAAACCCCCTGCCCCATGAATTCTTGAATCAACCTTGATAGTCGATAGTTTCCCTATGGATTCGACCTCGTTCTTACTGCTTTTATTGCGTTTTTCGTATAAGACATAGGATTGATGATTATATTATTTGTTTAGCATGACTCCCGAAAAAATTGGCGTTGTTGCTGGGGAAACTTGATAACTAGCCTAAGGAAATTTTAGAATTTTGAATTAAAAAAAAAAGAGAGAAAGTATGTTTTGATGTTTCCTGTGGTTTATGACCCGCTCCTTTGGGAGTGTAGAGCTTACCTTTTTAGCAGATATTGCTCAAAAGGAGAGGCGAATCTGAAGGGAACGCAGAAGAGAGACACTGGAAGAAGAAAATCATCAAGTTGCTGACAATCCAATAGAAGTCATGGCAAAAAAGATTCGGGAGAAAACTCTGTAGGAGTTAGCAGTTGAACTAGACATGCATCAACAACCCCTGTGCATAGTCTTTCCTCCAACCATCGTGCCATTCGAGCTCAATTGGTTTGATTAACCTGTTTAGGGGAAATTCAGGAGAGAACCCCATAAACATATCAAAGACATCCACATGGTGTGCATAAGTATGTGACCCCATGGGTCTACAAAAGAACAATTAAACCTTAGGACCTTTCCTTTCTCATTACAGGATGGTGTTAAAGATTAGTTGTACTACTTAGCCCTCGGGTCAATAACTGCCTGTAATGAATTTAGAAAGAAATTTCTTGAAAAAAAAATTTGGCTTCTAGAGCCAATTCAATTAGAAAAGATATTTATGGAATTAAAAAGAATATTCGAGAAACGTTGTTTGAATACTAGGAAAGATATAAACGTCTGTGTGCTAGTTTTTCTCATCATCAAATATCTGATCAGTTACTAATCCATTATTTCTATAGTGGCATACTTTCTAGTGACAGGAGTTCCATTATTCTGCTGCTGGTGGAGCTCTTGCTGATAAGATGCCTAAGGAGGCCTAGGAGTTAATCTCGTGCATGGCTGAGAATGATAAAAATTTTGGGACCAGGGCTACTAAGTTTGATTCATCATCTACCTATGAGGTAAAAGAATTGAGATCACAACTTTCTAACTTGACTGCCCTTGTTACGCAGATGGCACAAGGGAGAGTAGCCCAAGTAAAGAGTTGTGGAGCTTATGAAGCACCAGGACACTTTTCTAAAACATGTCCTCAAGCCCAAGTAAATGCAGTTGGGGGTTACCAGAGACAGTATGGCTCTCATGCTTCTGTATACAACCCAAGATGGCGAGATCACCCCAACCTCAAATAAGGAGGTCAAGGACAAGGGCATCATAGTTCAAACCATTCCAATCAACCATCATCATCTACTTCAGGTATGTCATTAGAGGACATTGTTAAATCTTTGGCAACCATTCTTTAAAATTTCAACAAGACATCCATCAATTGCAAAGGACTCCATCCAGCTATCACAGGACACCAAGTCATTTCAACATGAAACCAAGATAAGGTTAGAAAATTTGGGTACTTAAGTTACTCAATTAGCCATAGTGGTGGGTCGTTTAGAAGGTATGAGTTTGGGGAAGCTATCTACTCAACCAAACCATGCAAACGTGAGTGCCATCACGTTTAGGAGTGGGAAGGAGCTTCCATCTTCGGTAACCTCCTCAACTACTCTAACACCACTGGTTTCCATTCCGACATCGCCGGGTAAGTCTAAGGAGGAAGTATAACAAAATGAGAATAGTGAAGTAGAATTTGAAGGTAAGTACGTCTCCCTTACCTTCAGTTGAACCTTATGTACCTAAGGCTCCTTTTCTTAGTAGGTTGGTGAAATCAAAGTAGGAAAACAAGGATGAAGAACTGATTGAGATGTTTAAGAAGGTTCAAATCAATATCCCCCTCTTGAATGCAATCCAACAGATTACAAGGTATGTTAAATTTCTCAAGGAACTTTGCACAAAAAAGAGAATAGGTAAGAACAAGGAGCGTGTAGTGGTAAGTAAAAATGTTTCGGCCTTGCTTAAATGAAATATGCCTGAGAAATGTCATGACCCAGGTATGTTTACTTTGCCCTGTGTCATCGACAATAGAGTCATTAGGCATGTGATGCTTTATTTGGGAGCCTCTATTAATGTTATGCCTTATCATGTGTATGAGGATCTTAAATTAAATTATTTGCAAAAAAAACTGTCATATGCATTCAGTTGGCCAATAGATCTTACACTCAGCCTCTAGGAGTAGTTGAGGATATTTTGTTTCAAGTGAAAGATTTAATTTTTCTTGTTGACTTCTACATTTTGAAAATGAATGAGATCTCTACACCTGCTTCTTATACAATTTTGTTAGGAAGGCCATTTATGAAAACTGCAAAAACAAAAATTGATGTTGATAAAGGATCCCTTTATATGAAATTCGATGGAGAAGTTGTTTCATTCAATATGTATGATACTATGAAATTTCTTGGAGAATATTTGTTTCTTTGCATGATTGAAACTCATGGTTTGGTGGATGAGATTTTTTTTGCATGATGATGATGATTCTGATGAGTTGATTACCCCCTGTATTGATTTGGATTAACATGATCTATCCCTTTCTTATGTTGATGTTAGCAACCATGATAAACCTTCTTCTGAGATTAGTCTTGGTGGTTTGTAGGTACAAGAGATTGAGTTAAAAGTTCTCCCTAATAATCTAAAGTACATGTACTTGGGCAAAGGAAATACCTTTTCTGCGATAATCTCTAGAGAACTAACACTAACCCAAGAGGGCTCTTTAATGGAGACTTTGAAAATGTATAAGAAATTCATTGGGTGGACCCTTGATGACATCAAAGGGATAAGTCCTTCTCTTTCCATGCATGGAATAACCTTGGAGGACGGAGCTAAACCACAACTCAGCCTCAAAGAAGGCTTAATCTCACAATGAAAGAGGTTGTGCTTAAGAAAATCATCAAACTTAATGAAGCCGACATTATTTACCCAGTTCTTGATAGTCAATGGGTAAGTCCAATTCACGTCGTACTAAAGAATATTTGTATAACAATTGTGGAAAATGATAAAGGTGAGATGATGCCAATGCACGTTTAGAAAAGATGGAGGATGTGCATCAACTTTCGAAAGCTTAATGAGGTAACGAAAAAGATCATTTTTCCATTCCTTTTCTTTATCAGATGGTGGAACGGCTTACCAGAAAGCCGTACTTTTTTTTTTTTTTTTTTTTTTTATGGATTCTTAGGATTTTACCAAATCCTGATCGCTCAAGAAAACCAAGAAAAGATGACCTTCACCTACACTTATAGGACTTACACCTTCAGGAGGATGCCTTTTGAGCTTTGCAATGCCCCAGGTACGTTCCAAAGGTGTATGATGAGTATTTTTTCAGATTTCATAGAAAAGTGCATCAAGGCTTTTATGGATGATTTTATAGTTTGTGGAGAGTCTTTCAATGATTGTTTGCATAATCTCAGTCTTGTGATGAAACATTGCATTCAAACTAATTTTGTGCTTAACTATGAAAAGTGTCACTTTATGGCCTCATTATTGGGCTTAACGACCAAAATCTCGTAGGGTTCTGTAATTTGAAATTGTATTGTAAAAACATTTTATTTATTTCATAAAACATGGACATATTGAATTAGTAAATTGAATGAATTTGGAATAATATCAATTTAAATTGTTCAAATTGAAATTAGGGTTTGAATTTGAATAGTTCAAATTCAAATTAGGGTTAGTATAATTATGTTCGATATAACTAATTAACGAAATTAAACGAAATTGGAGAGTTAATAATATTTAAATATTGATTACATGAATATGATTCATGTTTAAAATTAGGAGTGTGATTAATTTAATATTTGATATTAAATTATTATTTAATTAATTAAATTTGTTTAATTAATTAAAAATAAAATTAATTTTCAATTTCAATTCAATTTGAGAAATTGGATCTTGAATTTTTTTTAATTTAATTAATCTTGAATTTTAGTTAATTTTAGAATTAATTAAAATTTGAATTTAAACTAGAATTTGGAAATTAAAATTATAAGTGGGAATCTCCAACTTTCATCAAGTAGGAGGTGTTTCCAATTAAATTCACCATCTAGCCCACTTCAGCATCAACTTGTAGCTTGCATTGACTATGTTCAGATGTCCTTGTGTGAATAGAGTTGATAAAACTCTTCAATTTCAGAGCATTAAGTAGATTGAATGACAGAAAAATTAGTTTTTTGCTGTGTTCTTCATCTTCTCTCGAAACCCTCCAAACTTCATCACCAAATTCACTTCAATCTTGAGTTCTACCACTTAAATTCAAGGTTGAGAATAGTAGAGAAGATCTTTTGGTGGTCCACGACTTCATTTGGAGAAGTTTGCAGCTCAAATAAGTGTTTGAAGAGGATCTTTAAAGGTATGAGTTGAAACCTTCTTAATTACTTATGAACATGCTTATTTTGATGTCAAAATTAAGGAATTAAAATGCTTAATGGTCCTGTTTTCTTTCGCTACTTGTTTCTATATTCCAACACGTTGGCTCAATGACCTTTTCATGTAAAAGATCTTTTAGTCATCTTGCTTTCAAGGCATGACTCACATACATGTAAAGAATTTTTTTCTAACTCACTTAGAAGTCCATTCTTGATCAGTCTCTCAATCCTATTGAGATTTATGTGTCCTAGCCTTAGGTGCCAAAGATGGGGATTTTCTTAGGAGATATATTTTTTATTTTATTTTGAGTTATCACAGTTTTAAAAAGTTCAGTATTAAGGATAGCTTTAGTCACTAACAGTCTATCTTAATGATTTGAATAATTCTTATGCTTTATATGTCTTATTTGTAAGTAAAAATCGATCTCGGAGAACAAGTGTGTTGTTGTGATGAAACCCGAGGAAAAAAGAAGCAAAAATAGGAGTTGGATGCACCAAAATTGAGTAAAGATTCAGTCAATGTCACAACGCCAGGCCAATGCTTCAACTTGACGCTATTGGATAGAATCAAGCGAATAAGGCAGCATTGCAACGTTACAATTCCAACGGACGAGTGTTTTCCGAGCATGCGCAATGCACCGTCACAATAGCGTTGCACCTTTCCTTCGATGCTTGAGATCTAATTCGGCAGCAGCATTGCAATGCTCTCAGTAGCATTGTGACACTGTAATCATTCTACAAATAGAGAGTTTTGTTTACAGCAGTGGGGTGTCAAGAAAAATTAAAAAAAGGGAGAACGATTTTGGGTAATGATTGGGACGATTTCTGGGTCATTTTTCACTAGATTCATCATTCTTCCTTCTCCATTCATTGATCTTTTGATATTCCTATGAAATGCTAGGTAAATTATTTCTTGGGCTTAGTTGTATGTCCGATTTCTTGAAGATTTCTAGTTGATTGTACTGAATTTTGTGAACTTATTGGGTTTGATTTGGATTATATTTAATGGAATTTTATTAGATCAATTCTATTAAATTCTTGTTTGCAAAATCTTCATGACGCTGTGCATAATTGATGATTTAGTTGCACAAACTTGGATTGCATGTGTTGGCTAAGACTGTTTCTTATCTCACGATGTTTGCACTGGTTTAATCTTTCCCAATTAATCATGCTATAATATTAGGCTTTCCAACTTGTAGTATGCCTCAATGCATGAACCATTTCGTAATGCAGTTTAATTTTAACTTGGATTTCATTGAGAAAGAAGAGTTTTCAATTAAAAATGGCCAATTTGGTTTAATAGCGAATTTTACTAATTAGGCTATTAGTATCCCTAATAGGTTGTGGAGTTCACGGATTCGGTGTTGTTAATTAGTATCTAATGATTGAAATTGGACATACATATTATTCCCAAGTCCCCTCTTATTGATTAACTCCAACCCAATTGTGCACTCACTATCGTTTAAACTTTTTTTTTCTTTGCATCTTACTTTTTAATTTATTTCTCACAAAACAAACCAAAACCCCCTGCCCCATGAATTCTTGAATCAACCTTGATAGTCGATAGTTTCCCTATGGATTCGACCTCGTTCTTACTGCTTTTATTGCGTTTTTCGTATAAGACATAGGATTGATGATTATATTATTTGTTTAGCATGACTCCCGAAAAAATTGGCGTTGTTGCTGGGGAAACTTGATAACTAGCCTAAGGAAATTTTAGAATTTTGAATTAAAAAAAAAAGAGAGAAAGTATGTTTTGATGTTTCCTGTGGTTTATGACCCGCTCCTTTGGGAGTGTAGAGCTTACCTTTTTAGCAGATATTGCTCAAAAGGAGAGGCGAATCTGAAGGGAACGCAGAAGAGAGACACTGGAAGAAGAAAATCATCAAGTTGCTGACAATCCAATAGAAGTCATGGCAAAAAAGATTCGGGAGAAAACTCTGTAGGAGTTAGCAGTTGAACTAGACATGCATCAACAACCCCTGTGCATAGTCTTTCCTCCAACCATCGTGCCATTCGAGCTCAATTGGTTTGATTAACCTGTTTAGGGGAAATTCAGGAGAGAACCCCATAAACATATCAAAGACATCCACATGGTGTGCATAAGTATGTGACCCCATGGGTCTACAAAAGAACAATTAAACCTTAGGACCTTTCCTTTCTCATTACAGGATGGTGTTAAAGATTAGTTGTACTACTTAGCCCTCGGGTCAATAACTGCCTGTAATGAATTTAGAAAGAAATTTCTTGAAAAAAAAATTTGGCTTCTAGAGCCAATTCAATTAGAAAAGATATTTATGGAATTAAAAAGAATATTCGAGAAACGTTGTTTGAATACTAGGAAAGATATAAACGTCTGTGTGCTAGTTTTTCTCATCATCAAATATCTGATCAGTTACTAATCCATTATTTCTATAGTGGCATACTTTCTAGTGACAGGAGTTCCATTATTCTGCTGCTGGTGGAGCTCTTGCTGATAAGATGCCTAAGGAGGCCTAGGAGTTAATCTCGTGCATGGCTGAGAATGATAAAAATTTTGGGACCAGGGCTACTAAGTTTGATTCATCATCTACCTATGAGGTAAAAGAATTGAGATCACAACTTTCTAACTTGACTGCCCTTGTTACGCAGATGGCACAAGGGAGAGTAGCCCAAGTAAAGAGTTGTGGAGCTTATGAAGCACCAGGACACTTTTCTAAAACATGTCCTCAAGCCCAAGTAAATGCAGTTGGGGGTTACCAGAGACAGTATGGCTCTCATGCTTCTGTATACAACCCAAGATGGCGAGATCACCCCAACCTCAAATAAGGAGGTCAAGGACAAGGGCATCATAGTTCAAACCATTCCAATCAACCATCATCATCTACTTCAGGTATGTCATTAGAGGACATTGTTAAATCTTTGGCAACCATTCTTTAAAATTTCAACAAGACATCCATCAATTGCAAAGGACTCCATCCAGCTATCACAGGACACCAAGTCATTTCAACATGAAACCAAGATAAGGTTAGAAAATTTGGGTACTTAAGTTACTCAATTAGCCATAGTGGTGGGTCGTTTAGAAGGTATGAGTTTGGGGAAGCTATCTACTCAACCAAACCATGCAAACGTGAGTGCCATCACGTTTAGGAGTGGGAAGGAGCTTCCATCTTCGGTAACCTCCTCAACTACTCTAACACCACTGGTTTCCATTCCGACATCGCCGGGTAAGTCTAAGGAGGAAGTATAACAAAATGAGAATAGTGAAGTAGAATTTGAAGGTAAGTACGTCTCCCTTACCTTCAGTTGAACCTTATGTACCTAAGGCTCCTTTTCTTAGTAGGTTGGTGAAATCAAAGTAGGAAAACAAGGATGAAGAACTGATTGAGATGTTTAAGAAGGTTCAAATCAATATCCCCCTCTTGAATGCAATCCAACAGATTACAAGGTATGTTAAATTTCTCAAGGAACTTTGCACAAAAAAGAGAATAGGTAAGAACAAGGAGCGTGTAGTGGTAAGTAAAAATGTTTCGGCCTTGCTTAAATGAAATATGCCTGAGAAATGTCATGACCCAGGTATGTTTACTTTGCCCTGTGTCATCGACAATAGAGTCATTAGGCATGTGATGCTTTATTTGGGAGCCTCTATTAATGTTATGCCTTATCATGTGTATGAGGATCTTAAATTAAATTATTTGCAAAAAAAACTGTCATATGCATTCAGTTGGCCAATAGATCTTACACTCAGCCTCTAGGAGTAGTTGAGGATATTTTGTTTCAAGTGAAAGATTTAATTTTTCTTGTTGACTTCTACATTTTGAAAATGAATGAGATCTCTACACCTGCTTCTTATACAATTTTGTTAGGAAGGCCATTTATGAAAACTGCAAAAACAAAAATTGATGTTGATAAAGGATCCCTTTATATGAAATTCGATGGAGAAGTTGTTTCATTCAATATGTATGATACTATGAAATTTCTTGGAGAATATTTGTTTCTTTGCATGATTGAAACTCATGGTTTGGTGGATGAGATTTTTTTTGCATGATGATGATGATTCTGATGAGTTGATTACCCCCTGTATTGATTTGGATTAACATGATCTATCCCTTTCTTATGTTGATGTTAGCAACCATGATAAACCTTCTTCTGAGATTAGTCTTGGTGGTTTGTAGGTACAAGAGATTGAGTTAAAAGTTCTCCCTAATAATCTAAAGTACATGTACTTGGGCAAAGGAAATACCTTTTCTGCGATAATCTCTAGAGAACTAACACTAACCCAAGAGGGCTCTTTAATGGAGACTTTGAAAATGTATAAGAAATTCATTGGGTGGACCCTTGATGACATCAAAGGGATAAGTCCTTCTCTTTCCATGCATGGAATAACCTTGGAGGACGGAGCTAAACCACAACTCAGCCTCAAAGAAGGCTTAATCTCACAATGAAAGAGGTTGTGCTTAAGAAAATCATCAAACTTAATGAAGCCGACATTATTTACCCAGTTCTTGATAGTCAATGGGTAAGTCCAATTCACGTCGTACTAAAGAATATTTGTATAACAATTGTGGAAAATGATAAAGGTGAGATGATGCCAATGCACGTTTAGAAAAGATGGAGGATGTGCATCAACTTTCGAAAGCTTAATGAGGTAACGAAAAAGATCATTTTTCCATTCCTTTTCTTTATCAGATGGTGGAACGGCTTACCAGAAAGCCGTACTTTTTTTTTTTTTTTTTTTTTTTATGGATTCTTAGGATTTTACCAAATCCTGATCGCTCAAGAAAACCAAGAAAAGATGACCTTCACCTACACTTATAGGACTTACACCTTCAGGAGGATGCCTTTTGAGCTTTGCAATGCCCCAGGTACGTTCCAAAGGTGTATGATGAGTATTTTTTCAGATTTCATAGAAAAGTGCATCAAGGCTTTTATGGATGATTTTATAGTTTGTGGAGAGTCTTTCAATGATTGTTTGCATAATCTCAGTCTTGTGATGAAACATTGCATTCAAACTAATTTTGTGCTTAACTATGAAAAGTGTCACTTTATGGCCTCATTATTGGGCTTAACGACCAAAATCTCGTAGGGTTCTGTAATTTGAAATTGTATTGTAAAAACATTTTATTTATTTCATAAAATATGAGATATTTTATTTGACATTTAGTAGCATTAAACCCAAAAGTCAATAAACTAACATCCAAGGTTATCTTTTAGAGCTTAAACATGTATGTAGAGACATACAGGTGGATCATATTTAAGTGATAACCTAAATGGTTTGTAGTAGATAGATAAGGTTGGATACCTTATCCTGGTGACACTGCGAGTATGGCCTGCTTTGTAGATGTTACAATTGTTGTAAAGTGCTACAAATGATCTGATCTTGATCATTCATGTGGAGACATATGAGGGAGGGTATTCTATACAAAGGAGTTTGTATAAGACCAAACCACGAAATGACTAGTCTCATTATATAACATCATTCATAATAGAGACTTACATTTCACCAGGATGACCATAGATGACATGACCTAAATCCTGAATGAGTTGTGAAATTCTGCCTATGAAGGCGGTCCTTTTATTTGTATGGGTAAGAGTGGCCAGATCGCTGACTCAACAAGCTTACCATTTTGGGGATTCGTTTGATTGGAGAGCTGAAAAACACAGCTACACAAGATGAAATTCACTCATTCCCTAAGGACGGGATAAATAGATAAATTGCTCTCTTAAGGGTTGATTCTAGGGCTTGAACAATGTGGTGCCACATCCTCTTCAGACCTAAGAAGGGTTTGGTTATAATTGGACTATGACTTATTGTTCATTAGAAGGATCAGTGGTACTTAAGGAGTTAGATGTAACTACATATGCAAAATGGTACTTTTGGCCTAGCTGTACTTACGAGCAATCTGTGAAGGGTCATCTACTATTGACTGGTTATATCTAATGGACACAAAAATAAATTTGTAGTGCGAATAGTGCAACTGTCGATCTTTAGTGGAGTACTCAACAGTTAATGGATACTGAATAATATAATTAAAGTAGTTTAATTAATTATTCAAGTACCATTGAAACTTCAAGCTATAGATCTATGAGATCTCCTCTATAGCTCAATAGGGATTAAATGAGAATCAATTTTGGATTAATTTGAATTATTCACTAATTGAGGGAATTTATTATATGTGATATAATTAATTTAGTCAAATTATATATGATATAATTACTATAATACATTTGATACATTATAATATAAAGTTTATTTGAGAGGAAATAAATATTTGAATATGATTCAAATATTAATTATATGAATTGGATTCATATAATTAGATTTAATATAAATTGGATTTATATTAATTTCATTGGTGAGAGAATTGAAACTATAGGTTATATGTTATATGTGATAAAACATATAGTTATGTATATATGTATAATAAATAATTTATTATATATATAATATTAATTAATTAAAATTAAATGAATTATAATTTAATTCTATTTAATTTAAATTAATGGGAGAGAAATAAATTCTCTCCTCTATTCTCTCTCAACCTATGTACTGTGAGTGAGTGATTTTTTTAGATACTTTTTATTCTTCTTCTTTGTTTTGAGAGATAGTGAATACACAATAGTTTTTTCTCAAAATTTTCTCTACACATCTTTCATCTCCTCTCTTTTAATTTTTCCTTTCCCTCCCTAAAAATCACAGAGTCCACAAAACTCTTGTGATTCTTATCCCACAGAATATAGAGGAAATCAAGTGGTGGTGGCCATTTGGGGATCGTGTTTGTTCATAACCATTCTTGGAGAGGAAACACGTGAAGAATGGTTCTTCAAAGGTAATGCATAATGTTTTGTTCGTTTCTGTAAAATTATTGATTCTATAAAAATTGGGATTTGGGTTCGATCCTCGTTTCTGCTCAAAGACCTTTACCGGATCCTTCACTCACATGGTATTATTTTAGAACATCTAGTTTCTACTAAAGGTATTGAAGTGGACAAGGAAAAAATAAATGTTATTGCTAACCTTCCCTATCGTACATGTATTAGGGAAATTCATTCTTTTATTGGTAGCACAGATTCTTACAGGCCTTTTATCAAGGACTTTTTGAAGTTGGCTCTTCCTCTATCCACATTGTTGCAGAAAGATGTTCCATTTGAGTTTGATAAGGAGTGTAAGAAGGCATTTGACACTTTGAAGGAAAAGCTGACCACAACTCCAATTCTTTAGCCCCTACGATAGGACATTCCATTCGAAATAATGTGTGACACTAGTAATCTAGTAGTGGGAGTAGTTCTGGACAGCGGGTTGACAAGAAAAGTCATGTCATATGTTTTGCATTGAGGACCCTCAATCCTACCTAACTCAACTACACCACGACTGAAAAAGAGTTTTTGGCTATTGTTTTCATATTAGATAAATTCTGATCTTATATTCTTGGTTTTCCTGTTACAATTTATTCTGACTATTCTGCCCTTAGGTACCTCATGACCAAGAAGGAGTCCAAACCTCGACTTGTTTGGTGGATTCTTCTCCTCCAAGAATTTAACTTGACCATCAAAGATAGGAGGGGGGTAGAAAATTCAGTGGCGGACCACTTAAGCAAGATAGTGCAAGAAGAAGATTCTACACCTATATGAGCGGATTTTCCTGATGAATATTTGTGCCAGATAGCCACATCGATACCACGATATACTGACATGGTTAATTTCCTGGTGACTGGTAAGTTCCCTCATGATATGCTTAGTTCTAGGAAAGCTAAATTGTGTAATGACTCTAAATACTTCGTTCGGGATCCATCTTATCTTTGGAAGATTTGTTCTGACCAAATCATTAGGAGGTGTATCCAAGATGAAGAATTTGAGTCAGTAATTTCATTCTGTCATGAGCTGACATGTGGTGGGCATTTTAGCCCTAAGAGAACTGCTAGGATGGTCTTAGATAATGGTTTGATTTAGAACTCTTTATTTGCTGATAGCTATGCATTTTATAAATCTTGTGAAAAGTTTCAGAGGGCAGGGTCTATTTCTAGAAAGAATGAAATTCCACTTAACTCAATTCTTGTCTGTGAGGTTTTTTATGTCTGAGGGATGGATTTTATGGGGCACTTTCCCTCTTCTTATGGATATTTGTATATCTTGTTAGTCGTTGATTATGTGTCGAAGTGGGTTGAGACTATCCCCACTAGGACTAACAACATTGTTGTTGTTTCAAGATTTTTGAAGGCTAACATTTTTTCCAGGTTTGCTATCCCACACGCTATAATCAGTGATCAAGGTTCCCACATCTGTAACTGGACCATTGAGGTACTTCTGAGGAAGTATGAAGTCCATCATTGTGTTGCCACTCCATACCATCCTCAGATGAATGGACAAGCCAAGATATCAAATCCAGAGATTAAGAGTATCCTTGAGAAGATCGTCAACCCAAAAAGGAAAGAATTGAGCACGTGCCTTGACGATGCTCTTTGGGCTTATAGGACAGCTACAACTTTTAAAACCCCCCCATTGGGATGATGTCCTTTAAGCTTGTCTATGGCAAGGCGTGCCATTTGCTCGTAGAGATCGATCACAAAGCCTATTGGGCGGTTAAACAGTGCAATATGAGTTTAGCTCAAACCGGTGAAGAAAGGCTTCTGGAATTGCAAGAGTTGGAAGAGTTGTGAATTGAAGCCTACAAGAACTCTAGACTTTACAAGGAAAAGGAAAAACTAATTCATGATAAGGGTCTCGTGAGGAAAGAGTTCAAGCTTGGGGAGAAGGTGTTGCTTTTCAATTTGCACCTCCAACTCATATCAGGTAAGTTTAAGTTCAAGGGGCTTGGTCCGTTTGAAATTATTAATCTTTTCCCCTATGAGGCGATCGAGACCAGAAGCTTGGAGACTAGAAAGGAGTTCAAGGTGAATTGGCAACGTCTCAAGGTCTACAATGAAGAGGAAGCCAGCCTAGATCACTCAAACTTTGTATTGACATCATCTTTGTTCATTTGAGCACATCCTCACCCAACATCGAGCAAAGGATGATAAAGAGTTGTGCTTCCTAGAGGCAACCAAGCGTCAAATTTATCTGCTTTCATTTTCTTTTCTTTATTTCTTCTATTTCTTTCATTTATTCTTGGCCAATAAAAAAAAATCCAAAAGAAATAATTGAAAGAATGATGGATTATTCTCTTTCTTTTTACATGAAATTTTATTTTTGGCTCTTTGTTGAGAGGTTTTCCCCAGATTCATACTCGTATCCAAATCCAGGGGAGTTTTTCTGTTCCCGTTGCTCCCTCTCTTTATCCTTTTGCATGTACTTTTTCCTAGTTATACATTGAGGGAAATGCATACTTTTAAAGTTGGGTGCGAAACATGCTTCTTATTTTCTAATTTTGTGCATTGCATTTACCATATACGTTTTTTTTAATGGGATAGTTGATACTTGGTATAGTGAAACACAGCTGTTGAATTCTTTTTGATAATTGAATTGATTCTTTTATTCATATGTTCTCTAATTAGCCTTGGGAATCTGAGCTCAGCTTTTTGTGATTTGAATAATTTTTTTTTTGTTGCTATGAAATGAAATAGAATCTCTGTGCTGAAATTTTTTTTGAACGTTTGGTTTTACATGATCTGTTTGCTCTGTTTGTTGTTTCCTTTCGATGACAAGTAAATGATGCACTCACTGATTTTTATGTGTTCAAGAAAGAAATTCTTTCATGATTTTGAGCTCTTTTTACAAATCTTTTCATGTAAACACATGCATAATGAACCCAAGTCGATTTTTTTTTTTTTTTTTTTTTTTTTTTTTTTTTTTATAAATCCTAAAGTCTTAGAAACGGATTATCCCTTTTAGTTTATTGTTGTCACCTCGAAAGACCCACTATTAGCTTAGGAGAAACTTTTAGTACCTGAGAGCAAAATTAGACATTGAGAAAAAAGAAGCCTAGTGTGAATAAGAGAAAAAAAATAAGAAAGATAAGCAAATTAGTTGTTTGAAAGAAAAAAGAGGTAAAAGCTAGCTTGCTTAAAAACAATAGTGGTGTGTGTGTACGGATAAAGGAGAAAAGAGTTACCTCTGTCGTATCTAGTTAGGGCCCCACGAGAAAAGAGTGGATAGGTTCCTGGCGATTGAGTGTGAAAGCTAGCCCTCTAGGTAAAGTCGATGCCCTTTACATTTTATGTGTGTGAGTTTTAGGCACTCTTGGATAAGTGTTACTCTTTGATTAGCAAGAACGGTATGTCTTGAACTGATAACCGAGCCAGATTAGAAGGAAGATGTAATGGGAGTAGGATAAAGCTTTTTCGGATATTCTTTTATTTATGGAAAAAGTTTTCTTGGCCTTAGTGTTCATTTATACATGAGTTTTATTGCAAAAGCATCTTTTAAAATGAGCCTCAATTGAGTGTTTGAATTTCGATTGTCATGTGTTTTATTGTGTAGCTCGAAAGATTGTTAAAACTTGAGTTCGGAACCGTTAAATAGAGTGAACAGTACCTTATTGATTCCAAGATTTTATGTTACGACCTTGCTCGGGACGATCAAGTACTAAGTCGGGGGTGTTTGTTAGATCTCAAACAGAGCTAATTTTATGTCCTTAATCCTATTGATTTGAATAATTCTTGTGCTTTATTTGTCTTATTTGTAGGTACATCGATCTCGAAGAGCAAGTGTGTTATTGGGATGAAACCCGGGCAAAAAAGAAGAAAAAATGGGAGTTGGATGCACCATATTGAGTAAAGAGGTCAAAATGACCAAACTACGCTTGAGGGTAGCGTGATGCTGAAAGGTAGAGAGCATTAAATTCTGTACAAGCAGTTAGCATCGCAATGCCAGGCCAACGCTCCAACTCGACGTTGTTGGACATAATCAAGTAAGCAGGGCAACATTGCAATGCTACAAACTCCAACGGACGAGTGGTTTATGTGCATGCGTAATGCACCGTCACAGCAGCATCCCGCCTCTCCTTCGACGCTTGAGGTTTGATTCAGCAGTAGCGTTGCGATGCTGCAATCGTTCTACAAATAGAGAGTTTCGTTTATAGCAATGGGGTGTGAAGAAAAATACAAAAGGGAGAACGATTTTAGGCAATGATTGGGATGGTTTCTGGGCTATCTTTCACCAGATTCATCATTCTTCCCTCTTTATTCATTGATCTTTTGATATTCCTATGCAAGACTAGATAAATTCTTTCTTGGATATAGTTGTTTGTTCAGTTTCTTGAAGATTTCTAGTTGATTGTACTGAATTTTGTGAACTTTTTGGGTTTGATTTGGATTATATTTAATGGAGTTTTATTGAATTAATATGACAAATCAATTGTATAAAATTCTTGTTTGCAAAATTTTCATGGAGCTCTGCATAATTGATGGTTTCGTTGCACAAACTAGGATTGAATCTGTTGGCTAAGACTGTTTCTGATCTCACGCATATCTACCCTAGTTTAATCTTGCCCAATTAATCATGCTATAAGATTAGGCTTTCCAACTTATAGTATGTCTCAACACATGAACCATTTCGTAATGCAATTTAATTTTAACTTGGATTTCGCTGAGAAAGAAGAGTTCTAAATTAAATTAAGGTCAATTTGGTTTAATATCGAAATTTTCTAATTGAGCTATTAGTATCTCTAATAAGTTGTGGAGTTCACGGATTCGGTGATATTAATTAGTATCTAATGATTGAAATTGGATATACATATTATTCCCATGTCCCCTCTTATTGAGTTTAGTAGTCACAAGCACAGGAAACACATAGAGGGAAAATATCATATCATCCGAGAGATTGTGCACTAAGGGGACGCAATCGTCAGGCAGATAGCTTCAGAGCACAACGTTGTTGATCCATTTACAAAGGCCCTCACCGCTAAGGTGTTTGAAAGTCACCTTCAGAGTATGGGTCTATGGGACAGGTTACATTTAGACTAGGGCAAGTAGAAGATTTGTACTAGCCGTGATGTGCCCTAGTTTATTGTTTGTGTACTTTGTATTTTAGTTTGACTTTTACATTGTACACCACACTAGCTTTAGGTCAAGTGAAAGATTGTTGGGGTTGATGCCCTAAATCTTGTAGGGTTCTGTACTTTGTAATTGTATTGCAAAAACATTTTATATACGTAATAAAATATATGATTTTTTGTTTCAAAATTAGTTGCATTAACCATAAACCAATAACCTAACATCCAAGGTAAACCAATAACCTAACATCCAAGGTTATCTCGTAGCTTAAATGTATATGTAGAGACATATGGATCAGGTTGGATACCTTATCCTAGTTACACTACGAGTATGACCTATTTTGTAGATGTTACAATTGTTGTAAAGTGCTACAAATGATCTAATCTTGATCATTCATGTAGAGACATGTGAGCAGGGATATTCTATACAAAGGAGTTTGTATAAGATCGGACCACGAAATGTTTAGTCTCATTATATAACGTCGTTCATAATAGAGACTTACTTTCACCAGTATAACCATAGGTAACATATTCTGAATCCTGAGTGAGTTGTGAACTCCTGCCTATGAAGGCGGTCCTTTGATTTGTATGGGTGAGAGTGGCCAGATCACCGACCCAACAAGCCTACCATTTAGGCGATTCGTCCGATTGTGGAGCTGAGAACACAGTTGCACAAGAAAGAATTCACTCCTTCTCCAATATCGAGGCAAGTAGATAAATTGCTCCTTTAAGGGTTGATTCTAAAGCTTGAACAATGTGATGCCACACCCTCTCCTGGCCTGAGAGGGGTTTGGTCATAGTTGGACTATGATTTATTGTTCATTAGAGAAATTAGTGGTACTTAGGAGTTCAATGTAACTATAGGGGAAAAACAGTAATTTTGGCCCAATTGTACTTACGAGCATTTTGTGAAGAGTCATTGTATTGTTGATTGGTTTTATTCGATGGACACAGAAATATATTTGTAGTGCGAATAATGCAATTGTCAGTCTTTAGTAGAGTTTGTGACAATTAACAGATGGTGACTAGTTTAATTAAAGAGTTTAATTAATTATTCACTTACCATTGGAGCTTCAAGCAACATGTCCATGAGGTTCCCTCCGCAACTAAGCGGGATTTAATGAGAATCAGTTTTTGGATTAATTTGAATTGTTCAAATTAATTAAGTGAATTAATTAAACTTTAATTATATATGATATAACTACTATAATGTATTTGATACATTTTAATATTAAGTATTTATTTAAGAGAAATTAAATATTTGAATATGACTTAAATATTAATTATGTGAATTGTATTCATATAATTAAATTTAATATAAATAGGATTTATATTAAATATCGTTGTTGAGAGTTTTAAACTATAGGTTATATTGTATTGGATACAATATTGAACTATAGGTTATATGTTATATTTGATATAACATATAGATTAATATATATTATATGATAAAGCAGTTATAATATATATGTGTGTGTGTGTGTATGTGTATATATATATATATATATCCTTATTATTACAATTAATTTTAATATTAAAAAAAAACAGTTTTAACTCCCTTCACCTTTTTCTCTCCACAATGTGCAGGAGTGGAGGATAGGGCTTCAGTTTTCTTCTTCTTGAAAGAAATACACAAAAGATTTCTGTGTGTCTTTGCCCGATCCATTATCTCCTCTCTCAATCCTTTTCCCTCTCCAAATCCAAAATAGCCAGAGCTCTACATCCTCCTGAGTTCTCATCCTAAAGAATACCGCTGTAGCCTTTTTGGTGCTATCCATTTGCTTGAGGGAATTTGAACTGAAGAATCGTTCTTCAAAGGTAAGGGTTATGAACCATATTTATTTTTCATATAAATTGTTAAAAGCATGTTGTGGTTATTTAATTAAATGCATAATATTTTTTGTTTCTCTATAAAATTCTGTTCTGTGAAATTTTAGGAATTGGGGTGATCTACTTCCGCTTATGGTCCCTTCACAAGGTTCCTTCAATTGGTATCAGAGTATTGTTTATGGCCCAATTTTTCCAAAATTTTGGAATTGTTTTTATAGTTAATGGTGGAATTTATGCAATCTATCAAATGATTCATGTGATGATAGTTTTTATGGTTGTTTTGAATTGTTGGATAATTTCGGGTTCGCATTTTTTTTTGTTACTTTGTTTTTATTTTTGGTATGTAAAAGCCCATGTTTTGAGGCATAATTTTGCAATAGCATTTGTAATTATTAAGTCCTTAAGTCATTGGTGGGTTTTTCGGTGCTGATCTAGAGAAAACGAGACCAATTTCGACGGAGAAACGATGGATAACAAGGCTGTACAGTAATGACTATACCACAACGTTGCAACGTTGTGCCCTAGCGTTGTAACAACTGCGATGAAGAATAGTGTTGTATTCTCTCCGTAGCGTTGCAACGCTCTGAGTCAGAAAGAACCAACCAGTTCTGGTTCGATTCGGTTCGGTTCGTGAATCACTTGGTTTGCTTGCTGTTCAGTCGGTTCGAGCGGTTCGGGTTCGGTTCGAAGGCTGGATGGTTCGGTTTGAGCGATTCAAGGCCCGATTTGTTTGTTTTGAACCGGTTGATAATTATTCTCGTAATAGTTAGTTTCTTTTGTTAATTAAATTAATATAAGAGTTATATTAATTTAATTAATTTGTTAAGTGTCCAATCTCGGTCCAATCATTTTGTTTATTAATTATGCATTTGATGTATGATTTTTATTTATATTTATATGCCATATAGTATAGAATTCCACCATAGGTCATGCATTTAATTTCATGCATCATATTATAAATGTTATAATTATAGATGCATGATTTTATTTTATTGCATGCTCATACATCATATAATATAAATGTTATAATATATGCATGCATGAATTGATAGCATATCCATGCTTAATTTATATAATATATAGTTCAATGAATGTATGGATGTATGCTATAGTTCTTTTCATTATCTACTTATGTAAATATTATATATGTTAGTAATGAAGTAAAAAGGCATGAAGCCTGACACTACCTTATATAATTTATAAATGTTATAATTTTCTAAAGTATGTCAAAACATGTAATGTATGGTTGTAATTTATTTCTTTTGTTTATAATTGTTATCACAAAATGAAATTAAAGACTAAAATCAATAATTCAGAGTTGCATGCAAATCTTAGGTTAAAATAATTTTTTAAATTGTTTTAAAACATGATTCACATAGACCTAAGATCACGTTTCTAATGAGATTAGCAATTTAAGTTTAATCTTTTAATCGGTTTAATTGGATTAAACTAATTCTTAATAAAAGATTAACTTTGTAAAAAAAAAAAAGTATCTATAAAGGACCTTTTGTCTAAGGCGAGTTCTATCTAGCTGGGGTGTTTAAGTTGATAGAAACATAACACCCTTACCTGGGAACTTACCTAGAAAGGTGAATTAGATATATTTGTTACATGCATGCAAGTTTGATTAATGTTTGTTAAAGAGTTTAGTAGACCATAATCAAAATTGTTTAACTATCCAAAGGCAAGTGTTTTTATTTTTTGGGCAAATTAAACAATCACTTAGTTAAAATCAGTAGCTGAATTTTCCTAAGATAATTAACCATAGATAAAATTCTCAGTGGGAGGAAAATGGGGTATATGATACTTCATTTTATCCTTTTCACATTTCTCACTTAAAGTTCACACCATGAGATCTATACTCGGCCTCGAAGCACCTTAAGTGTCCCCCTACGGATGGCATTTGTATAGGTCAATATCAAGGTGAATGGAGAGAGTGTTTATAGTAAGTAGGAGCGGGATGTGTGACAACATATTCCTCGGTCTCTCTCATTAGTTTGAAGTAAAGTTTCGTGCATGGCCTCATGGCACCTTGAATGTCCTCCTATAGGATGGCATTTTTGCATGACACTTTATTCAAACTGTAGCAATGGCTAGGGTTACTTTAGTTTCATGTTTCAATCGGTTTTTCCCTACGATTGGCTCATCGGGGCAGAACTCTAGGACCTAAAATGAGGATAGCTACAAGAAATGTTAAGCGAGTTTAACAAATTATGGACCAAACAATGGTGACTAATAGTGACAGTAACAAGGAGTTTTTCTGTCCATTAGTTAAGATTGTCTCATTTTAGTGAAGGAGCACTTGATCACCCTATGGTGACTTTTATCCTATCTCATTGAAACATCATTGCAAAATTGATGTCACTTAGGGTACATTAGACTATTTTGCTAAAATATTGATTGGTTGTTTTGATGGTTTAATGCAATTAGACTAATTATAAATAATTTGTATGGTTTAAACAATCTTTCCAATATGAATTCCGCTACGCTTAATTTACTTGCCGCTGGCAAATTAATGGGAAAAAATTACACTTCTTGGAAAAACAAGATCAACATAATCATTATCATCGATGACCTTCATTTTGTCATTATGGAGGACTGTCCTCCCATTCCAACTCTCAATGTTGCTCGAAATGTTCGAGAAACATACGAGTGATGGACATGGACAAACGAGAAGGCCTGAGTGTACATTTTGGCAAGCCTTTCCAAAGTCTTGGCCAAAAATCATGAGCCCATACTCACAGCCCGTGAGATTATGGAGTCCCTGAGGAGAATGTTCGAACAACCATCCACACAGCTCAGGCACAACGCTCTCAAACACATCTTCAATGCCTATATGCAAGAAGGGGCATCTGTTTAAGAACATGTTCTGAACATGATGGTCCACTTCAACATGGCGGAGATGAATGAGTTCGTCATCGATGAAGCCAGTTAGGTTAGCTTCATTCTGGAATCTTTTTCCATAAATAAATACATTGAGCGGAAGTATCATATCATTCGAGAGATTATGCACTGAGGAGACATGATTGTCAAGCAGATAGCTTTGGAGCACAACGTTGCTGATCCATTTACAAAAGCCCTCACGGCTAAGGTGTTTGAGGGTCACCTATAGAGTATGGGTCTATGGGAAAGGCCACATTGAGACTACAACAAGTGGAAGATTTGTACTGGGCATGATGCGCCTTAGTTTATTTTTTGTGTACTTTGTATTTTAGTTTGAATTTTACATTGTATACCCTATTAGCTTTAGGTCAAGTGGGAGATTGTTAGGATTGATGCCCTAAATCTTGTAGGGTCCTGTAATTTGTAATTGTATTGTACAAACATTTTATTTATGTAATAAAATATATGATGTTTTGTTTCAAAATTAGTTGCATTAACCACAAACTAATGAACTAACATCCAAGGTTATCTTGTAGCTTAAACGTGTATATAGAGACATACGTGTGAATCATGTTTAAGTGATAACCTAAATGGTTTATAGTAGATGGATAAGGCTGAATACCTTATCCTGGTTACACTACGAGTATGGTCTGCTTTGTAAATGTTACAATTGTTGTAAAGTACTACAAATGATCTAATCTTAATCATTCATGTGGAGACATGTGAGTGGGAATATTCTATACAAAAGAGTTTGTATAAGATCAGACCACAAAATGTTCAGTTTAATTATATAATGTCGTTCATAATAGAGACTTACACTTCACCAGGATGACCATAGGTAACATGACCTGAATCCTGAATGAGTTGTGAACTCCTGCCTATGAGGGCAGTCCTTTCATTTGTATAGGTGAGAGTGGTCAGATCGGCGACTCGAAGAGTCTACCATTTTGGGGATTCGTCTGATTGGGGAGCTGGGAACACAGCTATGCAAGAAGGAATTCACTCCTTCCTCGAGGTAGGGGTAAATAGATAAATTGCTCCCTTAAGGGCTGATTCTTGGGCTTGAACAATGTGGCGCCACACCCTCTCTTGGCCTGAGAGGAGTTTAGTCATAGTTGGACTATGATTTATTGTTCATTAGAGGAATCAATGGTACTTAAGAAGTTAGATGTAACTATAGGGGAAAAACGGTAATTTGGCCCATACTTTTGAGCATTTTATGAAGGGTCATTGTATTGTTGATTGGTTATATGCAATGGACATGGAAATATATTTGTAGTGCGAAGAGTGCAGCTATCGGTCTTTAGTGGAGTTCCCGATAGTTAATGGATGATGAATAATTTAATCAAAAAGTTTAATTAATTATTCACATACCATTAAAACTTCAAGCTACAGGTCCATAAGGTCCCCTCGGTAGCTCAACAGGATTTAATGAGAATCAGTTTTTGAATTAATTTTAATTGTTCAAATTAATTGAAGAAATTAATTATATATGATATGATTAACTAAATTTTAATTATATATGATATAATTACTATAATGTATTTGATACATTATAATATTAAGTATTTATTTGAGAGAAATTAAATATTTGAATATCATTCAAATATTAATTATGTGAATTGTATTCATATAATCAAATTTAATATAAATGGGATTTATATTAAATATCTTATTGAGAGAATTAAACTATAGGTTATATCGTATTGGATACAACATTGAACTATAGTGTTATATTTGATATAGCATATAGTCTAATATATATTATATGATAAAGTAGTTATCACACATACACACACACACACATATATACACATTAAGGTTTATTATTAAAATTAATTTATTAATTTTATTTTTAAAACAAACAGTTTTAGGGAGGGAGTTGTACTTTTCTCTCCACAACGTGCAGGAGTGGGGGATAGGGCTTCAGTCTTCTTCTTCGTGAAATAAATACACAGGAGAGTTCTATGTCTTTGCTTGATCCATCATCTCCTCTCTCAGTCCTTTTCCCTCTCAAAATCCAAAATAGTTAGAGCCTTACATCCTTCTGGGTTCTCATCTTAGAGAATATCGTGGTAGCCTTTGTGGTGTTGTCCATTTGCTCGAGAGAATTTCAATTGAAGAATCGTTCTTCAAAGGTAGGGGTTTTAAACCCTATTTATTTTTCCTGTAAATTGTTAAATGCATGTTGTAGTTATTTAATTAAATGCATCTGATTCCGCTTATCATCCCTTCACAGGGTTCCTTCACCCGACCGCCCAAAACTCGAACCGCCTCGAACCACTCGAACCAAGTGAACTAGACGTGAACCAGCTGAGCCTCGAACCAAACCGCATACGAATCAGTCGAATTTTTCCATCTCGGAGCATTGCAACATTGTGCCCTAGTGTTGCAATACTATGAAAAAATTGATTCGTCCGCCTTATTGCAACATTGCAACGTTGGGGCACAGCGTTGCAATGTTACCCACTGTACAATTCTGATTTGCTTCGTTTCTTCTCTAATTTGGGCCTCATTTTCTCCAAAGAATCACCGAAATCAGCACAAACGACTCAAGACTTTAAATTTACAGACTCAATCGCATTTAATGCCAAAAAACAAAGGGCTCTTACAAACCAAATTGTTAATTTAAAGCAAAACTACAGACCAATCCCGAAATTATCCACAATTGCAAACCATTCATTCATCCATTCATCGATATGAATAAAATAAGAATTTAACCCATCAAGAAACTAAATATTTAATTCTGAAAAATTAAAATTAGGACTAAGAACCTCCGCTCTGATACCAACTAAAGGAACCGTGAGGTCCATTGCAGAAGTGCGTATCGTTCTCAAATTTTTAATTTCACATAATGATAAAATTCAAAATCCAAATTATGCATTTTAACAAAAATTACAACATGCTTTTGAAAGAAAACAAAGAAGTGAATTAGGGTTGGAAAAAAAACTTACCCTTGAAGAACAAACATCTTCACGTATTCCCTCGAACCGGCCATGAACAATTCGATGAGGCCACTACCAGGCGAAGCCTTCTGTATTCTCTTGTGGGTAGAGAATTGGTAGGAGGTGTGGGCTCTGTTTCTTTTGGAAGAGGGAGAGAATATTTGAGAGGGAAGGAATTTTTCTGGTAAAAATTGCGTTGGGGAATAAAACTCACACATAGCCTTCTCATTGTGTTCTCTCTTGTGAAGAAGATGAAAAACGTAAAAACCCCCAACCCCTCTTTCCATGATTGATTGAGGAGAGAATTAAGGGGAAAAGTTATAACTCTCTCTTTGAAATTTTAATTTTAATTAAAATTAATTTAATTTAATAAATAAAACAAATGTATAATAACTAACTTATTATATATATAAAACTATATGTTATATCAAATATAATACATAGGCTATAGTTTACATTATATCAAATATAATATAATCTATAGTTTTAATTATCTCAATCAATCATGGTATTTAATATAAATCAAATCTATATTAATTTTAATTATGAACCCAATTCACATAATTAATATTTGAATCATATTTAAATATTTATTTCCTCTCAAAATAAACTTTATATTTTAATGTATCAAATACATTATGTTAATTATATCACATATAATTCATTTAAATTAATTATATCATATATAATTCATTCCCTCAATTAATTTGAACAATTCAAATTAATCCTGTACAAAAAGTTTGTATAAGACTGGACCACAAAATGTTTAGTCTCTCTTTATAACACCATTGCTAGAAGTGACTTACATTTCACCAGGATGACCATAGGTGACTTGACCTTAATCCTGAGTGAGTTGTGAATGAGCCTATGAAGGTGATCCTTTGATTTATATGGGTGAGAATGACTAGATTCGCCGACTCAATATACCTACCATTTTTGGGATTCGTCTGAGTGGGGAGCTAGAAACTCAACTACACAAGATGGAATTCACTTCTTCCCTTTGTTAGGACAAGTAGATGAATTGATCCCTTAAAGGCTGATTTCGGATCTTGAATAATGATGGCTCTCACCTTCTCACTGGCTAGAGAGGGGTCTAGTTATAGTGGGACAGTGACTTATTGTTCATTAGAGGGATCAATGGTACTTAAGGAATTAGATGTAACTATAGGGGTAAAACGGTAATTTTGACCCAACTTTACTTACAAGCAATTTGTGAAGAGTCAACGCATTATTGATTGGTTATATCCATGGATACAAAAATATATCTATTGTGCGAAGAGTGCAGTTGTCGGTCTTTAGTGGAGTGATCGACAGTTAATGTATGTTGATTAATTTGATTAAAGAGTTTAATCAATTAATATCGTATCATTGGACCTTCAATCTGTAGATCCATAAGGTCCCCTTGTTAGCTCAATAAGGACTAAAGAGAATCAAATTAATTTTGGTTTAATTTAAATTGTTCAGATTCATAAAGGGATTTAATTGTATAAGATAAAATTAAGATAATGCATGTTGATACGTTATAAAGTGTATTGTGTGTTGATACATTATAAAGTTTAATGAGAGAGATAAGTATTTGAATATGATTCAACTATTTATTATATGAATGAGATTCATATAAAAGATATATGTTAAAATTAATGTGAATATAATTCATATTAAATCTATATAGTTTTATGAAAGAGATAAGTATTTGAATATGATTCAAGTATCTATTATATGAATGAGATTCATATAAAAATTAAATGTTAAAATTAATGTGAATATGATTCATATTAAATCTATATAGTTTGATGAGAGAGGTTGTTATTTGAATATGATTCAAATATTATCATATAAATGTGATTCGTATAAAACTATAGGTTAAATTAATATGAAATGATTTATATTAATACTATACTTATATGAGAGAATTATATACTATAGGTTATATTATATGTGATATAATAAGCTATAGGTTATATATTATATAAGATATAAGATATGGTATTCACTCATATTAATGTAATATAATTAAATTTTGAATTCTTGAAATTCAAATTAAGTACAACTCCATGGGAGTTATTGAAGAGGTTATTTTTTTAACTCCATTCTCTCGATTAAATGAGTGGCAGAGGAGAAAAATAAATGAGTGTTTTCTACGTGAAATAAAGAAGCAGAAGAATGGTTCTCTTTGCAAGATCTCTTCCTCTGTGACATTCATCTATGAAAAACTCCCTCTAAAGATCTCTTTTCTTCTTCCCTTACCAAAGTCCATGGGCAAGCTCACCACTCTGCCTTTGGTTCTCTCCTTGAGAATAACAAGGAAGACTTCTTTGGTGGTGTCCAAGATGCAAAGCGTTTGTTACTTGTTCGTGGTGCTCAGGTTCGAAAGAAGAAATTTCATTCATGATCGTGACCACTGGAAAGGAAGTAAAAAGATTGGATCTTTAAGAGTTAGTATTAATTTCCATTTCTTTTCAACATTTATAGAAGCATGCTTAAGATATGTATGTTTATCGTTGTCTCCGTTTGCTCTATTAATTTAAGTTTCTATAAAATGTATTTCGATGAAAAACGATTGTGTTGGGTTGTATGTCCTAAAACTTGCAGTTTGTAAAGTTAAACATATTATATTATCAATAAAGATGTTATTCGACATTCCTTCAATAAAGTTGTTATTGAATCTATAAATTGCACTAATAAAGTCTAAATCTTATAAACTAAGATCCACGACTATTATATGAATACTTGAACTTTATGTGGAGACATAAAAGTGGATCAAGTTCAAGTAAATAGTCAAAAGGATCTATAGTATACGAATAAGGTTGGGTGCCTTATTCTGGTAACACTATCGGATGTGGCCCACTCTGTAGTTGTTACAATTTGTTGTAAGGTACTACAAACGAAGTGATTCTGATTCGTTCATGTATTGACATGAGAAATGGGGACGTCCTATGCAATGAGTTTATGTAAGATCAGACCAAGAAATAAGTCACTTTTACTTTATAACGCTATTTACTGTTTAAGACTAACTATTTGCTTAAATGACCTAGGTAACTCGATCTTAATCCTAAGTTAACTATGAACTCCTGTTTATTCGAGATTATCCTTAGATTTTCATAGGTGAGGGTTGGCTTAACAGTGCCAGCTCAATAAGCCTCCCATTTCAGGGGTAAGATCGAGTAGATAGCTCGGGACATAGGGTGCAATAAGGAATTCATGTCTACCCGATTTAGGGATAGAAGAAAGGTTGTTCTCTTAAGTACTGAATTCAAGTCTTGAACAATGAGCCCTACCCTCTCATTGGCCCGAGAGGGATTCGGTTTAGTAATTGGATCACAAACCAATTGTTCATTAAAGGATAAGTGGAACTTAAGGAGAAAGACGTAATATCATGGGTAAAACAACATATTGACCTAGCCGTTATTACGAACAACCTATGAAGGGTCGACTATAGTGGACACAAATATATCTACAGAGAGAAGAGTGCAACTATCGAGCTATAGTGGTGTGACTTGATAGTTAACGAATACTGATTAATTTAGTATAAAGAGTTTTAACCAATTAATCATAAATCATTGGAATTCATGATCTGTAGGTTCATAAGATCCCTCTACTAGCTCGTAAAACATGAACACCTCGAAATAATAAATTGAGTGAATTTGGAATGATATCAATTTGAATTGTTCAAATTGAATTTCAGTTTGAAAATGTTCAAATTGAAATTAGGATTTGAATTTGAATAGTTCAAAAATTCGAATTATGGTTTGTATAATTATATTTGATATAATTAATTAACGTTTAATTTATTGAAATTAAAAAAAAATGGAGAGTTTATAATATTTAAATTTTGATTTAAATATTAATTATATGAATAGGATTCATATTTTAAATTAGGTGTGTGATTATTTATTTAATTAAAATTAAATTAATTTCTCACTTTATTTCAAATTTTAGAATTTGAAAATTTGATTTTGATTTTAATTAGTTTTGAAAAAACTAAAAACAGATAAAAAGGAAAATGGAAATTTGAAAATAGAAAGTGGAAACACCTCACTCTTGTGAAGTAGGAAGTGTTTCCTCTTCAATTACTCTTTTTCCACTTATTTTAAGTTGTTTGAGGTGTCAATCAGTTTACACTCCTATGCCTACATGTGAATTAAATACAAAACACTCCATTTTTGCTGATGGAGATGAGGCTTGCTGTTGGAAATAGGGTTTCTACAGAAAGCTTGTTCTTCATTTAAAAACCCATCTTTCCCTTCACAAAATTCACTCCAATTGAAGTTCCACCACTCAAGTTCAAGGCTGAGAATAGTAGAGAAGATCTATTGGTGGTTCACGTTGAATTGGAGCTAGAATCACGTGAATAACAACTTGGAACTGGGAGAATTCATCAAAGTTATGTTGTTGAGAAACCCTCTTCTTAAATTTCTGTTTAAGCATGCTTTTAGAACTCAAATTAAATGTAATTAGAGTGCTTATTGATTTTGTTTGCTTCTGTTGCATGTAATTTTATCTTATCAATTGGTATCTGAGCGTGATTTAAGCACTCAGTTAGCGTTAATTTGAGTTTTGGTGGGTGTTTTTCATACGTGTATGAAATAATGAACTGATGTGGCTTCTTTTGAGTTTTGGCATTGTTTTCTCTTCATTTATATTGTAATTCTTGTAATTGACTCTTATTTGATGAGTCTTAATGTGTATTTAAGTATCTGTAATTCGATTGGAGTCATTAGAAGTGGTTTTTTCAGCCACTGCCCAATACTCGATGCTCGATGCCCCATACTCAATGGTATTTAATGAAATACTCGATGCATGATGAACGATGCCATACTCGATGAGCAACTTAATGGTATTTTATGAAATACTCGATGCACGATGCCATACTCGATGGTACTCAATGCAACTCGGTGGTATTTTGTGAAATACTTGATGCATGATGCCATACTCGATGGTACTCGATGAGAAACTCGATTGTATTTAGAGAAATACTCGACGCTTGAGGGCATACTCAATGCTTGATGGTACTCGATGGTTTTTACCCGGTTCAGCCCAATTTTGAGCATTGGAGGTCCAGTTCGAGAGGTTCGGGTTCGATTCAAGGTGAATTGAGGGATCCAAAAGTGTTTTGGAGCCACTTTTTGCTGGTTTTGTAATAATTAGGCATTTTCTTGTTTGATAATGCCAAAACTAAAACCATATTAGTATATGTTTAATTATTTATGCATGTGATGTATATTATAATTAAATAAGTCTTGTATGTTCATAAAGTATGCCATGTAGATTTAAAATCTCATCATTAAGAAGTATGTTACATACATTGAAAGTATGTTATAAAATGTTATAATATATAGTATGCATGTATAGGGTTTCAAATGTTTTAATATAAATGTGAAGGAAATCATAAACAGAGGATCTCCTTGAACAGCATGCTACAATAGATTCAAGGGATAGAGTATGCGTACCTTTGAAGAACCATTCTTCAAGTATCCCTCGATCGATCTGCAACGCATCCACAACAAAAATTGAACGTAACGACCGGAACAACACGACCACGAACACAACGATCGTTTGGATGCTCCTCGAACCCAATTGAGTCCAACTCGATTCACGAACTGAGTAAAGACACCATCACAAGTGTTATCTTGGTATTCTCGGTGTGAGAATCCAGGAGTTGTGGGCTCTGTATGATCTTGGCTTGAGGAAGAGAGGAGGTATGCAATCGAGTAGACGATCGAATAAGTGGGAGATATGAAGTTGTCTATCACATAGACAATGTACTCAATCGTTTAAATAATGAAGCCTATCGCATAGACTTTGCTACTTGATCGTGTAGTAACAATTAGCTGAGTAACTATTATATAGTCAACTCTTAAACGATCGTTTAGTCTCAGTCAATGCTATCGCTTAGTAAAACTCCTTTACTTGATAGCTTTTTCTATGAGAATTTTTCCGAGTGAATCAACTTCTAATTTGGAAAACCATTTTTTTTAATCTCATGGTTACCATAAAACTTCCAATAACCTCCGACTCAATTGGATATTAGAAAAAAATAATTATCATATAATTAATATATTATAAATAAATATGATAACAAACATATCATATTATATTTATAACCTATAGTTTTAATATTTCATCATATGAAACATATAAATCAAAGTTCATTTTCTATTTTATGGCACTTAATATAAATCATATTTATATTAATTCCTCCAATTAATGTATCTCATACATCACATCAATTATATCACATATAATTGAATATCCTTTTGTTAATTTGAACACTTCAAACTAACCCAAAATCTGATTCTCAACTTGAACCCATTGAGCTTCCAAGGGGGCCTTATGAACTTGTAGCTTGAAGCTACAACAGTACGTGAACAACTGACTAAACTCTTTAGTGACGAGATCCACCATCCGTTAACTGTCGGGCACTTCACTAAAGACCGACAGCTGCACTCTTATCACTACAGATATATTTCTGTGTCCATATAACCAATCAACAGTGCAATAACCCTTCACGAATCGCTCGTAAGTACAGTTGGGCCAATTTACCATTTCCCTTCCATAGTTACATCTAACTCCTTAAGTACCACTGATTCCTTTAATGAAGAATAAGTCATAGTCCTACTACGACTGACTCCTCCCTTCCAAAGAGAGGGTGTGGCCACTATGTTCAAGACCCGGAATCAGCCCTTATGGGGGCAATTTATCGACTTACCCCTGCTTCGAGGAAGGAGTGAATTTCGTCTTGTGTAACTGAGTTTCCAGTTCCCCAATCAGACGAATCCCCAAAAAGGTAGGCTTGTTGAGTTGGAAATCTGGCTACTCTCACCGATACTAATCAAAGGATCGCCCTCATAGGCAAGAGTTCCCAAAAAACTTCTGATTAAGGTCATGTCACTTATGGCCATTTTAGTGAAATGTAAGTCTCAATTATCAATGGCGTTATATAAAAGACTAATCATCTCGTCGTCTGGTCTTATACAAACTCTTTGTATAGGATACCCTGCTCGCATATCTCCACATGAATGGTCAGGATCAGACCATCTGTAGCCGTTTACAACACTTGTAAACATCTACAAAGCGGGTCGTATCCGTAATGTCACCAGGATAAGATATCACTCCTTTATCCTTATACTACTGACCATTTAGGTTATTACTTAAGGCATGATCTACTTGTATGTCTCACACATGCTTGAGTTTACATGAAATAACCACAGATCTTAGTTTATTGGATATGGGTAAATGCAAAGAAAATTACATTTATTTTATTATTAACAATGTGTATAAACTATTTACAAACTACGAGACTCCGGGAGAATTAGGATACCAATCCCAAAAAAATGTTATGTTAAATGTTGAATGCCTTTGATGTATGTTATGGATGCTTAGTATGTCTAAAATTTTGTAAGTTGTTATAAAATTGGGTTAGACATTTAAAATCCATAAAAAAGATAAGTTGCATGCTCACGTAGGTTAACGACCTATTTTAATTGACAGCTTGTAAAATTTTGTTACAAACTCAACCGGTATATAATTTTGTCTAAGGCTAGGGGTACTTAAGTTGACGGTTTACGAAACACCTCCTACCTGAGGATTATGGCCAAATAATTGAGCATTGTTAACCAATTTTATGAGCAATAAGAAAGCGATGTGAGGTTTTAAAACTGGTTTATCACCTAGACATTGTAGGTTAAGTCCAATTATAAACGTTATATTTGGATAAACACCTAGACATAGGTTGTTTAATTAGCCAAAACAAACCTGAGTAAAAATATACCCAACCAAATAATAGGAAACTTCAATGGGAGTTTAATAGCATATATGATTAGAACACTTCAGTGGGAATTTAAGAATGCTTCAGTGGGAGATTAATAACATATACGATATGTTATTTTTAGCTCTCACGTCTCTAAGAGTTCATAATCAAGATTCATGTGACGCTTCGTATTACCCTAGGAGTGACCTCCATTCGGAAAGTGTTTACATAAATTGAGATTATAGTGAATATGGGAAGCTGTTCACAGTAAAATCAAAAGTGATGTTTTGATTTTCATTCTGATGTCCTAAGAGTTTCACACCGTGAGATTCATGTGATGCTCCCTATCACCCTGGAAGTGACCTCCATTTGGAAAGTGTTTACATGAGTCAAGATCAAGGTGAATGAGAGAAATTCATTCATGGTAAAATCAAATATACGATATATTAATTTCAACTCTCACATCCCTAAAAAATTCATACCATGAGATCCATGCAACGCTTCGTGTCAATTATGAACCTCGACTACTCCATTCATAAAAGTGTTTGCATAGGGTCAGATCAAGGTGAATGGGGGAAGTAGTTCATAGTAAGTGGGTGAAGGATATGTTTCAACACATCTTGCGAGCTCTTCTGTTTGTTTGGACCGTGAGATTTCTATGTTGCGCCTGCTTGTCACCTTTAAGTCGGCCTTGCTAGTCGTTTAACGATGGGTATCCCCTCGGAGGGTTGTAACATGGGATTTAGAACAACTAAAACTCCAGAAATGGATAAGATTTCTTAGGTCATTTTCCAACCTGGACTTTCCAATTCGGTAGCATTGTTGGGGCCGACCTCTGAGGGCTGAAAATGGAGGGTTACACTTACGGAATTACTAAAGTGTTAGTAAGTTCTGACAAAAAATAGTAGCTAAATGACTATCGGAATATGAGTTATTCTGGTGATAGTATTTAGTCAAGAATATCTTGCTTTAGTGAAGGAGTATTTGACTGCCACTCGGTAACACTTATTCTGAATCACTATAGTATCATTGTAAATAAATAATGATTATGGGTACATTATTACTTTTTGCTTAAACTTGATTTGGATTTAGTTGCAATTTACTAATAAGAATATGTTTACAATTTCTGCATGTCGAATTCTTCTAAAATACTCACTTCTACTTTAATTAACGGTAATAACAATTGAACATGCAAATTACTAGCAAATGATGATTCAAAACAAGTTTTAACAAAGGATTGTTCTCTATCTCCCAACTCATCTAAAGTTTTGAACAATATAGATGAGAATGAAAAATTCGAATGACAGAGTAAATGTGATTTACTAGTCATCGAAACATGGTTAGTGGAAAACGATAAAAAGACCTGGATAATAAATTTAGGTGTCGTTAATCATATTTGTATTTTTTTCTTAGGAAACTAGTTCTTGGAGACAACTTACAGAAGGCGAATCGACCTTTAATGTAAGGACCAGGGAGGTTGTTTGAGCTAAAGTAGTGGGAGATATGAAGTTATTTATAGGACATAAGTACATTTTACTTGAAAATGTTTATTATATTCCTTCTATGAAAAGGAATTTAATATCTGTCTCATGTTTGCTGGAACGAAATTACAAAGTTTCTTTTGAAAATAATGAAGTGTTCATTACTTCGAAAGATATTATATTTATTCTGTAAAATGAGAAAATAACTTGTACATGTTAAAATCGGCTGAGGTAAAAGTTGTTTTGAACATAAAGACATTTAAAACAACTGAAACTCAAAATAAGAAAAGGAAAGTTTCTTTAAATACCTATCTTTGGCACTTGAGACTTGGTCACATAAATCTCAACAGGATTGAGAGATTGGTGAAGAACGATCATCTAATCAGTTAGAAGATAGTCCACTACAGCCATGTGAATCTTGTCTTAGAGCCAAAGAACCCTTAGATCGGGTACATTCAGACCTTTGTGATCTGATGAACATTAAAGCTAGAGGAGGGTATGAATATTTCATCAGTTTCATTGATAACTATTCAAGGTATGGACATATTTACCTAATGCATCATAAATCTGAAACATTTGAAAAGTTCAAAGAATATAAAGCTAAGGTTGAGAACCAATTAGGTAAAAAACTTAAAACACTTCGATCAGATCAAGGTGTTGAGTATATGGTCTTCGAATTCCAGGACTATTTGATAGAGCATGGAATCCAGTCTTAACTCACTGCCCTTGGCACACCTCAACAAAATGGAGTGGCAAAAAGGAGAAACAGAACCTTGTTGGACATGGTTCCTTCCATGATGAGTTATGCCCAGTTACCAAGTTCCTTTTGGGGTTATGCAATTCAGACTGCAGTATATATTTTGAACATAGTTCCCTCGAAAAGTGTTTTGAAAACACCTTACGAGCTCTGGAGAGGACGTAAAGGTAGTTTACATCACTTCAGGATATGGGGATGCCCAACACATGTGTTGGTGCAAAATCCTAAGAAATTGAACATCGTTCAAAGGTATGCCTATTTATAGGTTATCCTAAAGAGATAAAAGGTGGTTTCTTTTATGATCCTCAGGAAGATAAAGTATTTGTATCAACAAACACAACATTCCTAGAGGAGGACCACATAAAGAATCATCAACCTCGCAGTAGGCTAGTAATAGATGAAATGACCAGAGAAATGACAAGGGCATCAACAAGAGTTGTAGATTGTGCAGGTTCATCAACAAGAGTTGTTGACGAAATCGGTACTCCACGTCCTTCTCAAGAGTTGAGATTGCCTCGACGTAGTGGGAAGGTTGTGCAACAGCCTGACTAGTACATGGGTTTAACTTAAACTCAAGTCATCATACCTGATGATGGCCTATAGGATCCATTAACTTTTAATCAAGCAATGGATGATGCGGATAAAGATCAATGGATTAAATCCATAGGCCTTGAAATGGACTCAATGTACTTCGATTTAGTCTGGGATCTTGTAGATCAACCAGAAGGGGTAAAACCCATTGGTTGTAAGTGAATTTACAAGAGAAAACAAGACCAAGCTGGAAAGGTACAGACCTACAAAGCTAAGCTTGTAGCAAAAGGGTTTACCCAAAGATAAGGGATGGTCTATGAAGAAAACTTCTCTCCGGTTACCATGGTGAAGTCTATTAGAATACTCTTGTCCATAGCTGCATTTTATGACTATGAAATTTGGCAGATGGATGTCAAAATAGCCTTCCTAAATGGCTATCTTGAACATAGTATCTACACGTCTCAACCAGAAGGGTTCATAAAACAGAGTCAAGAGTAAAAAGTTTGCAAGCTTAATCGATCCACTTATGGGTTGAAACAAGTGTCTCAATCCTGGAATATGAGATTTGACACTGCGATTAAATCTTATGGCTTTGAATAAAATGTTGACGAACCTTGGTTTACAAGAAAATCGTTAACAAAACTGTCACTTTTCTGGTTCTATATGTTGATGATATTCTACTAATAAGAGATGGCTGAGGTCAAGAGATGGCTTGCTATGCAATTCCAAATAAAAGATTTGGGTGAAGCACAATATGTTCTTAGGATCCAAATAGTTCGAAACCGAAAGAACAAACTTTAGCATTATTGGTGGGTTGGCGGATTCACCGTCATTCGTAAACATGTGCCGAACACAAAAAAAAAATTGTATGCTCCGAACTAACCCTTTATACTAATTAATAGCACAAGTAGTAAGTCCGAGGTCAAACCACAGAGAGCCGAATATGGATTCCTCAAGGATTGGAACTTGTAGGAAGTAACCAGAGGGGGGGGGAGGGGCGTTATTGTCATAAATTCTGAAATAAAATTGTTGAATAACTAAAGTACGCAATTAAACGAATATGATAATTTATCAATCGAATAAACAATTAGCTTGGGTAACTATAGTTTAGTTCATTCCTCATCAATTCTATCACAGACTACTCTAAAGATGCGTGAGAATATTCAAATTAAAACTTAGTCTACTTTATTAGAATCCTAACCAGTAGTCCATAAAATCAAGTTAATTAATAGAAAAATGAGGATCCTCAACCAATTAATCAATCAACAGGCATTAAGTTTTAGGGCAACCAATCAATCAATCAACACACATTAAGTTTTAGGGCAAAGCTAAGCCATTTAATTTATTTCCATCGTCTAATCAATAAATTGAGCGAGATTTATCTAAGTTAGAAAATAAATGCTTGCTAATTGGAATCCCAAATTAACACAACAAACCAACTTAAGTCTTGCTTCTAGGTGACGACTACCTAATGATTACAAATTACGGCCAATCAAAGCAATCAATTAAACATGCACAGCTAATTTGTCAGATTATCCCATACACGAAAATTGAAAAATAAGCTCAAGAAAAATACTCATATATTTATAATAAAAACTCACAGAATTACAATACGAGTCTCAAGAATTGAATTGGAACCTAACTAAACGAACAAACCTAAGCTAAGTTCTTACTCTTTAGCCTCTGATCATGCTCGAATTCATTACAATTGGCATAAAGGAAGACTTTTTACATAATTTTGGTGTAAAAAGGAAGCTAAAACTATGCTGGACAGAGCAGTAGTGTTCAAGAATTGGTGTACTTGGGGATGATGTTGATGATGATGATTTCGACTTACCAAAATTACTCTTTTAAAAAATTTTCGCAGCATCACAACGTTGTGGCACATAATGGTCGAGGTTCAAGCATGTGTTGCAGCACTAGCCTGACGCTGCGTTGCACGCACGCTAAGGCTATGCATCCGTTAAATCACGTAGCGTTGAACCGCTGCCTATTCTGTCTTCGAGCATTGGAGGGAAACCTTGGGGAGTGGTGCGACGGTGGCGTTGGGGCATCTCCGCAGCGTTGCACTCGAGCATTCTACCTTCTAGCGTTGAGCTAGCATTGTATATATTTATCCACTGGAGTTTTAGTCCAAGTGGGAGTATTGTTGGGTTGTATGTCCTAAACCTTGCAGTTTGTAAATTAAACATATTCTATTGTCAATAAAGATGTTATTCAACATTCCTTCAATAAAGTTTTTATTGAATCTATAAATTGCACTTATAAAATCTAATCCAATAAACTAAGATCCATGTTTATTATATGAATACTTGAACTTTATGTGGAGACAAAAAAGTGTATCAGATTCGAGTAAATAGTCAAAATGATTTATAATATATGAATAAGGTTGGATGCCTTATTCTGGTAACACTATCGGATACGGCCCACTCTGTAGTTGTTACAATTTGTTGTAAGGTGCTAGAAACGAAATGGTCCTAATTTGTTCATGTATTTACATGAGGAGGGGGCGTCCTATGCAATAAGTTTGCATAAGATCGAACTAAGAAATAAGTCACTTTTACTTTATAAAGCTATTTATTGTCTAAGACTGACTATTTCGCTTAAATGACCTAGGTAACTCAATCTTAATCCTGAGCTAACTATGAACTCCTGTTTATTCGGGATTATCCTTAGATTTGCATAGGTGAGGGTTGGCTCAACAGCGTCGGCTCAATAAGCCTCCCTTTTCAACGGTAAGACCGGGTAGATAGCTGGGGACATAAGGTGCAATAAGGAATTCACACCTACCCGATTTCGGGATAGGAGAAAGGTTGTTCTCTTAATTACTAAATTTAGGTCTTGAACAAGGGGGCCCACCCTCTCATTGGCCCGAGAAGGATCCAGTTTAGTGGTTGGATCACAAACCAATTGTTCATTAGAGGATCAGTGGAACTTAAGGAGTAAGATGTAATATCAGGGTAAAACAACATATTGACCCAGTCGTTATTACGAACAAACTTTGAAGTGTCGACTTACTGATTATGGTTAAATCAAGTGGACACAAATATATTTACAATGAAAAAAGTGCAACTATCAAGCTATATGAAGGATCTCTTGACGAAGAGCATCCATGAGCGCGTTCAGATCTTTCCGATTTCACCGTGACCGAAATACAACATATACATTCTAACATACAGTTATGCAAACAAACTGTAATTAACAGCATGCTTTGAACACTAAAATACAAAGGGAGAAAGTTCTCATACCAGTTGAAGACACTCTTCAAGCTTTGGAACTCAATGCAGCGGAAGACCTCTATGCGATCTCTATCGCCCAGTAAATGCGTCATCTAAAGCAACGCGGTCATCTACACGAATGGTAGCAACACGAACTATCACGAACAAGAGAACGTAGTAGGGACGACACCACCAAAAAGAAGTCCTTGGTATTCTCAGAGTGAGAATCCAAAGTGTGATCTTTGGTGAGTTTGGTAGAGGTAGGAGGAAGTACTAATCGTGTAGACGATAAGCAAGTGGGAGAGAAAAGAAAGCTATCATATAGCTAAATGTTTATCGTTTAGAAGAAGTTACACAATCGTGTAGATTTTATTAGACGACCGTTTAGGAAAAGTTAGACGGCCGTTTAGAAAACATGGCATACTATACGACCATTTAAGAAAGCTATCTGATCGTTTAGGAACTAGCGTGCAATCATTTAAGCGCGAGGTGTGCAATCATTTAGGTGTTGAGCGACTATCATACAGGCTCTCGACTTATGCGATCGTGTACGTTTCCACACTGATGCCAAATTTTTTCAAAATTTTTGAACTTTTGCAAAGTAAACGTTCTTGATGGAAAAAAATGTGAATGAAAGATCCCACTGAATTGAATTTGGTCCATGAATCTAAGAAATAGTGAGTTCATTTTATTCTTCGGTTACAATAACCAATAAGGCTGCTCCCACTAATGCACGTCCGAGAGAAATTTTAGGCCAATTATCATATAATTAACCAATTAAATAATTAATAAATATAATCATATTATATTCTTACCTTATAGTTTGATATCACATATCTACTATAGTAATTTCTCATCTACTTGATATAAATCATATTTATATCTAATTTCCTCCAAAATAATGTATCTCATACATTTAGCCAATTATATCATATATAATTAACCAGACCAATTATATCATATATAATCGAACTTCCTCTTGTCAATTTGAACATTTCAAATTAACTCAAATACTTATTCTTAACGTTATCCAAGTTACCTAGGGGACCTAATGGACCTGTGGCTTGAAGCTCCAACGGTACGTGAATAGCTGACTAAACTCTTTAGCCATGAGATCCACCATCCGTTAACTTTCAGGCATTCCACTAAAGACCAACAGCTAAACTCTACTTACCACAGATATATTTTTGTGTCCATCGGATATAACCAATCATGAGTACAATGACCCTTCACAGATGCTCGTAAGTATAGCTGGGCCAAATTACCGTGTTGCCCCTGTAGTTACATCTCACTCCTTAAGTACCACTGATTTCTCTAATTAACAATACAACATAGTCCAACTATGTGTGAACACCTCTCGAGCCAAGAGAAGGTGTGTGGTGCCATATCGTTCAAGCCCTGGAATCAACCCTTAAGGGAGCTATCTATCTACTTACCCCTGCCTCAAGGAAGGTGTGAATTCCATCTTGTGTAGCTGAGTTCCCAGCTCCCAAATCAGATGAATCCCCAAAATGGTAGGTTTGAATCGGCGACCTGGCCACTCGCACCCATACAAATCAAAGAACCACCCTCAATGTCAGGAGTTCTCAACTCACTCAGGATTGAGGTCATGTTACCTATGGTCATCCTAGTGAAGTGAAGTCTCTGTCATGAACGATGTTATATAACGAGACGTTAACACTTCATGGTCAGGTCTTATATGAACTCTTTGTATAGGACGCCCCCACTCGCATATCCCTAACACGAATGATCAGGATCAGACCATCTGTGACAAGTCACAACACTTGTGACCATTCCACAAAGTGGGCCGCATCCATCGCGTTACCAGGATAAGGTTTCCCTCTTATATCCATATACTACAGACCATTTTGGTTATCACTCAAGATATGATCCACTTATATGTCACCACATACATATTTGAGTTATATACAGATAACCAAGGATTTTAAGTTTATTGGTTTGTGATAAAGCAAATAAAACATGCAACTGAGCAAAATACAAGATGTGAAGTAAAATATCATATATTATACAACACAAGCGTTCGTACAAACTGTTTACAAACTATAGGACACGAGACTTTAGGGCATCAACCCCAACACTATAGTGGTGTGACTTGATAGTTAACGAATACTGATTAATTTGGTCTAAAGAGTTTTAGCCAATTATTCTTAAATCGTTGGACCTCATGATCTGTAGATCCATAAGGTCCCTCTACTAGCTCATAAGACATGAACATCTTGAATTAATAAATTGAGTGAATTTGGAATGATATCAATTTGAATTGTTTAAATTGAATTTCAGTTTGAAAATGTTAAAATTCAAATTAGGGTTTGAATTTGATATAATTAATTAACGTTTAAGTTATTGAAATTAAACAAAATTGGAGAGTTTATAATATTTAAATATTAATTACAAGAATAGGATTCATGTTTTAAATTAAGTGTGTGATTAATTTAATATTTGATATTAAATTATTATTTAATTAATTAAAATTAAATTAATTTCTCACTTTATTTCAAATTTCAGAATTTGAAATTTTTATTTTGATGTTAATTAATTTTGAATTAATTGAAATTAAAAACAAATAAAAGGAAAAATGGAAATTTGAAAATAGAAAGTGGAAATACCCCACTTTTGCGAAGTAGGAGGTGTTTCCTCTTCAATTACACACTTTTCCCACTTATTTTAAGCTGTTTGAGATGTTAATCAGTTTATACTTCAGTGCTTGCATGTGAATTAAATATAAAACATTCCATTTTTGCTGATGAAGATGAGGCTTTTTGCTGGAAATGGGGTTTCTACAGAAATCTTGTTCTTCATCTAAAAACCTATCTTTCCCTTCGCAAAACTCACTCCAATTGGAGTTACACCTCTCAAGTTCAAGGTTGAAGTAGAGAAGATCTCTTGATGGTTCATTGTTGAATTGGAGCTGGAATCACCTGAAGAGCATCTTGGAATTGGGAGAATTCATAAAAGGTATATTGTTGAGAAACCATCTTCTTAAATTTTTGTTTAAGCATGCTTTTAGAACTCAAAATGTAATCAGAGTGCTTATTGATTCTGTTTGCTTCTGTTGCATGTTATCTTATCCTATCAGATCATTCATTTCCATTGTGTATTCTAAATCCCTTCAATTGGTATCCGAGCCATATCATTTTTGAAATTTAGTTTTCTGTCCTAATTATAGAGTTTTGGTGGGATTTAAACGTTTCATTATGAATGTATGGAGGTTTGTACATGGATGTTTCAAAATTGGCTAGATTTACTGCTTCAAAGTTGTTTAGAGTTGTAATTGCTCGATGTTTTGGGCATTTTAATTCCCCTGTTGAGTCTGTAAGTCTGTGTCGCTTGATTTTCAAGAGTTACAGAGGCATTCAGTGCCATTTGGAGCAAGAACGGGCTAAAGATTGAAATAGAACAAAGGTTCTGTGTTAGAGCATAATGAGCAGCATAATTATACTGCCCTTTACGTTGTAATACAGAAGGGTTAGCGTCATTATCTGCCCTAAGCGTTATACTACGATGCAACTAAACTTGGACTAGCGTAATTACGCTCCCAACAGCGTTATGTTACGCTACGGCAAAGTTCAAACCAGCGTAACAATGCTGCCGACGAGCGTTGTTACGCTCCAAGGTTCATCCGCACGTGTGTCAGACGGTTCGTGAATGTGGTTTAGAGCATTCCTTTAGGCGGTTTCGGAGATATTTGTATTTAATTTGTAATATTAATTTATTAACTTGTATTTTAATTAATTAAATTAATATAATTGTTATATTAATTTAATTAATAGTTTAGGATATCAACTTTGGTCCATTATTGCTATTTATTATTTTGTACATGTGATGTATGAATTATTATTTATATATAGCATATTGTATGTCATATAGATTAAAATCCCACCATAGGATAACATAAAATCATGCATCATTTTTAATATAAGAGTTATATTATATAGTTGCATGATTTAGTTATGCATGTTCATGCATCATATTTAATATAAGAGATATTGTATGATTGCATGCATAATAACATGTTCATGCATCATACTTTAATATAAGAGTTATATTGTTTGATGTACAGTATATTTTGGGTTGTATGTTCTAAAACTTGCAGTTTGTAAAATTAAACATATTCTATTTGCAATAAAGATATTATTGAGGTTTATTCAATAAAATTGTTATTGAATATGTAAATTGCACTTGTAAAAAAAAAAATAAATCCAATAAACTAACAGATCCATGGCTATTACATGATTAATTGAACTTTATGTGGAGACATAAGAGTGGATCAAGTTCGAGTAGATAGCCAAAACGGTCTATAATATATGGATAATGCTAGATATCTTATTCTGGAAACACTATCGGATGCGGCCCACTTTGTATTTATTACAAACGATGTGATCCCGAATCGTTCATGTGGAGACATGTAACTGGAGGCGTCTTATGTAAAGAGTTTGTATAAGACAAAACTGAGAAATAAGTCACTCTTACTTTATAACGTTGTTTACTGTTTAAGACTGACTATTTCAAAGTGATGACCTACGTAATTTTACCTTAATCCTGACTAATTATGAACTCCTATTTATTCAAGATTATCCTTAAATTTGGATGGGTGAGGGTTGGTTCAATAGAGTCAGCTCAATAAACCCCCCATTTCAGGGGGTAAGACCGGGTAGATAGCTGGGGACATAGGATGCAAGATGGAATTAGCTTCTATCCGCTTTTAGAGATAGTGGAGAAGTTGTTCCCTTAAGTGTTGATTTCGGGTCTTGAACAAAAGGTTTCACCTTCTTATTGGCCCGAGAGGGACTCGGTTTGGTGATTGGATTACAAAACAATTGTTCATTAGAGGATCAGTGGGACTTAAGGAACAAGATATAATCTCGGGGGTAAAACAACTTTTGACCCAACCGTTATTAAGAACAACTGGTGAAAGGTTGACTTGCTGATTATGGTTATATTGAGCGGACAAAAATATATCTACAGTTAGGAGAGTGTAGCTACGGGCTTTAGTGAAGTGACCCAGTAATTAACAAATGTTGATTAATTCGGTTTAAAGAGTTCAGCCAATTAATCTTGAATCATTGGAGCTCATGATTTGTAGGTCTGTTAGATCCCCTACTAGCTCACAAACGGATTAAACCTTAGAATAGCGTGATGAGAGAATCAAGGGAATCAGTAATTATATGATATAATTATATGTTTAATTACTGAAATAAATGAAATTGGAGAATTGGATAATATTAAATTTGATTTAAATATTAATTGCATGAATAAGGATTCATGACTAACTATGAACTCCTATTTACTAGCTCACAAACGAATTAAACCTTAGAATAGCGTGATGAGAGAATCAAGAGAATCAGTAATTATACGATATAATTATATGTTTAATTACTGAATTAAATGAAATTGGAGAATTGGATAATATTAAATTTGATTTAAATATTAATTGCATGAATAAGGATTCATGACTAACTATGAACTTCTATTTATTTGATATTATCCTTAAATTTGCATGGATGAGGGTTAGTCCAATAGCGCCAGCTCAATAAACCCCCATTTCACAAACGGATTAAACCTTAGAATAGCATGATGAGAGAATCAAGGGAATCAGTAATTATATGATATAATTATATGTTTAATTATTGAATTAAATGAAATTGGAGAATTAGATAATATTTAAATTTGATTTAAATATTAATTACATGAATAAAGATTCATGATTGAGAAGTTGGTGTTTAATTAATTTAATATTTGATATTAAATTAATTCAATTAATTAGATTGTTTAAATATTTATTTAAATAAATTTTATTTAAATTAATTATTTGAATTAATTTTATTTAAAGTTGAAAATTTGAATTTTATGAAAATTCAAATAATAAATTCAATTTTTGTTTTAATTTAAGTTTTGAAAATTTAAATTAAAATTTGAGAAAATTCAATTGAAAAATAAATTAATTTGAAATTTGGATTTCAAATTTGAAAATTGGTTTTAAATCAATTTATTAAACATGGTGGTTTTTCCCACTTTGGACGCAAAATTCCCACTATAGATCGACATATTTGGTGTCAAGATGTCATGCAATTAGATTGCATGAGGTAGTTGAATAAAACTCAGTTCAATTTGCTGAGATTGAAGGACATGCAGCTGCCGATTTTTCTAGTTTTGAGTTGAAGAAGAGTTCTTCAACCTTCTTTCCAATATTCCCAAAATTCAACTCATTTTGGAATCCACCTTCCAATCTAAGGTATAAAAGGATAGTAGGGAAGATCAAGTGGTGGTCTACAACTTATTGGAGTGAAGATTCAAGCTGGAATTGAAGATTTAAAGAGTTCTTCAAAGGTAATCTAAAAACTTTACTTTTATGTTTCGAACTTGCATGTTTCTTTGCTAAAATTGATGGAATTAGAATACTTAAGATCCTAATTGCTTCCACATATTGAATGTCAACACCAACAACCGGTATCAAAGCATGATTTAGGCATTCAATTCACGTTAATTTTAGCTTGGTGAGTGATTTTCATAAGTTGTATGAAAATGGGTGTTGATATGGATAATTTTAGTTTTGACATTAGATTTCTCTTCAATTTAATGTTAATTGTTATAATTGGCTCTTTGTTTATAGTCCTTGATGTGTGGTTAAGTGCTTGTAAATTTGTTAGAGTCAATAGAGTTGTTATTAGTTATAATTGAAGAAAGATCGAAGCAAGCTCAACAGCTGGTTGCAGCAGAAGAAGCTACTGCCTTGTAGCGTTGCAACGCTATCCTTGAAGTATTGCAATATTGTTCTTTGGATAGCCCAGAAAATAAGTAAAAGCCCATGGTGTTACAATGCTGGGCTTGTAGCGTTGCAATGTTATTCATCCTAGCCCAGAAGGCGCGCGTGTGAACGGACTGGCAGTTCAATTGGACCTGTTCAACCGGTTTGGGTCAAGGAGGTCTAGTCTAGCTCTGTCTTGATCGGTTCTGCCCATTTTAAAGGCCTAGAGGTTCGTTTCTGTGGTCTAAAAGTTGTTTGAAGGTTGTTTTAATTATTATTGTAATAATTTAGGTTGTTTGCTTGCTTAGGATGCCAAAATTGGTCTACATCAGTGTGTGTTTAATTATTTATGCATTATGAATGTATGTTATAATTAAATAGTTCTTGTACGTGCATATAGTATGCCATATAGATTTAAAATCTCATCATAGGAAGCATATTATATGCATTGAAAGTATGTTATAAATGGTTATAATATATAGTATGCATGTGTTAGGGTTTCATGTTTAATATAAAGTGTTATATTAAATTGTGAGATGTTCTTGAATGTCATGGATTGATATCATGTCCATATTTTATAAAGTACTATAAAAATGGTTTAGACATTTAAAATTCATAATAAAGATAAGATGCATGCTCATCTAGGATTAACAAATAACAACTTATTTTAATAGTTAATAGGTCATTATCTTGTAAAACTTTGGTTACAAACTCACCGGGGCTAAAATATTGTCAAAGGCTGGAGGTACTTAAGTTGACGGTTTACGAAACACTTGCTACCTGGAGATTTTAGCCGGTTCTTGAGCATTGTTAACCCAATTTCATGAGCATATGTGAACGTTGCGAGGTTTTAAAATTGGTTTATCATCTAGACATCGTAGGTTAAATCCAAATATAAACATTATACTTGGAAAATCACCTAGACTTAGGTTTTTTATTAGTCGGAATATACCTAAGTAAATATTACCCAAAACAAATAGAACACTTCAGTAGGAGATTAGTGATATATGATATATTATTCTTAGCTCACATGTCCCTAAGAGTTAACACCGTGAGATTCATGTTCGACTTCATGTCACCTTGGGAGTGACCTCCATTTGTAAAGTGTTTGTATAGGTCAATAGCAAGGTGAATAGGGGAAGTAGTACATAGTAAGTGGGCTAAGGATGTGTATCAACTTATCCTGTGGCCTCTTCTATTAGTTTGGACCATGAGATTCCTATGTTGTGCATGCTTGTCATTTTTAGGCGACATAAGCTAGTTGTTTTATGGCGGCTATCTTCTGAAGAGTTGTAACATAGGATTCGAAACAACTCAAACTCCAAAAATGGATAGGGTCTCTTAGGTCCATTTCCAACCTTGACTTTCCAATTCGGTAGCATCGTTGGGGTCGACCTCTAAGGTCTGAAATAAAGGGTTACACTTACAAGAGTTACTAAGTGTTAGTAAGTTCTTGACCAAAAATTGTAACTAAATAACTATGGAATAACAGTTATTCTAGAGTTAGTATTTTAGTCAAGAATGTCTTACTTCAGTGAATGAGTATTTGACTGCCCTTTGATAGCACTTATTCTGACTCACTAAATTATCATTGCAAATAAATAATGAAATTTGGGTACATTATTACTTTTTCTAAAATGTAATTGGATATAAAAGCAATTTATTGATTAGAATTTGTTTATGTTTTCAACATGTCAAATTCTTCTAAGTTACTCGCTTCTGAAAAGTTTAACGGTCTTCATTTTTCAAAATCGAATATAAACGCAATACTAAAATATCGTGATTTAAAATTTGTTTAATAGAGGAGTGTCATCCATCTCCCAACTCATTTGCAAACTAAAGAGTTTGGAATACATATGACAATTGGATTAAAGCAAATGAAAAGGCCCAAGTCCATATCTTAGCAAATATATCTGATATACTAGCTAAGAAATCCGAGAATGTGATTTCTGCTAAAGAAGTCATGGATCATTATAGACATTGTTTGGACAATATGTCAAGAACGATATTCTCGAAGAAGTTTATAACTATGAAAAAAAGGATAGAACCTCTATTAATGAACAAGTTCTAGATATGTTAAAAGTAATAAATACGAATGTCATAAATAACGAAACTAAGAAAACACAACAAAGTAAATATGCTTTGTCATTGAGACATGTTTAGTGGAAAATGATAAACTAACCTGGATATTAGATTCAAGTGTCACTAATCATATTTACACTTTCGCTTAGGAAATTAGTTCCTGGAGGCAACTTACAGAAGGCGAAACAACTTTTAAGGTAGGGACCAAGAGATTATCTCAGCTAAAGTAGTGAGAGATATGATGTTATGTCTTAAAGATAGATTCATTTTACTTGAAATGTTTATTACATTCCTGCCATGAGGAATTTATATCTATCTCATGTTTGCTAGAACAAAAGTATGAAATCTCTTTTGAAATTAATGAAGTGTTCATTGTCTCAAAATGTATTAAAATATGTTATGCAAAATTGGAAAATAACTTATATGTGTTAAAAACAAATTGAGGTAAAAGCTATTTTGAATATAAAGATGTTTAATCTCAATAGGATTGGGAGAATGGTTAAAAGTGGACTCCTAAATCAGTTAGAAGATAACTCTCTATACCATGTGAATATTGTCTTGAGGGTAAAAAAACCCAAAAAATCTCAGTTGCCTCCAAGTATCACAACTTTTAAGGTCAGTTTCTCGTCCATAGTTGCCTGTCAAGGCACGTACAAATTCTCATGTTTCTTCAGGCCTTTCTTTCTTGAGTCGATTTAGCCTTTAAAGCCTAGCAAGTGCTTCTACATTTGAAAGGCACCAAACAGGTCTTTTTGGTTTTTTAGATTTATAAAAGAAATAGGAAATAAAACAAAAGTCTCAAAGACTGACTCTGCAAAAAAATAAAGACCCGAACTCGTGAGGGAAAGATGACCAATATTCAAAGATAAAGGAAATGCAGGAGGGAAAAACAGAATGAGGCTTTGAAACCTCTAACTCTATCACCTGAGGCTCCTCAAGATTAAGCTTAGACTCATATTCAGCCTCACAGACTTGCTCTTGGTATGGCAAGGAATAAACATCTTCATCATCATCAGTGAAAGGATAGAATTCCTCAATGAACTCGACCTCATAGTATAGACCCTGTGTAGCTCTGGTTTGCTCTCTAGTGAGGGCATGGAATTTGCAAGCTGAGGAACATGATTGACCTCAACTAGCATGGGGGTTTGAGTCTTCAAGTGAGACTCAATAGACTCCTACTCACATTGACAAAAACTGTTAGCAAGTTCATACATTATAGAATCCAACATCTTAACTTGGCTTGAAGTATAAGGAATCAGCTGCCCAACATGAAGACTGATGTCGGTTATCTCACTACTCAGCTCGATAAGATCAGATAATGGTTGCAACAAGGATTCTTGATGCCTATGGATTTCCTGAGAAAACTCACAAGAATTGTTAGTAATCTCCATAACCAATTCTTCTCATGACTTACTTGAACTGATAGAAGGATAATGCATCGACGTCAAGCTCGAGCTAAGCATCTTCTAAGGGGAACAGATGCATGACCTTGAAACAAATAAATTCGACATCTCAAGCTCTTACAATTGCCTAATAGCCAAAACTTGAACAAGAGAGGATAGTTCGGATATTTGACTTCTAGGCTCATTAACCGCCTGTTCTTCTTTTTGTTAAGTCGCTTGCCTCACAAGAAGTGCATAATAGATGTTCATATCATTCGCCATAATAAAAACATATAGACTCAAAGATAAAGAAAAATCTTTTTAGGGTTTTTTATTTTTTATTTTTTTTTTAAAAAAAGGAATCCCCAAATTTTCTAAAGCTAATTGCTTTGGTTCCTCAGAAACGGCGTCAATTTGATCATCCTGAAAATGTATGTTGTTATCACATTTTCAAGGACCAAATAAATTTATAACTCCGATCTAACAACCTACACGAACCCGTAGGATAGATGGCAAGAAAGGGGTCGTCCATAGAGAACCATCGACTAGCCTTAAAACAATTAATGAACTCCATCGTGATGGGGGGTTTTGTTGTGAAAATTGACAAATTGGTGTAATAATGTAAAGATGAGAATGTAAATACCTAAATGTAAAGATAGAAACTCGATTTTTAAAATGATCTAGTCTAGTTAGGTTTCCTCTTAATCTTTCTTGGCATTCATTGGTATTTGAACAAATTGAGATTCTTGCTAATTATTCACTTGCCTATGCAACCTAAAAGCCTAGAATTGCATAACATCAATTTCATGATTAAACAATTAATCAATCATAAATGACACAATTATTTGGGTTCAATAGCGTCCATATTAATCGTGCATTTGCATTAAGAAGAGGCATTCTTGACTAATATTTAATTAGTAGTTCAGAAAGTCTAGGTTACTAATTCAATTATTCTTGAATTTATCTAATCATGCATAATTATGAAAAAGATTAAACCCAATAATCTAAATTCACACATTTGCACTTTTTAGTTTTGTTTGCCCTAAGAAATTAACACATAGACATGATTCTAGCATTCATTGAATTAAAGAAAATTGGCCAAAGATTATAAAATCCAATGCATAGAAATATTTCAACATTCAAGAATCAATTTCAGCAAGCATTTATTACAGAAATCAATAAATTACATGAGAAGTTATAAAAGATTTAGCCTACCAAGAAAATTAAGAATTTATTCTAAACTAAACTAGATTTACTTATTTTAATGTAGCATCTCCTTCAAGACTTAATCAAAGAATTGCATGGATGGAAAGGTAAGAAAAGAATGAAAGAAAAAGTATAAAATCTGAGAAAATTAGGAGAAAATCGAGTGAAGATCGAATCTCTCGTGTGAAATGATTGGTTTTCTCTTTTACACTGAGGGTACAATGTAATTACACTGATGAGAGCATAATTACGCTCTTTCAGCAACCTATCCTTGAGCGTAAAGCAAGGGTAACAACAGGGCAGCAACACTAGATGGAATTAGAGGCGCTTGCACTGAAATTTTTGAATTCTCCATCATCTGTCATAGCGTAACTCCGCTGTGGGTAGCATAATTACGCTGCCCTGTTTTACTAGCTTTTTCCTTCAAGTGTAACGTTGGAGTATAAATCTAACATAGTTACCCTACAATGAATAGCGGCAGATTTGTAATTTTGCTGACTTTTTTGATACTTGATGCTTCCCAGCTCCAATTTTACTCCCTTTTTTCTCATTTTTCTTTGACTTCTTTGACCTCTTGGGATAAATTACCTAAAAAATGAACATTTAAAACATGAGAATTAGTCAAATATAGTAGAGTTAAGGACATAAAATTAGTTCTTTTTCAGAGCTATCAAACACCCCCAACTTAACTCTTTATCGTCTCGAGCAAGGAAAAAAAAGTATGCATTCAAGCAAATGGGTTTTTTTTATTTAATCATTTGATCAATTTGTTCCACTCAACAAAGCTAGTTGCCTCGGCTCTCCGAGAACGATGTCAATTTAATCGACCCAAAAATGTGTTTCATTATCACACTTCCAAGGACCAAATAAATTTATAACTCCAATCTAACAACCTACATTAACCCATAATATAGATGGCAAGAAAGGGGTCGTCCATTGAGAACCATCGACTAGCCTTAAAATAATTAATGAACTCTAAGCAGAAGCATGTGAACGCCTTACATCTCGAAAATCGATTTTTGAATAAACAAAAATAGTGTTAAAAACAGAACATATGAAGGATAAACATATGAAATAACATGCTTTTGAGAAGGAAAACTAAGAGAGAACCATTCTTACCTTTAAAGATTCTCGAGCTCCACGAAAAATCCTCTCGATTTTAGAACGAACTTCTTCTAAATCGAACTTGAAATCGAACTAGAATATGACCACAAGAATAACCTTGTTATTCTCAAGGATTCTAATAGAAGGATATGTAGTATCCAACTAATTGGAAGAGAGAGAGGTAGAGAGATTTCACTTAGAGAGTAAAGAGAGGATTTATGTTTTGATGGCTAGGGTAAATCTCACCAAAAATCAATTATTTAAAAGGGCCATAAGGAAGAATTTATATGGAGAAGGGTTAACCCTTTCTCCAAATCTTTTCCTATTTACGTTTGTGCTTAATTAATTAAATAACGTTTATTTAATTAATTAGCACATTAATTAAATAACCATCTATACATTAAATCTAGGGGTGTATATGGGTTGGGTTGGGTTGGGTTGAAGGTATTTTTTGGACCAACCCGAAAATTCAGGTTGATTTGATTGGCAACCCAAATGACCCAAAAAAAAGTTTCCAACCCAACCCTTAAAATTTGGGTTGGGTTGGGTTGAAGGTTGGGTTTTCGGATTATAATTTTTTTTATTTTTAATAAAAAAAATATGTAAATTTATATATAACACACGATTAATAACTAAAATCTTATAAAATTAGGATGCTAAATACCAAATATCTATGATATTTATTGTAAACTTTAAACAAAGACAAATATCATTACCAATTTAAAAGAAAAATATTAAAAATTAAAAAATTAATCAAAACAGAGAAATTCAAACTTTAAACAAAGAGGAATATATATAATTTGGGTTGGGTTGGGTCAACCCAGATTTTTTTTAGCCAACCCACACACCAACCCAACCCAAGAAAAAAAAACTAACCCAACCCAACTCTTACATTTTGGGTTGGGTAGTCCGGGTTGTTCGGGTTGTCGGGTTATTTGAACACTCTTAATTAAATCCAATTTAACGTATATATTTAATTAACATAAATAAACATCGTATGTTTATGTGTATCACCTCTCTATTAATGTAATTAATTATTTATTTATGAATATAATTCATTTGAATTAACTATTTGAATCTCATTTAGATATTTCTCTCCAACTTAATTTAAATTATAGATCATATTCATAATCAATTACATATTAAACACATTAATATACAATTTTTCAAATTGATTTGAACAATTCAAATCATTCTTCTTTAATATCCTTTAGTGAGCTACAAGGGAACCTAATGGACCTGCAGATCAAAAGCTCCAACGATATGAGATTAATTGACTAAACACATTAACCAAATTAATCTTTCTTGCCATTCATTGGCATTTGAACAAATTGACATTCTTGTTAATTATTCACTTAGCCTATGCAACCTAAAAGCCTAGAATTGCATAACCTCAATTTCATGATTAAATAATTAATCAATCTTAAATGGCACAATTAATTGGGTTCAGTAGCATCCATATTAATCATGCATTTGCATTAAGAAGAGGCATTCTTGATTAAGATTGAACTAATAGTTCAGAAAGATGAAGATGATGTATTCATACTCTCTTCTTGCCTTAACATTCATTAGACCACAAAGATATTAATATACAAGTTCTAAAAGCTCTTTGGCTCTATAACTTTTTCTAGTAAAAGGTCCTTTTGTCATCTTGCCTTCAAGGCATGACTCACATAAAAGTAAAGAGTTATCTTCTAACTCGCTTAGAAGTCTACTCTTAACTAACCTCTCAATTTTATTGAGATTTATGTGATCTAATCTTAGATGCCAAAGATTGGCATTTTCTTTAGAAGAAATCTTTTGTCTTTTATGTTGAGTTGTTGCAGTTATGAATATTAAATAATCAAATTTAAAAATTATTTTTATAAATAAACACTTTATTTACATCGAAAGTGATAGAATAATTTTGTTCCAACAAACATTTAACAGAAATTAAGTTCATTTTCAAGCCAAAACTCTATATACATCTTTTAATGATTTCTGCAAGAGTAATTTAATGCCTCCCACTGAAATTGCTAAGATGACCAACCTAGTTCCAACTCACATGGTCATCTCGCCAGTCCCAAGCTACTGTCAGTAACTAATTCCCTAAAAAGAAGAATAAATGTGATTAGTGGTCCCTAAATTAAATCCAATCCTAAACATCATTCTCCATGACTGAGCTTCCTTTTAATGGCCACATTTGATTCATGATATAGGATAGGCTTGTATATTGTGTTGGAAACCATTCAGATGGAGGAATCTTATAGTGAGGTTGTGCCATGTGTTATCTGAAAAACATGGTTTTCATGGAAATGCAGTTAGCAAACAACGTAGATTACAGGAGTTCATTCATTTACCACTACCAACTATGTTACAACTTTACCGCTACCGATCAACCGATATCGACTTATCGACCTATCGACGTACATATATCAACTTACTGCTTTTAAATGAAATGGACATGATGAATAATGAAGAATAGATTCATATCAATAAACAATAGAAAGGTCAATTTTTACATCGGTAAGTATAACGAGATCATACAATAAATCAACTAATGTTGATAATAGTGACAATAAACGAATGGATTATTGAATGAACAACTGTGACAAGATTACAACTATGACAAGATTAATGGCATCTTATTAATACTTCAAAAGTAATGGCAGCAAACATGTAAGTTCAATTTTGACATAAATCATTGAGACATATACATTCATCAAAGCCCTAACTATAGACGTATGAACAAGTAATTGAAGACGATTGCAGTATAAAACGAAGTAAAAATTCTATATAATGGCAGAATATGTTCCACATACAGATGGACGAGCAAACAAATGATCGATGAACCCTAGAAAATAGAAGTCAAAATTTGAAGCGTGACGAAGTGAAGAAGAGTAGTTTCAAACGATCGACAGATTGTTTGAAATGGTCGTTAATGGGCGTGTTGGGTGCTGTCGATCGAAAATCATGTTATGAGGGTAGTTTAGTCATTTTCATTCTACTTTTCAATTAATGATGTAAAACAAACAAGCTCAATCGCAATCACACTACTTTTGAAAAATTGGATGAGTAAACAACAACAATCACAATCACACTAGTTTTATCATTTAGGCCCATTCTGATTGATGGTCCAATTGGAATAAACCAAGATTATCCAGTTTTCATTCTTCGGGGGTAAACATGGCCTTAATGTAGAATTATGGTTATAAATTTTCATTTTCATTTGTTTTTCATTTTTATGTATATATACAAGGTTTATTATATACAACGTTATTCCAAACGCACTTGAACGAGCACTAATATATACTCCATATTTAATTTTAGTCTCGTTTCTATTGAGATATATATTCCACATAATTTGTCATATATATACATGTATATTCAGTTATTTTGTAAATATATACTCCTTATTATATAACAGTAATTCTAACATGATAAATTAGAGCATAAACTATTATTTGAAATAAACTCGTACATAGTTGAAATTGAAAAAAATGCAGAGGGGATGGGGAAGGTGTCATAGGTGGTGAGTGAGGGAGAGAAAAAAATGAGGTAATCGAGAAAGAGTGAGAAAAATAAATAATTTTGGGGAAAAAAAAATGTAATGCCGATGATTTCTATATTTGTGCATTTTCGAGTTTTTTCTTTTTTCTTTTTTTTTAAATGGCCAGAAATTAATAGGGTGACTTTGGTCTTGATTTTTATGTAATATTGTAACCCAATTAGGTCATTCATAGAAAAATGGTGGATTTGAGAACTTTGTAATTTGGCCTATTTAATTAGGTTATTAGTATAAAAAGTCCTAAAAGTAAAGAGTTGCATCCCATCTCGAATCTATCAACATCAATTACACATATTTGACCTAAAACTTTAATTTTGAAATATATGCATTTATTTTGTAAATTGAAAATTGAAAGGTCACGTCCATTGTCTTTCAAACGAACACTACACTCAACAATCGCATCCAGTTAAAAGGGTAATATAGGAATTTACTAAAGATCTAAAGACAAAAGGGATATATAAAGATTGTCTCCCAATAACCCATAATATATATAGTATAGATTTTATCAAATTATAATAACTATTTATGAGTTTTTTATCAAATCATATGGACTAAATTTCAAATTTTAAAATTATAGACTAAATTATATCTTTCTTCAAACCACACATATTATTATAATCTAACAATCTATATGTAATCTATTGATTTTAATCTTGAGGGTTTAGGACAAAGACTATCCTAAGATTATAATAACCATCTCTTGTTAGTGTAAATACTATTTTAAAATCCTCATTTGTTACAATAGTTATTATTGTTACAACTTTTACTATTTTACATTCATCATTTTTTATTTTTTGTTACTACTTACTATTTCCTTCCCAAATTAAAATAGTTTATACTTCAAACACATATTATTATAACCCAAACTAGAATAATCTATATCCCAAACATAAGTTATTATAATCCAACTATAATAATCTAGGATTATAATAACCAACTCCTTATCCCCAATACTCTCTTAGAATTTAGGAAAATTACACCTTTTTGGTTATTTTGGGTTGAGCTTTCAATTTCAACAATTTTACTTTAAAAGTTTGCATTTGGCAGTTGATTTCATTGTTAGTTTTTTTCTTAATTACTACCAAAAAGCTGACAGGCTACTTATATTATTATTTTTTTTAAAAGAATAAATCACCACTTTTAAATTATTAAACTAAAAAATATCTTTTTTTCTCTACAGTTCTACGGCTAACAACCAGATTTATTTTTTCTCTTTAATTTTAGTGGCTTTTAATTTAGTGACTATTTGTTTTGTAGTAATAAATGATTCTCGAGGCACATCATTTCGCTTCTGAAACATGAATTTTCGGGACTATTTAGAATATTGAGATGATATAGGATGTGAAGAGTTTTGATGTCCGGAGAGTTCTGATGTCTGGGGAGCTCTGATGTCTGTGTTTGGGTGTGAATAATTCTTATGTCTGAGTTAATATGTCTGTGTTTGGGTGTTGTTGGAGGAGAAATTTTGGACCAACCACAGACCTCCACGTCATTTGCTAAATTAATGATGAAATTCCAAAATCGTCAAATTTGTGACCAATTAGGAGTTGACATGTGTCTCAAATTGAAGTTGAAGACAAATTTCGATGATATCGAGTGGTTTCATCATGACCGTTGAATTGGATAAAATTAGTCCAATTTAATATTATTATTATTTGGGTTAAAGTCTCTAAATCCAAAAATATGTTGAATTTGACTCAAATGTCAAATCAAACCCAAATCCAACTAATTGGGCCCAAGAGTCAGACCCATGGATCAACCAAGCCCAAGCCCAAGCCTATGAAGCCCACCTGAGAACTCTATAAATAGAGAAGTTATCTTCATTTGTTGGGGGTCAGCAATTCTATACTCCAAAGAGCTTAGAGAAATTCTCTACAATCAGAAGACTCCTTGACTCTTGAAGCTGACCACGCTTGAAGACTGAAGTCCTTTGAAGACACAAGCATTCTGAAGGTCATTCTAAACACGCTTGAAGACTGAAGTCCTTTGAAGATACAAACATTCTTCCAAGACTCGAAGCTCAAGAACATCCTTACGCCTCGCTTCTATACATCAAGCGTACGCATTCAACCGAGAGAGAACTAGAGGATCAAGCACTAGAGATCGAACTACATCGCATCAAATTAACATCAATATCAACATCAACTTAAGTTCGACTCCACGAAACAAGTTTCTTCAAAAGTCTCGTATGAACACTAATCCTCCAAGAAGATTAACAAGCCCAAAGGCCGATCGTCCAAGAAGATCAACAAGCCCAAATGCCGACCATCCAAGAAGATCAATAAGCCCAAAGGCCGATCATCCAAGAAGATCAAAAAGCCCAAAATTTGATCATCTAAGAAGATCAACAAGCCCAAAGAAAGATCATCCAAGAAGATCAACAAGCCAAGGCTGATCATCTAAGAAAATCAACAAGCCCAAAGGTCGATCATCCAAGAAGATCAACAAGCCCAAGGTCGATCCTTCAAGAAGATCAACAAACCCAAAGGCCGATCCTCCAAGAAGATTATCAAACCCAAAGGCCGATCATCCAAGAAGATCAACAAGCCCAAAGGCCAGTCATTCAAGAAGATCAACTAGCTTAAAGATTATAGTTTATTTTGAAAGTATCAAAATACTATGTATTAGAGATTGTACTCACTTTCCACAAAATTAATACAAATACAAAGTTCAAGTTCCACGAAATAAATGTCTCTTGAAATCTCATGCGAACAAATTGGCATGTCCAGTGGGACATCTCTACCTCTCATCTCTCTCTCAACATTCAAGTAAACTAATGGCACCAAAGAAAGCTGTATCCAAAGCAACTGCTGCAAGCAACACCTACACAGGACTTGTCACCTGCAACCATTCAAAGGAGAGCATGCAGAAGTAAGAACAAGGTTTTGTCTTCGCAGAGAAAATTTGGGAGCAGATGATGGAATCTTCTAAAGGCGAGATCATAATAAGAGAAAATTCCTTGTTTGATAATTATGTCTCTACTTTTGACCAATCAAAGGAAGAATCATACCTTGACATAATGTCTATTGTGATGGTTGATGTAACGACTAAGTCAGCCATGACAGAGATGGAAAGGAAGATAAATCTCCTAATGAAGGTTGTAGAGGAGCAAGATCATGAAATCGCTGCTTTAAGAGGTCAAATACAAGCTCGAGAAACTACTGAGTCGAGTCAATCTCCAGCTACAAAAGCCAATGACAAAGGAAAGTCTGTCTTGCAGGAAGACCAGCTGCAACATTCTACCTCTGTTACCGCCCTATCAGTTCAACAGCTACAGAATATGATTACAAACTCCATAAGGGCTCAGTACGGAGGACCATCACAGTTCTCCTTTATGTACTCCAAGGAATACACCAAGAGAATCGACAACCTAAGAATGCCAGTTGGGTATCAACCTCCAAAGTTCTAGCAATTCGATGGAAAAAGCAATCCAAAACAACATGTTGCACACTTCATTGAAACCTACGAAAATGCAGGAATCAGAGGAGACCAACTAGTCAAGCAGTTCGTCCGTACCCTGAAAGGAAATGCTTTCGATTGTTATACTCATTTAGAGCCAGAAGTGATTGATAGTTGGGAACAACTAGAAAGGGAGTTCCTGAACCACTTCTACAGTACAAGGCGCACTGTTAGCATGATGGAGCTGACGAACACTAAACAGTGGAAAGGAAAGACAATTATCAATTACATCAACCGATGGTGAGCTTTGAGTCTGGATTGCAAACATAAACTCACTGGATTATCTGCAGTGGAGAAGTGCACTCAAGGCATGCATTGGGAGCTTCTGTACATCCTACAAAGGATAAAACTCGTACATTTGAGGAGTTGGCATCACGCACTCATGCTATGAAGCTGAGCATCGCCAACAGGGGGACTAAAGATTTCCTAGTCTCTGAATGGAGAAAATAAAAGAATGAACCCAAGGGCACTGAAAAGATCATGGATAGTGCCATAAAAGAATCTATGGTTGTTCATGTAACCCCGCTAAAATTTTCCTCCAAAGGAAAGCAAACAAAATTTGAAAGAAGGCACAATGAGAGCAAGAGGCGTCGTCTAACTCTTAAAGAAAGACAAGAGAAGGTTTATCCATTCACTGACTCTTATGTCGCAGATATGTTGGAGCAACTACTAGAGAAGCAACTTATTCAGCTGTCGGAATGCAAGCGGCTAGAATAAGCAAGAAAAGTAGATGATCCTAACTACTGCAAGTATCATCGGGTCGTTAGTCACCCAGTTGAAAGATGCTTCGTGCTGAAGGAATGAATTCTGAAGTTGGCTCGTGAAAAGAAGATTGAGCTAGATTTGGATGAAGTAGCTCAGACAAATCACACTACAGTAGCGGTGACTTCAAGTGTTCCAACACTATTTGTGTCCCATGCTCAAAGACAAAGCCTGATTCAGTTCGGAGCCTTTGAACCTAATGGTGTTTGGTTCCAGTAAGATATTCAAATAGCAAATTCCAAAAAGAAAGATGAGCTCGTTGAAGATGACAACGAAGGGTGGATAGTTGTGACTCGTCGAAAATAAAGACAACAAAACTCCACCCAAAAAGAGTCACGTTCCTATCGAAGCTATAGAAGAAGGAACAAGATTCATAAAAATAAAGGAAAAAAGATGACATGGAAGCCTAAGTCTGCTAAGAAAGAAGACAAGGACTTCCCTTAATTCCGATGGCCGAAAACTTTGGCAGAATTTCTCCCAAGAAGCTTTCTCAATAATCATCTAGAGAAAGTATCAGAAGTTATTGCATGTCACATTGTCGCCATGGTAGAAGTCGACAACAATCATATAACTGTCGAAGAAGTCAACGACTCAGAAGAAATGAAGCAAAGAACTTCTGTCTTCGATCGTATTAAGACTTCAAGTGCTCAATCTTCAGTCTTTCAAAGACTGAGTATGGCCACAGTAGGAAAAGAATAACAATGTCCAATAACTACTTCTACTCAAACTTCAGCCTTCAAAAGGCTAAGTATATCCACATCAAAGAGAGATGGACCTTCATCATCTACTTTTAATCGTCTCAAGATAAAAAGCGATCAACATAAAAGAAGGATGAAAATCTTGAAGGCGACGTCATTCCATGAAGAAAACAATGATGAAAAGATTCACAGTCGTGTCCCTTCACGCATGAAGAAGAAATTTTCTATTAACATAAGTACAGAAGGTTCCTTAATAGTGAAGCCAAGACTCATCATATTGACGAATCCTACAAATAAAGGGAATGACCAAAGTCATGATTAAGAGCTTCTAAAATTTAAATGTAGAAGCTTCTCATCGCAAGAGCCTAAACTGCATGATGCTCCTGGTCCGCATGAGCTTAAAATGTGAATAGCCCCCAAAAAAAAATCTTTGTACGAACTACGTTACGACTTGATCCCTGTCATTATAAAGGGTACGTAGGCAACTTAGAGAAATTTAAGTTCAGTCACGCAAAAAAAAAAAAAAAAAAAAAAAAAAACATTCTTTGTGAACTACATTATAACTTGATCCCTATCATTATGAAGGGTATGTAGGCAGCTTAAAAGAAACTTCAAGTTCAATCCAATTAAAAAAAAACTTGAACTACGTCATGATTTGATCCCTTTCTTTAAGGGTATGAGGGAAACTTAAAGAAATTTAAGTTTAGTTCATCAAAAAGTGAATCACAACCAACTAAGTATGATACTACAAGATTGATGTTGATCATCCCCGTAAAAGAATGACACTCCAGATTGAAGATGTTCATCCCTATTGGGGACAACACAACGGATTGAAGAAGTTCATCTCTTGTAAGGAGCTAGCACAGTAAATAAAAGGCACACACTTGGAATGCACTTCGTTCCTCTTCGAAATCAAACTTGGATGTTCTTCCATCTTCAAGTTCAGAGGTTTCATCGATGCTTCATCTTCATGATCAAGTCTGGAGGCTCTGCAATGCCATCTTCATGCTTAAAGTCGCGAAATCGAGCTTAATGCAAAGATTCATTAATGCTTTGTCAAACTCAAGTGTGGAGGATTTGCCGATGCTTCAAGCTCAAGTGCGGAGGATTCACCGATGCTTTGTCAAGCTCAAATGCGGAGGATTCGTCGATATTTCAAACTCAAATGCAGAGGATTCACCGATTCTTCAAGCTCAAGTGCAGAGGATTCGTCGATGCTTCGTCAAACTCAAATGCGGAGGATTTGCTGATGCTTTGTCAAACTCAAATGAAAAAGTCTCGTCGATGCTTCTCCATCTTCAAATTCAGAGGCTCCATCGATGCTGCTCCATTTTCAAGTTCATGATCGGTGTGCATGGCCCTACTTCCATCTTCAAGTTCAAGATTGGCGTGTATGGCCCCACTTCCATCTTCAAGTTCAAGATCGATGTGTGTGGCTCTGCTTCCATCTTTAAGCTTAAGATTGGTGTGCATGGCTCCACTTCCATCTTCAAGTTCAAGGTCGGTGTGCATAGCTCCGCTCCATCTTCAAGTTCAAGGTCGGTGTGCATGGCTCCGCTCCATCTTCAGGTTCAAGATCAGTGTGCATGGCTCTGCTTCCATCTTCAAGCTTAAGATTGGTGTGCATGGCTCCATTTCCATCTTCAAGTTCAAGGTAGGTGCACATGGCTCCGCTCCATCTTCAAGTTCAAGGTCGGTGTGCATGGCTCCACTCCATCTTCAAATTCAAGGTCGGGGTGCACGGCTCCACTCTATCTTCAAGTTTATGGTCGGTATGCATGGCTCGCTTCGCCTCCAAAGTCTGGCGTGGCTCGCTTCGTCTCCAAAGCCTAGCATGGCTCGCTTCGTCTCTAAATTCTTGCGTGGCTCGCTTTGTCTCCAAATTCTGACGTGGCTCGCTTCGTCTCCAAATTCTGGCGTGGCTCGCTTCGTCTCCAAAGTCTGGCGTGGCTCGCTTCGTCTCCAAAGTCTGGCGTGGCTCACTTCGTCTCCAAAGTCTGGCGTGGCTCGCTTCGTCTCAAAAGTCTAGTGCGGCTCGCTTCATCTCCATAGTCTAGCGCGACTCGCTTCATCTCCATAGTCTAGCGTGGCTCGCTTCCTTTCCATAGTCTGGTGCGGCTTCACTTCGTCTTCACAAGTCAAGGCAGGGCTTTGCTTTGTCTTCACAAGTCAAGGCACAGCTTCGCTTCGTCTTCACAAGTTAAGGCACAGCTTCACTTCGTCTTCATAAGTCAAGGCACGGCTTTGCTTCGTCATCACAAGTCAAGGTGCGGCTTCGCTTCATCTTCACAAATCAAGGCACGACTTCGCTTCATCTTCAAAAGTCAAGGCGCGACTTCGCTTCATCTCCAGAATGATGGTGCGACTTCTCTTCATCTCCAAAATGATCATGCAACTGTCACCCATATAAGGGTTGTATCTAATAGAGGTCAGATTGTTGTTGGCAAAGCTGACGACCACCCCTGCAGGCTACAAAGTCACCCACATAGGGGCTATGTCTAGCAGGAGTCAAATCACTGTTGGTAGAGCTGACAACCACCCCTGCAGGCTACACAATCGCCCACACAGGGGCTGTGTCTAGCAGGAGTCAAATCGTTATTAGTGGAGCTAACAACCACCTCTGCAAGCTACATAGTCGCCCAGATAGAGGTTGTGTCTAGTAGGAGTCAGATCGTTATTGGTGGAGCTAATGACCACCCCTACAGGCTACACAGTCACCCACATAGGGGTCGTGTCTAGTAGGATCAGATCGTTGTTGGCGGAGTTGATGACCACCCCTGCATGCTACACAGTCACCCACATAGGGGCCGGAGCTGACGACCACCCCTATAGGCTACACAGTCACCCACATAGGGTCGTGTCTAGCAGGAGTTAGATCGTTATTGGCTGAGCTGAAGACCACCCCTACAGGTTACACAATCACCCACATAGAGGTCGTGTCTAGTAGGAGTCAGATCATTGTTGGCGGAGCTGACAACCACTCTTGCAGGCTATACAGTCACCCACATAGGGGTCATGTCTAGCAGGAGTCAGATCATTGTTTGCGAAGCTGACGACCACCCCTGCAGGCTACACTGTCACCCATATCGGGGTCGTGTCTAGCAGAAGTCAGATCGTTGTTGGCAGAATTGACGACCACCCCTGTAGGCTACACAGTCACCCACATAAGGGTTGTGTCTAGCAGGAGTCAAATCATTGTTGGCGGATCACCCTTGCAGGCTACACAATCACCCACATAGGGGTCGTGTCTAGTAGGAGTAAAATCGTTGTTGGCGGAGCTGACGACCACCCCTGCAGCCTACATAGTCGCCCACATAGGGGTTGTGTCTAGCAGGAGCCAGATCATGCTGGCAGAGCTAACAGTCGCACATTGAATGCCCGTGCTAATATATGTGCGCATATATATATATATATATATAAGAAAAGAAAAAACCCACTTTTATGCAAAGATATGAAGAAGTAAAGGAAATAACAAAGCGCAAGTCGTTAATAGTTCTAACTCCCGTAAAAAAAAAGGCAAGAAGGCAAGTTAGTAAAATATATATATATAATATAATAAAAAAGAAGAAAAAGAGAAGAAAATGGAAAAGAAAAGGAAAGAAAAAAAAAAAAAGAAAAAAACAAAATTTTGTTGGAAAAAAAAAAGAAGAAGAAAAAAAAAAAGAAGGAAAAAAAAGAGAAAAAGAGAGGAAGAAAGGGGAAGTTTTTTTTCTCTACCTTTGACCGCCGAGGATGATAAAATACAATAAGGAAATCTTAGATTTTATTGCATCTAGATTTTATTGGTTACAAAAAAAAAAAAAAAAAAAAAAATCTTTTTTTAACCACCAAAATCTTATCTTTGATGATTTTTCTTTTTTTTCATCCCTCATTTTTAAAACTTTTGGCCATGCACCAAACCTTTTTATTAATCTAATTTTAGCCCGAATTAAATTAAATTGGGATGAAACTTATTCCTTTATTTTTAAATTTGAGATTTTTTAGTTTATCCAAATTAAGTGGGGACAAAGCTCAAATTTTTCTTTCTTTCCAAAAATTTGGTCATATTCCAAATTTCCTTCTTAAAAACTAAAATTTTAAGTTTTCATCTCCAAATTAAATTAAATTGGGGTAAAACTTTAACTTATATTTTTAACTCAAAAAATTGTTGAGTTTTATCCCTAAAATCAAATTAAATTGGGACAAAACTCAAAGTTTTCTTATAAATTTGGCCATATTCCAAATTTCTTTCTTAAAACTAAAATAAAAAGTTTTCATCTCCAAATGAAATTAAATTAGGGATGAAACTTGAATTTTATTTTGAATTCAAAATTTTTAAGTTTCATCTCTAACTCAAATTAATTTGGGATGAAACCTGAATTTTCCTTTTTGTTAAAAAAAAATTGAGAATTTCTTCGTTTTATCTCTCCAAATAAAATCAAGTCTAAGATAAAAGTTGACATTTTTCTTAAATTAAAATTTTGGTCGTCCCCTATACAAATTTCAGTTAAACTCGTCAAACTCACAGTTTAATTAAATTGGGAGCATCGAAGTCAAGACCGAATTACTTGCATCTCGATGTCGGCTTCATCTTTTTGTGATCCATCCACCCACATCTGTGCACAAATCTCGAAAAGAGGCATTGTTGGAGGAGAAATTTCGGACCAACTATGAACTACCACGTCATTTGCTAAATTAATGACGGAATTCCGAAATCGTCAAATTTGTGACCAATTAGAAGTTGACATGTGCCCAAATTGAAGTTGAAGACAAATTTCGATGACGGTGCTTGGTTTCATCATGACCATTGAATTGGATAAAATTAACTTGGTCTAATTTAATATTATTATTATTTGGGTTAAAGTCTCCAAACCCAAAAATATGTTGAATTTAACTCAAATGTCAAATCCAACCCAAATCCAACTTATTGGGCCCAAGAGTCAGACCCATGGGACAACCAAGCCCAAGCCCATGAAACCTACCTGAGAACCCTATAAATAGAGAAGTTCTCTTCATTTGTTGGGGGTCAGCAATTCTACACTCCAGAGAGCTTAGAGGAATTCTCTATAATCAAAAGACTCTTTGACTCTTGAAGCTGCTTGAAGACTGAAGTCCTTTGAAGACACAAGCATTCTGAAGGATAAAAAAGATACAAGTATTATGAACATGCTTGAAGACTGAAGTCCTTTGAAGATACAAATATTCTTCTAAGACTCGAAGCTCAAGAACATCCGCACGGCCCACTTCAAGACTGAAGTCCTTTGAAGATACAAATATTCTTCTAAGACTCGAAGCTCAAGAACATCTGCACGGCCCACTTCTATACATCAAGCGTACACATTCAATCGAGAGAGAATCAGAGGATCAAATACCAGAGATCGAACCACATCGCATCAAATTAACATCAACACCAACTTAATTTCAACTCCATGAAACAAGTTTCTCCGGAAGCCTCGTGTGAACACTAATCTTCCAAGAAGATCAATAAACCAAAGGCTGATCGTCCAAGAAGATCAACAAGCCCAAAGGCCGATCGTCCAAGAATGTCAACAAGCCCGAAGGTCGATCATCCAAGAAGATCAACAAGCCAAAGGTCGATCGTCCAAGAAGATCAACAAGCCCAAAGGTCGATCGTCCAAGAAGATCAACACATCCAAGAAAATCAACAAGCCCAAAGGTCGATCGTCCCAAGAAGATCAACAAGCCCAAAATTTGATCATCTAAAAAGATCAAATAGCCCAAAGACCGATCATCTAAGAAGATCAACAAGCCCAAAGGTCGATCATCCAAGAAGATCAACAAGCCCAAGGTCGATTATCCAAGAAGATCAATAAGCCCAAAGGCTGATCATCCAAGAAGATCAACAAGCCCAAAATCGATCGTCCAAGAAGATCAACAAGCCCAAAGTCGATCGTTCAAGAAGATCAACCAGCTTAAAGAGTTTATTTTGAAAGTATCAAAATACTATATATTAGAGATTGTACTCACTTTCCACAAAACTAATATAAATACAAAGTTCAAGTTCCACGAAATTCTCTTGAAATCTCATGCGAACAGGTTATGTCTGAGTTCATATGTCTGTATTTGGGTGTGCATAATTGTTATATCTAAGTTCATATGTCTGTGTTTGGATGTGCAGAGTTCATATGTCAATGTTATCTGGTTTAATTTTTGTAGTCTATAATAATTTGCATGTATGAACACTATTTTTTTTTTTAAATCTGATATTCCAATTATTGTATCCATCTTATTTGGAATAAGGTATTAATTGCATTATTTTATTTTTTTCTATCTCAAGATATGGTATACAGTTCAATTTTATATTATTCATTCTAAACTTCTCATCACCGAAAGTCAAATGGTAAATTAATCATCTCATCCTTAAATCCATATAAAAAAGAGGTAAGAATTTACATTGGAATTATATTAAAAATCTATTTACATTTTTATTATTCTTTTCATAAGTTGATCAAAGGTATATGAAAGTTATTGTATTAGCCATAATTTGTCAAAAGTACTTTACTGGGAAGGAAACGTTTCAAAGACGGTTTTTAATTTAATAATTTACTTGGTGCAACTAAAATGAATAATTACTTAATTAAAGACATGATTATATTAATTAAACATTTCAAAATTATATTAATTACTACAAATGAATAAATTAATTAAAGACATCATTATATTAATTAAACATTTCAAAGTTATATTAATTACTACAAATGAATAAATTAATTAAAGACATCATTTATAAATAGTTAATTAATTGAAGACATGATTATATTACAAGAGGGTAGTTTAAAAAATGTTTCAAATTTTTTTTAATTAAACATGATTATATTAATTACTAAAATTGAATAAATAATAAATAAATTGATTAGAATAGTGATAATTGACCATAATTTGTATATTGATAATTTAAACTAAAGTAATTAAAAATGATTAGTTAATTTGTATATTGATAATTTATACTAAAATAATTAAAAATGATTAAATAATATAAAAATCATATTAAAGAGCATAAACAATTGCTATATCAAATATATGATTCAATTTAAATTATTAATAATAATAATTAATGTGATTTTAACGATTTGATAACTTCCATTAAAAAAAGCCATATCGTTAATTTGAATTTATAAAATCAAATTATCCAAGGTCAATTTGAGTATTACAATTAGGGGCAGAATCGAAAGCATCTAAAATTTAAAAATTAATAAACGGTCTATTACACCAAATTTGATAACACAAAAAAATGTCAAACAATGAAAAATTAATAAACAGTCAATAACACCAGAAAATGTCAAACAATCCGTGTACACAATGAAGCACACCAAAAAAAATACAACTAAAATCTCAATGAGGCACACCAAAAAATACAACTAATATGGAATATAAGGGAATACAAAAAAAGAAAAAGAAAAAAAAGTAAGACACTAACCGCAAACTAATTGAATGTTCTGTATTAGTTTGGGTTGCATAACAAAACAAAAAGCAAAAGTTAGGAAAAATCTACAAATACTTAAAATGCAGGGAGAGAACTAGTTGGAATGGAGAAATACCTATATAACTTTCATGAAGTATTATTTGGATGGAGAGTCCACTATTATCGGATCAAAACACAATGAGGCATCCTACCACCCACCAAAGAACCAAAAGTTAGGAAGTTAATAATATGAAAATAACAGAACCAAAGAATAGAAAGTAGAGAAGGAGAAACCAAATTAAACAACTCACCGGATTGGCAAACTAAATCTTGAACAATGGAAGCTCTTAGAAAATAGAGAATGATCAATGTTGTTATATAGGAAGAGGGGTACTTGGGGAGGGGTGGTTGTTGAACATACAGCCCCAACAAATATTTAAAAAAATAGTGTGACTGGCCTCAGATTTAAATTCACACATGTAAATGAACTCAAATCCAATTAATAAGTTAGTTGAGTCATTAATGAAGTGGTTGAATGGGTAGTGGAAATATGCAAGTGGAATAAAATCAAAAAACAATCAGAATAGTCATTAATAAAATCAGCAAACAATCATAACAGTCATTAATAATGTTGGTAGGCAGTTTAATAAATGAAGTAATTAATAATGCATAATATTGAAAACCTGCAAAAAAAATAATAACTAGGACTAACACAATTCAAGATTCAACGGGGCATTAGAATTAGAACAACAAGATACAGAACAGAGAATTAGTGGGTAAATTAGCATGGTTGGAAAATCAAATACACAAAACAACAGAGAATGAAGGCATGAAAATGAAAATTTGAAGGAAAAGATAGAGAAGAAGACACAATATTAAAAACAAAACAAATCACATAATAGAGAATACACAGAACAGAGGATCGAGGATCAAATATACAGAACATGAAATACACATAACATGTTTAGAACATAAAATACATGAAATACACAAAACATGTTTAGAAAATAAAATGCACAAAACATGAAATATACAGAACGTGTTTAAAAAAATTAATCATGGCATGAAAATCAAATACACGGGACAGAGGATCGAGGCATGAAATTGAAATTTTCAGGAGAAACAAAACAGAGACTCATCATTGGCCGATCTAGGGTTTAGAAAACAAACCTGAAGTGGACAATGTTCTCCCCCACCAAGTTGCAATTCCTTCAACCAGTCCCTGCCATGCATTCAATGATCGACACCGAAGCAACACTGAGAACCAAAAACAAGTTGTACAACGGGTTATGGGTGAACGGAGGACTGTCAAAGCAGCAAGAACATGGTTGAGACCGAGATTAAAGCCGCAAGGGGAAAAAAGGAAAAACACTAGATCTGTGAGAAAACAACAAACCTATGAAGAAAACAACAGATCTGTGACATACAAACACGGGAAGATGAAATGGTGTCATACGAAAGCGGGTTGAGGACGAGATTGAGGAGAAGATTGAAGCGGCTAGGGTTTCAGACGATGGTTGAGAGAGACGTTAGAGGGAAAGGGGAGAAGGAGATCTGAAGGAAACGGAGGAGGGAAAGGGCAGATTCGAGATCGGAAGGATGAGTTCTGAGAGGGATATGCATGCGCGAAAGGGGAGACGAACAGATCTGTGACATACGAAAACGAGAAGATGAAACGGTGACATACGAAAGCGAGTTGAGGACAAGATTAAGGAGAAGATTGAAGCGGGTAGGATTTCAGACGATGGTTGAGAGAGACGTGAAAGGGAAATGGGAGAAGGAGATCTAAGGGAAATGGAGGAGGGATTCGCAGGCACGAAAAGGGAGTTGAACAGATGTGTGAGTGAGAGAAATGGGAGGGGGAGAGGGAGAGATGTGTGAGGGAAAGGGGAGAGGGAGAGATGTGTGAGTGAAGGAAAGGGGGATATACGACACATCCCTCCAAATTCTCATTACTGTTTGCAAACCATTAGGCTGAATATTTCAAATTGATGATATATAAAAATGGACCCCCAAACATTGAGATGATATAAAATCTCACTGAATTTAAAATTCATTGGGCTCCTAAACACACCCTTCGTGATTATCATGTTAAGAAGTTAAAAAAGAAAAAAGAGTTGCCCTTCCTTTTTTTTTTTTTTTTTTTTTCATATACATAGAGATATCACTTTTTTTTCGTTTTATATTAATAATTCAACCAACTTGGTTTCAAGTAAACATTTTTTCCTTTCTCTTGAACTCAACAAAGTAGGGTGAAGAGATTCAAACATTTATAGAGTCTTAACCAATTACCGCTTGATTTTAAAATTCGTCTTTAAATCAAATAAATAAGAAAAGAAAACAAGATATAACCGAATGTATAATTTTAATAAATAAGATTAATGATCACGCCAGTTTATAAACAAATACTTGCACCAACCAATAGAATATCATATTGAACTCGAAATAATAAACCAATCTTAACATAGCTTGATTGGTTTTAGTATATGTGACTGAGAGGCCGTTCGAATCACTCACTCAAAAGTGTTGTTGAACTAAATAATAATAATAATAAGAGCACTGTTCATTTCAATTTCACTTGTAAGTTTTAACTCCCATTCAAAAATATATATATCATCTCCATCTCAAATAAACAAAATAACTCAAAACTGCTTCTGACTTCATTACAAGTTTACAATATCATAAAGTCTGAACTCAGATAGCTACATTTACAGCATAAACAACTTTCTAAAGCTCTATTGACTTCTAACAACTAAGGAGAATATCAGAGAGACATCAAAGGCTACATTTAAATTTTCAACAACTTGGGTTTAATGCACAACATCACATGATGGACATGGGCAACGTAATTATAGAAGGAGAAAGGGTGAATAGTGTTCTCACATGGATTGCTTAGTTTCGAGTCTAGATGGATACCATGATGTAATCGTCATAAACCGTCGTTATCCTTCTGATTATCAGCTGTGTTCGCCATCAAAGGCAAGGATGGGTGTGATTCCATGCGTGGAAACAATAATTTTAGCCGAAATGCATCAACTCCATTCAAGTAATAATGGAAGAGCCGTTTTGCTCTGATAAACCCCAGACGACCATATAGAGCAAGCGCTCCTTTATTTGTAACTTCAGCTTCTAATGTGACCTAGAGACAAAACAACATCAGGTGGTAAGTTAGAATGTCAACTTTCTTTGAAACAGAACATTCCATTACTAAAAACACAGATTAGAAAGGAGAAAAAACAAATAATTATCTCTCGCAAGGTTGAAGAGACTATAGAAAACAGTTCCAATTGGTGAAGCTAATACAAGAAGAGTGATTGAAGACTTGAATAAAATGAGAAAACTAACATGAAAAGAGTCTGAGGACATCCCCAAATGAGGTTTAATCATGTTTGTCCAAAAGATCTTTGATTTTCGTTTGAAAGGGTGATAGCATAATCATTGCAGTTAGCATCTACTCAAACAACTCAAAACATCATAAGAAAACGAGAGCCAAACTATTTTACAGAAATAAACTGAACAAGGTACCACTTGGTTCAAATTGTCAAATCAAATAAAAAAGAAATGTGCAGCTGAAGACACTATTACTGCAGGCAATTTCAACAGAAGCCGCTAATCTCAAAGTCAAATCAAGTTCAGCTATTTCCATACCATCAATTCAGGATAACTCCCGAAGAAGATTCGAGCAGGTAAATTTGAGCCACATTCAAAACAATTTAATGTTCTAATGTGAGAGTGCCTTTTCTCCTTTAAAACGATGGTGTTCAAAACAAGTTATGCACACGTCATCAAATCGACATATCCTACATGATTGTTGCCCTCTACATCAATGCAATGGAGAAACTCATTAAATATTAATATCTAATAAAGGAGACCTTCAAACCTTAAATCTGTGTTCCCAAAAGTACACACGTTCCCATCATTCTTCCACACCTTAAACCTTATTAGTTAGGATTAGGAGAGGAAACAAATTCTATGTTAGTTAGATAAATTGTGCGACCACATTAACACCCAAAACATTTCGACTTCTTTAGTTCACTGTTCACCGATTGGATTTCTTTCCTATCTTTGTAATATTAGCAATGTTTTAGCTGTTTATATTTATGCTTAGCATTCATGTTAATATTTATTTATATTTGTAGCAATTTTTTTTTCCAAATCTATTTATGGTCCCTTTCCAGAAGACCTTATATTTGATTTAATACATTGAAATCAAGAACATAACAGTTTAACCAAAATTATTTGATAGTTAGGATATTCAAAGAAAAACTCAATAACTCAATGTAGCTAGCTCCAAGGAGTTCCAAAGGTCTTTTACCCCTAGACTACCCAACCTTTGGGATTTGTTTAAATAAATTCATCGCTACTTTAAAGTTTAAATAATTACCTTTAAAGCCTTTTCATATATTCCATTTTCTCCTTTGTAAGCAAACGAAAGTCAAGTTAATACTGAAATATAAAATGTTAAATTACTAAATATGTTAACAATTAAAATTTCAATATTAAATAATACTTGTGGTTGTAGATATCTTCTGTGAATTAATGACATAATATCATGCGAAAGAATAAAGTCAATTTTATTCCCAACTATCATATGAAAAGATTAGCTTGGATTGAAACAGAGCTTGGTGAGTGGAGGTCTCCAAATCCAACCAGGATTCAAAGACATCTTGTTTTGAAGAGACGACTTAGGATTTAAAGGAGATGACATAACAAGTATATGTTGCAGATGATGCAGTGCAAGTGCATGCTCGAGTTTTCTCTCTCTTTAAAATGTCAAGTTAGTTGATTCTGCAGGCTATACAGCCATCTACTACTAACTTACAGTTCAGAGATTCGATTAAGAAAGTAAGAAACCAATATCTATAATACAGAGAAGAGAACTCACAAGTTAGTTGCTTTGACTCCTTTAATGAAGGAAAACAAATATTGGCTCACACATAACAGAGGAAATACCATAGTTGATGCCAACATACCTCATCACAGCCTGATTCCATCATGACTTTTATAGACCTTGTGACTAGCTCTGAAGCTACAAAACAAAGAAAAATAGTTATGAGAATGAAGATCTACAAACTCTGGTAGGTTTATAACAAAAGACGTGTATTAAAACCCAATTCAAAATGGCAAAGCATTATACAGTAATGTCAGTGTTATGCATATAACTAAATGATGTTCTAGTCAACTAATGGAACAGAAATTTAGGATCATTCCCAAGAGTAAATCAGGCATTCTTGACAAAGAGCATTGAATAGAAATTATTCTAATAATGTGATCCTATTCTAATAACATCAAAATCTAAGTAATACAAATGAGTCTTCCAAAAGAAATTACAGCAACAAATATAAATGGGCCATTGATAAATTCATATTACATAGAAAAATTAAATCATAAGTTTCATTGATTACATAACAAAAAAATAAAACACTTCCATACATAGGTGAGCAACAATCTCTTCACAGAAATCAGAGATAACAAAATTTACCAATGCCTTTTCCTCTATAGGGTTTGATAACAACCAACATGGCAATGTACCCTCTGAAAGTCCCCCGATGCTCCCCCATCTTACAAACCACCGTCCCGACACATTTTCCTCTATGAAAGGCCTGAGGAAGCAGCAAAAACAGAAAGAACGAAACAAAAACTAAAGGGAATGGCGACGATCATGAGCTGATTGGTCAGAGATTTGAGACAAAAGCGAGTTTAATACCAGGAATGAAAGTTGAGGCCAGAGGTATACGAAGTAACGATAAGTGAATATGGAGTAGGGTTCGCTGAGTTCTTGATCGACGAGATTCATGATAAGAGGTAAGTGATGCTCACCGCCATAGCTTACGTACTCTATCTCCGATGCATCAAATTCAACTTTCTTCGTTTCTTCTTCTTCTACCACACCGTCCAATTTCGATTCCATTCTCTGTTCTTCTCGCCGGAGGAGTTCGCCGGGGACTGCCGCGTCGCCTGAAGAAATCCGGCCGAAATTTGGGGTATTCAACTTGAATGCCTGCAAAATATTGGAGCCTGGAATCCCTGAAGATATCGATTTATTTAAATTAAAATGATTTTATTTTAAACAAATTACCAAATAAAATTCTAACATTAGTTTTCAAATAGAGAAATTTTCATAACAGGAAGAATATAAAAGTATTTCTAGAAATATAAAAAAATTAAGAAATACGAATAGACTTCTATCAACATCTATCATATGTTATCAATGATAAATTTCAATCAATTTTTATTACTAATAAACACTAATATACTTCTATTAAAGAAAATTAAATTTTACCATTTTGTATAAATAGTTTTTCTTATTTTTCTATTTTCGAAAATTTCCATATTTTAATTTGGCCGGTCTTTTCTTTTATTTGTGAATATTATGACTATTATAATAGAAAATAGATGTTCATTACTTAGTGTCCAAAGTCATGTGTCACCTTGTCCACGTGTCTTGTAATTATTCATGTTTGGTGTACATATAAGTTCACATTCTACTTGTCACTTTGCCTATAAATAGTGGCATTTGGTAAATCTTAAAAACACACATACATTGGTGAGAATTTTACTTCCACTAATTTTTATATTATCTAATTTCATGATTTTAGTTATTTTATTCTATAATTTAATTTTTATTTATTATTTATTATTATTATATAAAAAATATTATTATATTATATTTTTCACATATGTATTCTCATTATGCTCCTCAATTTCATAACACGTTATCGGCACGAGCTCCTATCATTTTTTCCGCTAAAGTAGGTTCTAAAGATATGTCGGTTTTTTCTTTTTCGTTATAGTTAATAAATTTAATGTTATTTTGCATATTTAATTTCTATTAAATTTCTAACATAAGTACAATATTTTATGATAGTGCTGTCATGACACATCTCACAAAATGAGAATTTGTCCCCCTTGATATTAACGGTAATAATTATTTGTCATGGGTACTTGATGCTGAAATCTACCTGGATGCTATGAATCTTGGGGAGACTATTAAATAAGAAAATACGACATCCAGTCAGGACAAAGCAAAACCTATGATTTTCCTTCGTCATCATATCCACGAGGGATTGAAAATTGAGTATCTTATAATAAAAGATCCTCGTATCTTGTAGAAAAATTTAAAAAGGTATGATCATAAAAAAAACATTTATTCTTCCTAAAGCTCGTTATGAGTGGATGCACTTGAGGTTACAAGATTTCAAATCAACAAGTGATTACAACTCTGCATTATTTAAAATCAGTTTAAAATTGTTATTATGCGAAGAGAAAATAACTAATGTCGATATGTTAGAGAAGACATTTTCTACATTTCATGTCTCGAATATGCTCTTGTAGCAGCAATATCGAGAGAAATGTTTTAAATAGTATTCTAAATTAATTTCATGTCTTCTCGTGGTCAACAAAATAACGAGTTATTGATGAAAAATCATGAATCCCGATCAATCGGAACGATACCATTCCCTGAAGTGAATGTTGTAAATTTTAATAATAATCATGGTCGAGGTTGTGACCGTGGCAGAGGAAGAAATAATTATTATTTTCATGGTGGTCGTTTTGTGGAACGTATCATCATGCAGCGGAAGCGACGAGGATCAATAATCACTCTAATTCATTAATTTTGACAGAAATGAAAGCATGCTATAGCAGAAATAAATAGGTTTCAAGTCATACCTTTGAAGAACTCTTGAAATCTCGATTTCTAGCTGCAAAAACTCTCTGAATCTTGTTGTTGACCACCCCAAGATCTTCCCTACTATCCTCTTGGTACTCTAGATTGAGTTGTGGGACTCAAAATAAGCATGAATTAAGGGAATATGGAGATAAGCTTACAGCAGCAACAATGGAAGAATACCTTCTTTTCATGAATTTTGCAGAAAAATTTGTCCAATTGCATTGCCTCAAATTCACTCCAATCTCTTCAATATATTGCAGACCATCATGAAATGAGAATGGTTGCATGAGATGCAGCTCATGCTTGGAGTAATTGAAAACTTAAGATGGTGGGTTTAGTGCGAGCAACTTGAAGAAGACAATGCAAAATGTCAATTTTCCATTTTGTGTTTTTTCTTCGTTTTCAACTTTTGATAAATTGTATTCATAAATCAATTTATTTTATAAAATTGAAAATATTATTAATTTTACAAAATTAATTTCATAAATTAATTTTCTTAAGAAAATTAATAAATAATTATTTAAACAATTTAAATAATTCTAATTAATTTAATATCAAATATTAAATTAATTTTACATAATTCCACCTTCATATATTTAAATCATATTTAAATATAAATTCTCAAATTCCGTTTTATTCTAATTTGAACACTTCAAATTAATTTATCTTGCTACTCTAAAGCTTATCCATTTACGAGCTAGTAGGGGGACCTTGTGCACCTATAGATCATGGGCCCCAACGATCCGAGATCAATTGGCTAAACTCATTAGACCGAATTAACCCTCATTTATTAACTAATGGGTCACTCCACTAAAGCCCATAATTGAACTTCCCTCATTGTAGATATATTATATCCACTCGATATAACCATGATTAGTAAGTTAACCCTTCATAGGTTGTTCGTAATAACGGCTGGGTCGAATCTCTGTTTTACTCCCAAAATTACCTCTTGTTCCTCAAGTCCCACTGATCCTATAATGAACAATTGATTTGTGATCCAATCAAAAAATTGAATCCTCTCGTGTCAATGAGAAGGTGATGCCTCTTGTTCAAGACCCAGAATCAGTACTTAAAGGGAACAACCTCTCTACTAACCCAGATCGTATAGGAGTGAATTCCATCTTACAGGGCTATGTCCCCAGCTATTCATCCAATCTTATCCCCAAAATGGGAGGCTTATTGAGAAGTGACGTTGGACTACTCTCACCATCTGTAGATCAAAGGATAATCCTGAACAAACAAGAGTTCATAGTTAGCTCAGGATTAAAGTCAAATTACCTAGGTCATCGCTTTGAAATAATCAGCCTTAAATAATAAACAACATTATAAAGTAAGAGTGACTAATTTCATGATTGAATCTTGTACAAAACTCATTTGCACAGGACGCCCCCACTCCTCATGTCATAACATTCACGAATTAGGATCACTTCGTTTGTAGCACTTTACAACTCTTTGTAACAACTACCGAATAGGCCGCATCCAATAGTATGGCCAGAATAAGGTATCCAACCTTATTCATATACTATAGATCATTTTCTACTATATACTAAAACCAGATCCACTTATATATCTCCACATAAAGTTCAAGTACTCATGTAATAGTCAAAAGACTTTTAGGTTTATTGGATTTCTAATAAGCAATATATTCAATAACAACTTATTAAATTTTCAGAATAAGTTCTATTTTTTACAAACCACGAGTTTTAGGACATAAAACCCAACACATTTTAATATTCAAATTTCAAAATAACCATACAAAATGATGATCACAAAGGAAAAGATCCACAAGATAATAGTTCAAAAAGTGTTGAAAATAAATGCTTTCGATGTGGAATGACTGAGCATTGGTCACGTACTTGACGTACGTCAAAACACTTAGTTGACCTCTATCATGTCTCTCTGAAGGAAAAAAAGAAAAATGTGGAAGCAAATTTTTCCTACCAGGATAATGACATATTTGACATATCCCATATGAAAAATTTGGATGTGGCAGACTTCTTTGAATCTCCTGAAGAGAAGATTGACACAGTTGGTGGTGATACTAGGGTATGTCCTAGTTTATTGTATATTTTATATGTATTTATCTTGTATTGTACATTAGTCTTCCAAGGCATTAGGACAAGTGGGAGATTGTTGGGATTGGTGTCTTAATTCTCCTAGAGTCTCGTAGTTTGTAATATATACACATTGTTATGAATAAAAGAAGAGTTATTTTATCTGGCATTTACTCATATCCAATAAACAAAGCTCCATGGTTATCGTATGTAAACTTAAGCATGTATATGAGATATACAAGTGGATCATGCCTGATCCTGGTGACACTACGAATACGACCCACTTTGTAGAGGTTTGCAAGTGTTGTGAACTACTGTAAATGGTAGATTCTGACCAATCATGTGGAGACATGGTAGTGGAGGTGTCCTATACAAAGAGTTTGTATAAGATCAGACCACGAGATGATTCGTCTATGTATATAACTATTGGGATTGGTGCTTAATACTCCCGGAGTCTCGTTGTTTTGTAAAGATACGCATTGTTTGATGAATAAAATAAATGTTATTTAATTCTGAAAATTACTCATATCCAATAAACAAAGGTCCTTGGTTATCTTATGTGAACTTAAGCATATATATGTGATATACAAGTGGATCATGCCTTAAGTGATAACCTAAATAGGTCTGTAGTATAAGGATTAAGGTGGGATACCTGATCCTGGTGATACTACGGATACGACCTGCTTTGTAGAGGTTTGCAAGTGTTGTAAACTACTACAGATGGTAGATCATGGCCATTCATGTGGAGACGTGCGAGCGGGGGTGTCCTATACAAAGAGTTTGTATAAGACCTGGACCACGAGATGACTAGACTCTGTTTATAACGCCGTTGATACTAGAGACTTACATCTCACCTAAATGACCATAGATGATACGATCTTAATCCTGAGTGTTTTTGGAACATCTGCCTTTGAGAGTAGTCCTTTAATTAGTATGGGTGAGAGTGGCCAGATTTCCAACTCAACATACCTACTTTTTCAAGGACTTGTTTGATCTGGGAGTTGGGAACTCAATTACAAGATTGAATTTACTTATCCGAAGCAGGGATAAGTAGAGAGATTGCTCCCTTAAAGGCTAATTCCCGGGCTTAAACATAGTGGCCACAACTTCTCTTTGGAAGAGATGACTCAGTCATAGTAGGACTATGACTTATGTTCATTAGAAGGATCAGTGTTACTTAAGGAGTTAGATGTAACTACAGGGGCATAACGGTTATTGGCCGAGCTGTACTTATGAGTGATCTGTGAAGAGTTATCGTACTGCTGATAGGTTAAGATGAACACATAATATATCTGTGGTAAGGAGAATTCAGCTGTCAATCTTTAGTGGAGTGCCTGGAAGTTAACAGATGGTGGATCCCGTGACTAAAGATTTTAGTTAGTTATTCACGTATTATTGGAGCTTCGAGCTATAGGTTCATGGTAGCTCAATGAATTCAATTAAGGATCAGTTCTTGGTGTTGATTTGAAATTTTCAAATTGACAAGAGGTATTTTGATTATATATGATATAATCGGTATGATGTATGAGATACATCTAATAGAGGATTAATGTAAATGAGATTTACATTAAGTACCATGGAATAGAACAAGAACTATGGTTTATATGTTTCATGAGATTAAATATTAAAACTATAGGTTATAAAGAGAGTATGATAAGTTGGTTTTCATTTATATTTATAATAATATTAATTATTAGATAATTAAATTTTTTTTCTTTAATAACCAATTGACTGGAAGGTTATTGGTGGTTCATGATAACCGTGAGATAAAAGAAAAATTGTTTTCCTAATTTTAGTAAGTTTTTACAAAACTTTTGAAAATTTGTTTTAAGATTTCTCTCGGGGGAAAAAAAAAAAGAAACTCACAGAAGCTTGTCAAGTAAATACAGATTTACTAAACGACAGCTTAAGCAAAGTAAACGATCGTGTAGTGTTTTGTAGGTGAAAGACACTGAACTAAACAATGAGTTAAACAATCACTTAGCTTTTGCTAGATGATCGTTTAGCTTTAGCTAAACAATTGAGCATCGACCTATGTAAGAGGTTTCTGTCTTCTCCCATTTGCCCAATCGTGTACACGATTGTTCATTCCTCCTTCGTCTATCTCATTCCAAGTCCACATAGAGTCCACCCTCTGGATTCTCACACCGAGAATACCAAGGTAACCTTCTCAGTGGTGTCTTACTCTACTTGACACTGTCGAGGTTCTGTGGAGGTTGTTCGTGCTGCTGAAGAGTTCGTGACTGAGGCGATCGCTAAGGACAAGTGCGAAGTGTTCGTGCAGTGTTGTGGTCGTGTTGTTCGAGCGTTTGAGTTGCTGTGTTCTAGCGTTCATGAGCAAGGAGCGTGGAGACGAATCCACAAATATTCGTACAGATTTCTCCTTGTTCATTTGTATTTTTCATGCTATAATTTCTATATTGATTGCATAACTGTATGTTTTATGTACGACTGTAATTTGTAATGTTCATTCATGATTGTAATTTGGAATGATTTATTTTTCGCTGCTCATGGAAATCTCAAGTTCGATTTCCTTTAATCAGTATCAGAGATAGGTTATTCTGATATTTCAAATTACAACTCTGTTTTGAACTCATTATACAGTTGTGGTGGGTTTCTGCATTTGTGGTTAATCGTTTTCTACATTTGTGGTTGAGTTGATGAATGTTTCGAGTTTAATTGCCTTTTGTTAAGCTTTCTGGTATTACAAAGTGTTAATTTGTAAGGGCCCCTATGTTTTTGGGCATAATTAACTTTGCAATCGAGTCTATAATTCAAAGAGTTTGAGTTAGTCGAGTCATTCGTGATGAAGCTTCGAAGCATGGAGATGCGGTTCTCAATGAAGAAGAAGACCAAGCGTTGGTCATATCGTGTAGCTTAAGGTAAATGATCGTTGGGATTTAACTAAGCGATCATTTAGATTTTTCTAGACGATCGTGTAGTATTTTCTAAACGATCGGTTAGCTAATGCTAAGCGATGAGGTAAATCGTTTACTATATCGCGTAGCGTTGGTTTCCTGATCGCGTAAGTGCTGGAGGTAGACGATCGTAGTGGGAGCATGTAATGCTCATCGTCTAGTAAAAGGCGCACGTTAGATGATCGTGTAGTTAGCAAGCTTAATCGCTTAGTTACTACCTACACGGTCGTGTGTATGCGATACGGAGGCGCTAGCTAAGCGATCGTTTAGGCGATGGTGTTTCACGACATCATAGTCGTTTAGACGATCGCGAAAGGCGGCGTTTTGTGGAGCATGCTAAGCGATCGTGTACTTCAAGCTTCATCGCTTTGTAAAAGGTACGCGATCGTGTAGTAATAGCGAAACGATCATTTAGATTTTTTCTAAACGATCGTGTAGTAAATGCTAAACGATTGTTTAACTCTGGGAGCGCTGGTAAGCGATAGAATGAAGCGTTTGTTTTATCATGTTGACGATCGCGAGAAGCTTAATAGATAATGGTTGGAGATGCGATGTTTTGCCCGAGGGTTTAAGACTCGGTTCACCTGTTTGAACTGGAGACTCCTTGTCTTTATAATAGTTAGCTTTAAGTTTTTATAATTTGAAGGCAATTTTACCCGGTTCATCAACATTGGTTTAATTATAAATATGATGTATGGTTCTTATATGCCAAAGTATTTGACATATAGTTCAAAACCCACCTTAGGTTGTGCAATTATTCATGCATCATATATTATAATTGTTATAATCGAGCATGAAGAAATTACTTGAAAGCATGAGCATGCATCATGAAATATAAGAGTTACATTTTGCATCCAGTGAGCATTATCATGCATCATCCTTTTATTATAAATGTTATAGTCTAAGGGTGAATGGAAGTATGTTTTGCTTGTTTCATTGTTGTTTTGTATAAGTGTTATATAAAGAAGTAGCAATGAATGGACAATGCATTGAACATGACACTTAGGCTGTTTATAATCATTATGAATACTTTGCATGTGTTAGCTTAGTATTGTGGTGGTTGTTTCCTTTTATAAATGTTATAAAGGAAATTAGACCTAAAATAAATAATTTAGAGTTGCATGCGAACTTAGGGTGAACTCAAGTTTTTAAAAGGGTTTTAAAATTGGAATGAGATAGACCTAAGTTCAAATGGTTCTAAAGAGTTTAGCAACTGAGATTAATATTTTAAAATCGGTTTAATAGGATTGTGGTGGTTTTTTCCTTTTATAAATAAAAGATTAAATTTGTTGTAAATCTATCTATAAGGGACCTTTTGTCTAAGGCGGGTTCTGGCTAGGCTGGGGTTCTTAAGTTGACGAAAACGTAACACCCTACCTAGGAACCTATCTGGAAAGGTGAATTAGATAGATTTTCAACAAGCATGTGACGATTTGGTCAAAGACTCCGTTAAAGAGTTTAATGGATGGTGATCAAAGTTGTTTCACTATCCAAGGTAAAAGTTACTCTTGGGCAAACCTAAAAGTCACTTAGTTAAAATCCTTAGCTGTGTTTTTTCTAAGTAAGCTAAACCCTAGGTTATAAAATACTCAGTGGGAGGAAGAGGCATATCTAATATGTCTATGATTCCATTTCTCCCTGTATGTTCACACTATGAGATTCATGCTTGGCCTCGTGGTGCCCTTGGAGCATCCCCCTTCGGATGATGTTTGCATGAGTCAATATCAAGGTGGACAAAGAAAGTGTTTATAGTAAATGGGTAAAGGGTGTGTGTTAACACGTCCTATGGTCTCTGTCATTGGTTCACACTATGAGATCATTCTGTACTCCCTCGTGTCGCCTTTGAGCGTCCCCCTTCGGATGGGTTTTGTGCAGTTGGTCAAGATCAAGGTGAACTCCAGAAATGGATAGGGTCACTTTAGGTTTTGCCCCAATCATATTTTTTTCCTTTTAGATTGGCTTTTTGGGGCGGACCTCTAGGGCTTAAAATGGCGGGTCACACTTACGAGAGATTTTTAAGTAAGTTAATGATCTCTTGGCCAAATCAACGATGGCTAGTCGTTATAGGAAAAAGAGTTGTTCTGGTATTAATGACTTGTTGAGAACTTCTCAATTCAGTGGAGAGATAACTGATCTCCCTTCGGCGGCTTTTATCTTAAACCTTTGAAGCGTCATTGCAAAACTAGATGTCACATGGGATTCATGTTAGTTTTGCTAAAACCTTATTGGATGTTGTTTTATCTTACAACGGGTATTTGCTTAAAACCTAACATAGTTCAATGTGTTTTTCTTTTCAGCAACTCGTTAGTATTTTCGTTTAAAGCTTTTAAAATGATCGAATACTTACAGTGGAAAGAATCATGTGAAACGAATTTCGTGGCAAATGACCTCGATCCTACTACTCTAAAAAAAAGGAGACAAGATAGCAATATGATTTATTGGTCTTGGAGACGTGTTTGATAGAGAATGATGATTCTACCTGGATCCTTAATTCAGGTGCTATCAATCATGTCAGTTCCTCTTACCAAGGATTCAGTTCCTAGCAAACATTGCCACAGGGAGAGATGACTCTTCGAGTCGGTACTGGTGAGATTGTTTCAGTTGTATCTATAGGCAGGCTGAAGTTATTTGTTGACAAGAAACGTTATCTGTTACTAGATAATATTTTTGTAGTTCTTCATATTAAGAGGAACTTAATCTCAGTTTCTTGTCTCATTGAACAAGGCTATACAGTCTCTTTTTCTGAGAATAAACTATTTATTTTCAAGAATGGAATGGAGATTAGTTATGATTCAATGGAAAATAACTTATATGTACTAAAGCTGTTTTTTATAAAAGCCTTGTTTAACACTAAAATATTCAGTACGACAACAACAGCTAAAAGGCCAAAGGTTTCTCCTAAGGAAAACACCCATATTTGACATTTGAGGTTAGTCACATCAACCTCAATAGGATTGAGAAGTTGGTGCAAAATGGACTTCTAAAGAGTTTAGAAGAAAACTCCTTGGCGGTATGTGAATCATGCCTCGAAGGCAAGATAACCAAACAACCTTTTACTGGAAAAGGTCACTGAGCAAAAGAAGCCTTGGAACTTGTACATTTAGACCTCTGTGGTCCGATGAATGTTAGAGCTTGAGGTGGGTATGAATATTTCATCTCTTTCATAAATGATTATTCAAGGTTTGGGTATCTCTACCTAATGCAATGTAAGTCTGAAGCTCTTGACAAGTTCAAGGAGGATAAGGCTGAAGTTGAATTTTTAGGTAAAAAGATAAAAACACTACAATCTGATCGTAGTGGAGAGTATATGGACCTCCAATTCCAGAACTATATGATAGAACATGGGATTGCATCCCAACTCTCGGCACCTGGTACACCTCAGAAGAGTGGTGTATCAGAAAGGAGAAACAGGACCTTGTTGGACATGGTTCAATCTATGATGATTATGCTCATCTTCCAGACTCGTTTTGGGTTTATGCAGTGTAGATTGCATGTTATATCCTGAACAACGTTCCCTCAAAAAATGTTTCTGAAACACCTTTCAAGTTATGGAGAGGTCGTAAAGGTAATTTACGCCACATCAGGATTTCGGTTTGTCCAACACATGTGCTAACGACTAACCCAAAAAAGTTGGAACCGCGTTTGAAGGTTTGCCTCTTTGTAGGCTACCCCAAGGAAACAAGAGGTGGATATTTCTATGATCCGAGTGAGAATAAAGTATTTATTTTCAAGAATGCTATCTTCTTGGAAGAAGACCATATGAGGGATCATAAGCCACGATGTAAGCTCGTTTTACGTGAGATCTCAAGTGAGACTGAGACTGATGAGGGTTCAATAAAAGTTGTTGAACAAGCCGACAGATCAACAAAAGTTGTTGAGGTCGGAACGTCTAGTCAACCAACTTAAGAGTTGAGATTGACTCAACGTAATGGGAGGGTTATGAACCCACCAGATCGCTACATGGGTTTGACTGAAGCCCAAAACGTCATTACGAATGATGGGGTTGAGGATCTGTTGTCTTTTAAGAAAGCAATGGAGGATGTCGACAAAGATGATTGGGTTAAGGCCATGAACCAAGAAATGAAGTCTATGTTCTTCAATAACGTTTGGGAGCTTGTTGATCCACCTGATGGGGTAAGACCTATTGTGTGTAAGTAGATCTATAAGCAAAAGAGAGATGTAGATGGAAATGTGCAAACCTTTAAGGCTAGACTCGTGGCAAAGGGTTATACCTGTTGGGAATGTCCTAGAACTCGCAATTCGTGTTAAACATTTTATTTTATCAATAACAATGATTTGTTGATTTTGCATCTTATTATGAAAATCCAATAAGCACATCCTTGGCTATAGTCTGAATGTTGTAACTTTATGTAGTGACATAAACAGGATCAAGTTGACAGTATATAACCTAAATGGTCTAATGAGTATATGGATGAAATTGGGTATCTCATCCTAGTAACACTATTGGATGCGACCCACTTTGTAGTTGTTACAAGAAGTTACAAGATGCTACAAACGATGTGATCCACAAATCGTTCATTTGAGACATGAGAGTGGGGGTATCCTATGCAATGAGTTTGCATATACTAGACCACGAAAATAGTCACTTTTCTTTATGACGACCATTTACTGTTAAAACTGACTATTTCATTTATTATATAACCTAGGTTAACTCGATCTTAATCCTGAGCTAGCTATGAACTCCTATTTGTTCGGGATTATCCTTTGATCTGCAAAAGTGAGAGTAGTCCAACAACACTGCTCAATAAGCTTACCATTTTGAGGATAAGACCGGATGAATAGCTGGGGACATAGCCTTGCAAGATGGAATTCACTCCTACCCTATTTAGGGTTAGTAGATAGGTTGTTCTCTTAAGTAGTGACTTCAGGTCTTGAACAATCGAGGCCCCACCTTCTCATGATAGAGAAAGGATTTGATTCATAGAGATAATGAATCAAAATTGTTCATTAGAGAATCAATATGAACTTAAGGAACAAGATGTAGTTACAGGGGTCAAATGGACAATCTGTGAAAGATTGACTTACTGATTATGGTTATTAAGTGGACATATCATATTTACAATGAGGGGAGTTCAACTATAGACTATAGTGGAGTGTCTTATTAGTTAACGAATAGGGGTTAGATCGGACTAATGAATTTAGCCGATTAATCTCGAATCGTTGGGGTTCATGATCTGTAGGTCCGCAAGGTCCCCCTACTAGCTCGTAAATGGATAAGCTTTAAGGTAGCTTGAGAAATTAATTTGAAACGTTCAAATTAAACAGAAAAGGAGAATAAATATTTAAATGTGATTTAAATATATAAAGATGATTATTGTGCAAAAATTAATTTAATATTTGATATTAAATTAATTAATTTTTTAAATTAGCTTATGAAATTAATTTACGAAATTAAAATTTTGAATTAAAATGGTTTAAAATCATTTTATATTTTAAAAAGAAAATGGAAAATCGTTTGCATGGTTGCACAAAATGGAAAATGAGTTTTCTCCATTACCATCATCTTTATGCTCACACAAAAGCCATTATCTTCTCTACTTTGATTCTCCAAGCATGAGCTGCAAGCCATGCACTCCATCTCTTTGCATGTTCATCTATATATATAAAGAAGATATGAGTTGTTGGCGGAAAAATGAATGCAGAATTTTGAGAGAAAAATTTTTGTGAAGAAGAAACTGTCTTCTTCAATCGGCTACTGTGAGATCTTCTTATTTCTTCACATCTTCAAGTTGTTCTTGAGTCCCACAACTCTACCTAAAGCTCCAAGAGCATAGTAAGAAAGGCTTTGAGGTGGTTCACATTGATATCAAGTGAAGACAACAGCTGAACAAACATTTTCTTGGAGAGTTCATCAAAGGTATGTTTTGAAAACCCACTTTTTAAGAAGAGCATGCTTTAGTTTTTGCCAAAATTAGTGAATTAGAATGCTTATGGATCCTTCATACTTCCGCTGCATGTTGTTTAACTCTTTCAATACCCAAGTCGAGGGAGTTTACTATGAGGAAACTTTCGCACCTGTTGTCAATCTCAAGTCTATCCGGATTCTCCTGTCCATAGCCACATTTTATGATTATGAAATATGGAAAATGGACGCCTTTCTTAATGGTAATCTTGAAGAGATCATCTAAAGAGCAAAGGCTTTGCAAGCATAATAGGTCCATTTATCGGCTGAAACAAATAAGCATCTAGATATTGGAACATCATATTTGACATTGCTGTCAAATCGTTTGGCTTTGATCAGAACGTTGATGAGCCTTGTGTATACAAGAAGATCATCAACAGTTCAGTAGCTTTCCTGGTACTCTATGTGGATAATATCCTACTAGTTGGGAATGATGTAGGGTATCTGACTGACATTAAGAAATGGTTAGCTACCCAGTTTCAAATGAAAGATTTGGGTGAGGCATGGTATGTTCTAGGGATCTAAATCATTTGGGATCATAAGAACAAACGGTTAGCCCTATCTCAGGCATCGTACATTGATCAAATGTTGATCAGGTACAGGATATAGGATTCCAACATGGATTTTTTACCCTTCAGGCATAGAATCACTTTATCTAAGGATTAATGTCCTAAGACACCCCAAGAAGTTGAGGAGATGAGACGGATTCCCTATGCTTCTGTTGTAGGAAGCTTAATGTATGCAATGTTGTGTATCAGACCTGACATTTGCTATGCAGTAGGGATTGTCAGTCGGTATCAGTCCAATCCAGGATTTGATCACTGGACGGCAGTCAAGACGATGCTTAAGTATCTTTGGAGAACGAAGGACTACATGCTTGTGTATGGAGATAAGGATCTAATCCTTATAGGATATACGGACTGTGACATTTAGACCGATCAAGATTCTTGAAAATCGACATCAGGGTCAGTGTTCTCTGAATGAAGGGGCTGTAGTCTGATGAAGCATCAAGCAAGGATGCATCGCAGACTCTACTATGGAAGCTGAATACATAGCCACTTGTGAAGCAGCTACGGAGGCTGTTTGGCTGAGGAAATTCCTTTCAGATTTGGAAGTTGTTCCAAATATAGATTTGTCTATCACACTTTATTGTGATAATAGCGGGGCTGTGGCAAATTCAAAGGAGCCTTGGAGTCATCGTCGGGGTAAGCACATAGAATGAAAATATCACCTGATCAGGGAGATTGTGCATCGCGGTGATGTGATAGTCACAAAGATCGCATCGGAGCATAACGTTGCTGATCCCTTTACAAAGGCCCTTACAACTAAAGTGTTCGAGGGTCACCTAAAGAGTCTGGGTCTGCGGGACATGCAACATCTTGTTTAGGGAAAGTAGGAGATGATACTAGGGTATGCCCTAGTTTATTGTACATTGTACATTTTTATATTGTATTGTACATTAGTCTCCCGAGTCATTAGAACGAGTGGGAGATTGTTGGGATTGGTGTCCTAATTCTCCTAGAGTCTTGTTGTTTTGCAAAGATACACATTGTTTGATGAATAAAATAAATGTTATTTAATTCTGGAATTTACTCATATCCAATAAACAAAGCTCCTTGGTTATCTTATGTGAACTTAAGCATGTCTATGTGATATACAAGTGGATCATGCCTTAAGTGATAACCTAAATAGGTCTGTAGTATAAGGATTAAGGTGGGATACTTGATCCTGGTGACACTACGGATACGGCCCGCTTTATAAAGGTTTGCAAGTGTTGTAAATTACAACAAATGGTAGATCCAAACCATTCGTGTGAAGACGTGTGAGTGGGGGTGTCCTATATAAAGAGTTTGTATAAGACATGGACCACGAGATGACTAGACTCTATATATAATGCCGTTGATACTAGAGACTTACATCTCACCTAAACAACCATAGGTGACACGACCTCAATCCTGAGTGTCTTGGGAACTTTTGGCTTTGAGCGTGGTCCTTTGATTAGTATGAGTGAGAGTGGACAGATTGCCAACTCAACATGCCTACCTTTTTGGTGACTTGTCTGATCTGGGAGCTGGGAACTCAATCCACAAGATGGAATTCACTTCTTTCTCGAAGTAGAGATAAGTAGAGAGATTGCTCCCTTAAGGGCTGATTCCGGGGCTTGAACATAGTGGCCACAGCTTCTCTTTGGAAGATAGGACTCATTCATAGTAGGATTATGACTCATGTTCATTAGAGGGATCAGTGGTACTTAAGGAGTTAGATGTAACTACAGGGGCATAACGGTTATTAGCCCAACTGTACTTATGAGAAATTTGTGAAGGGTTGTCGCACTGTTGATTGGTTAAGATGGACACATAATATATTTGTGGTAAGAAGAGTTCAGCTGTCGGTCTTTAGTGGAATGCCTGGCAGTTAACAGATGGTGGATCCCGTGACTAAAGAGTTTAGTCAGTTATTCATGTACCGTTTGAGCTTTGAGCTACAGGTCCATAAGGTTCCCTTGGTTGCTCAATGGATTCAGTTGAGGATAAATTCTTGGTGTTGATTTGAAATGTTCAAATTAACAAGAGGTATTTTGATTATATGTGATATAATCAGTATGATGTATAAGATACATCTAGTAGAGGATTAATGTAAATAAGATTTACATTAAGTACTATGGAATAGAAAAAGAACTATGGTTTATATGTTCCATAAGATGAAATATTAAAACTATAGGTTATAAATAGAGTATGATAAGTTGGTTATCATTTAAATTTATAATAATATTAATTATTGGATAATTAAATCTTTTTCTTTAATAACCAATTGAGTGGAGGTTACTGGTGGTTTATGGTAATTGTGAGATAAAAGAAAAGTTGTTTTCCCAATTTTAGTAAGTTTTTACAAAACTTTTGAAAAATTGTTTCGAGATTTCTCTCGAAAAAAAAAAGAAACTCACGGAAGCTTGTCAAGTAAATACAGATTTACTAAACGACAACTTAAGCGAAGTAAATGATCATGTAGTGTTTTGTAGGCGACAGACACTAAGCTAAACGATTGGGCATCGACCTATGCAATAGGTGTCTGTCTTCTCCCACCTGCCCAATTGTGTAAATGATTGTTCATTTCCTCCTTCATCTGCCTCATTCCAATTCCACATAGAGCCCACCCTCTGGATTCTTACATCGAGAATACCAAGGTAACCTTTTTGGTGGTGTCTTACTCAACTCGACACCGTCGAGGTTCTGTGGAGGCTATTCGTGCTGCTGAAGAGTTCGTGAACGTGGCGATCGTTGAGGACGAGCACGAAGTGTTCGTGCAGTGTTGCGGTCATGTTGTTCGAGCGTTCGAGTTGCTGTGTTCGAATGTTTGTGAGCAAGAAGCGTGGAGACGAGTCTAAAAATGTTCGTAGAGACTTCTCTTTGTTCATTTGTATTTTTCATGCTGTAATTATTGATTGCATAATTGTATGTTTTGTGTATGATTGTAATTTGTAATTTTCATTCATGATTGTAATTTGGAATGATCTATTTTTCGCTGCTCATGAAAATCTCGAGCTTGATTTCCTTCAATAACGCCATTGATAATAGAGAATTACATTCTCACCTAAACGACCATAGGTGACATGACCTCAATCCTGAGTGTTTTGGGAACTCCTGCCTTTGAGGGAGGTCCTTTGATTAGTATGGGTGAGAGTGGCCACAACTTCCCAGGCAGGGGTAAGTAGATAGATTGCTCCCTTAACGGCTGATTCCAGGGCTTGAACATACTGCCCACAACTTCTCTTTGGAAGAGAGGACTTAATCATAATAGAACTATAACTTATGTTAATTAGAGGGATCAGTGGTACTTAAGAAGTTAGATGTAAGTATAGAAGCATAACGATTATCGGCCCAGCTGTACTTACGAGCGATCTGTGAAGTGTTATCGCACTTTTGATTGGTTGATATGTACACATATTATGTTGGGAATTGTGTCATAATTCTCCCAGAGTCTCGTTGTTTGTAATATACACATTGTTTATGAATAAAATAAGTGTTATTTCATTCTGGCATTTACTTATATCCAATAAACAAAACTCCATGGTTATTGTATGTAAACTTAAGGATGTATATGAGATATACAAGTGCATCATGCCTTAAGTGATAACCTAAATAGGTCTATAGTATAAGGATTAAGGAGGGATTCCTGATCCTAATGACACTACAGATACGATCCATTTTATAGGTGTTTGCAAGTGTTGTAAACTACTGTAGATGGTAGATCCTGACTATTCTTATGGAGACATGCGAGCGGGGGTATTGTTGGGATTGATGCCTTAAAGTCTCGTGTCCTGTAGTTTGTAAATAGTTTGTATGAACACTTGTGATGTATAATATATGATATTTTACTTCACTTCTTGATTTTGCTCAGTTGTTTGTTTTATTTGCTTTACCACAAACCAATAAACATAAAATCCCTTGTTATCAGTATGTAACTTTAGTATGTATGTGGTGACATACAAGTGGATCAATTCCTAAGTGATAACCAAAATGGTCTGTAGTATATGGATATAGGAGGGAAACCTTATCCAGGTAAACCTACGGATGTGGCCCGCTTTGTGGAATGGTCATAAGTGTTGTGACTTGTCACAGATGGTCTGATCTTGATCATTCGTGTACGAGACATGCGAGCAGGGGTGTCCTATACAAAGAGTTTGTATAAGACCTGACCACGAAGTGTTAATGTCTCGTTATATAACACCGTTCATGAAAGAGACTTCAATTCACTAGAATGACCATAGGTAACATGACCTCAATCTTGAGTGATTTTGGAACTCCTGCCATTGAGGGTGGTTCTTTGATTTGTATGGGTGCGAGTGGCCAGGTCGCCGACTCAAACCTACCATTTTGAGGATTTGCCTGATTTAGGAGCTGGGAACTCAGCTACACAAGATGGAATTCACTTCTTCCCCAAAGTAGGGCAAGTAGATAGATAGCTCCCTTAAGGACTGATTCCAGGGCTTGAACGATGTGGCACCACACACCTTTTCTTGGCCCGAGAGGTGTTTACACATAGTTGGACTATGTTACATTGTTTATTAGAGGAATCAGTGGTACTTAATGAGTGAGATGTAACTACAGGGGCAAAACGGTGAATTGGCCCAACTATACTTATGAGCATCTGTGAAGGGTCATCGTACTCATGATTAGTTATATCCAATGGACACAAAAATAATCTGTGGTAAAAAGAGTTCAGCTGTTGGTCTTTACTGGAATGTCTGACAGTTAACGAATGGTGGATCTCGTGACTAAAGAGTTTAGTAAGCTATTCACGTACCGTTGGAGCTTCGAGCCATAGGTCAATAAGGTCCCCTAGGTAGCTTGGATAAAGTTGAGAATCGGTTTTTGGGTTAGTTTGAAATGTTCAAATTGACAAGAGGGAGTTCGATTATATATGATATAATTGAACTGGTTAATTATATATGATATAATTGACTACATGTATGAGATACATTATTATGGAGGAAATTAGATATAAATATGATTTTTATCAAGTAGAGGAGAAATTACTATAGTAGATATATGATATCAAACTATAGTTTAAGAATATAATATGATTATATTCATTTATTAATTAATTGGTTGGTTATGTGATAATTGGCTAGATATTTCTCCTTAATTATGTGTTAGTGGGAAAATTGATTTCGGCTATTGTAACTGAAGAATAAAATGAAAATTTGTTTCATTTTTTGCAAGAAGTTTGAAAAAATCACTCAAGATGTGAAAACGTCACGATTGCTTAGCGCACACCTCGCGTACTAAACAACTGCACACGTTCTCTAAACGATCGCTTAGCGCACCTAGTTTTCTAAACGACCGCTTTCTAATTAATAAATGATTGCTTAGTAAAACCTACATGATCGTGTACCTTTCTCTAAGCGACAAGCACCCGCTATACGATAACTATCTCCCACTTGCTTGTCGTTCTACACGACCATTCCTTTCCTCTTTCCTCTACCAACTCCATCAAAGACCACTCTCTGGATTCTCACTCTGAGAATATCAAGGGCTCTAAGTGGTGGTGTCGTCCCGGTTGTTGCTTGTTCGTGCGCTGTCGTTCGTGTAGACGATCGTGCTGCTGGTAGCCGACTGTTTGCTGGGCGATAAAGACCGTAGAGGGTTACTTTCGCTGGATTGAGTTCGAAGTGAAGACAGTCTTCAACTAGTATGTTTACTCAATCTTTTGTATTTTACTTGTCAAAGCATGCTTTAATTAGTGTTGAATTGCATACCTGTTTGTTAGAATGTATGTATGGTAATTCAGTCACAATGAAATATGAAAGATCTAAACGCACTCATGGATGCTCTTGTTTAAGAGTTCCTTCAGTCCTATACAAAGAGTTTGTATAAGACTGGACCACGAGATGATTCGTCTCTGTATATAACTCCGTTCATACTGGAGACTTACATCTCACCTAAACGACCATAGGTGACATGACCTCAATCCTGAGTGTTTTAGGAACTCCTGCCTTTAAGGACGGTCCTTTGATTTGTATGGGTGAGAGTGGTTGTTTGTCTCATTAGATGAAATATTAAAACTATAGATTATAACTATAGTATGGTAAGTTGGTTATAATACATATTTTTAATAATATTAATTACGGATAATTATCTCTTTTTATCTAATAACCAATTGAGTGGGAGGTTATTAATGGTTTCATGGTAACCGTTAGATAAAAGGAAAAATGTTTTCCTAATTTTAGTTAATGTTAATTTGAGATTTCCACTCTCGAAAAGTTCTCACGAGAAAGGTTGTCAAGTAAATCAGATTTACTAAATGACAGCTTAGAGAGACTAGACGATCATGGAGTATTCCTACATGATAGACACTCAGCTAGTCGATGAGCTAAACGATCGCATAGCTTTTGCTAGAAAATCACATATCTTTTGTTAAACAATTGGGCATTATCCTATACGATAGCCTTTGACATCTCCCACTTGCTCAATCATTTACACGATTGTTCTCCTCTTGTATCATCCTCTAACTAAGTCTATACAGAGCCCACACTTTGGATTCTCACACCGAGAATACCAAGGTAAGCTTTTTGGTGGTGCCATACTCAACTCGACACACTATGGAGATCGTTCGGTGCATTTGCTGTGTTCGTGACCTTGGTGATCCTTTGTTCGAGTTCGCTATGGATCGTGTAGTGTAGCGGTCGAAGTGTTCGAGCGTTCATGGTCGAGGGATCTTGAAGATGAATCTTCAAAGGTACGGTTAATTCTTTCCCTTGATCTGTAGAAAAACATGTTGTAAATTCTATTTTGCGCATAGCCTGTTGTTTCCGTTTGTAACTGTAATTGTGTATGTTCATATATGATTGAAATTTGGAAAGATCCTTCCGCTGCTCATGGAAATTCTCATGTCCAATTTCCTTCAATTGGTATCAGAGCTAGATTGTTCTGTTATTCCAAATTTCACTTCTGTTTTAAACTTCTTTTACAGTTGGGGTAGGTTTTCTGCATTACATTTAATTGTTAAATGCGTTTGTGGATGGCATTGATGAATGTTTACGGGTTTAATTGTCTCTGTTTAAAGCTTTCTTTAAATTACAAAGTTTTAATTTGTAAGGGCCCCTGCGTTTTAGGGCATAATTAACATGCTATCGAGTCTTTAATTCAAAGTTTCGAAGTATGGAGATACGGTTCTCAGCGAAGAAGAAGACCAAAAGTTGGTCGTGTCGTGTAGCCTATGGTAAACAATCGTTGGGATTTGACTAAACGATTGTGTAGATTTTTCTATACGATCATATAGTATTTACTAAACGATAGTTTAACTAATGCTAAATTATGGGGTAAATCGTTTACTCTATCGCATAGCATTGGTTGCCCAATCGCGTAGATGCTGGAGGTAGACGATTGTAGTGGGAGCATTTGATGCTCATCATTTAGAAGAAGGTGCGCGCTAAACGATCATGTAGTTAGCATGCTCATCTCATAGTCACTACCTACACGATCACGCGATATACGATACAAAGGCGCTTGCTCAGGAATCGTTTAGATGATCATGCTTCATTGCATCGTAGTCGTTTAGACGATCGTATAAGGCTTGCGTCATGCGAAGCGCACTAGACGATCGCGTACCTCGTGCTTCATCACATAGTAAAACGTACATGATCGTTTAGCTCTGGGAGCATTGGTAAACGATAAAGCAAAGCGTTTGTTCTTTCATGCAATCGATCGCAGGGTGTTTGGTGCACGATGAGTGGAGATACGTTGCTTCGCCCAAATGGTTTAAGACCCGGTTCTCCTGTTTGAACCGGAGACTTTTTATTTTGTAATAGTTAGCATTTCTTTTTCTTTTTCTTTTTTTTTTTGAAGGATTTGAGGCAATTGTATCCGGTTCATCAACATTTGTTTATTATACATGTGATGTATGGTGTTTATACGACAAAGTGTTTGACATATAGATTAAAACCACCTTAGGTTATGCAATTATTCATGCATCATGTATTATAAATGTTATAATATTGCACGAAGAAATTACAATAACATGCGCATGCATCATGAAAATATAAGAGTTATATTTTGTGCATGCAGTGAGTATATTCATGTATCATCTTTATATTATAAGCATTATAAGTGTATGGAAGCATGTTTTGCTTGGTTCATTGATATTTTGTATAACTGTTATATATAAAGAAGTAGCAATGAATGAACAATGCATTGAGTATGACACTTAGGCCATTTATAAGCGTTATGAATGCCTTTTATGTGTTAGTCATGCATTATGGTTTTGGTTGTTTTCGTTTATAAGCGATATAAAGGAAATTAGAACTAAAATCGATAAGAAAGAGTTAAATGTGGACTTAGGGTGAATTCATTATTTTAAAAGGATTTTAAAATTGGATTGAGATAGACCTAAGTTTAAAGGGTTCTAATAAGATTAATAACCATAGATTAATCTTTTAAATCGGTTTAATAGGATTAAATTGATTGCATAAAAGATTAAAATTGTATTAAATCTATCTATAAGGGACCTTTTGTCTAAGGCAGGTTCTGTCTAGGCTGGGGTACTTAAGCTGACGGAAATGGAACACCCCTACCTAGGAACCTACCTAAAAAGGTGAATTAGATAGATTTTCTACAAGCATGCGACAATTGGTCAAAGACTCCATTAAATAGTTTAATGGATGATGATCAAAAGTTGTTTCAACTATCCAAGGTAAAAGTTACTCTTGGGCAAACCTAAAAGTCACTTAGCTAAAATCCTTAGCCATGTTTTTTCTAAGTAAACTAAAACTTAGGTTATAAAATACTCAGTGGGAGGAATAGATGTATTTGATGTGTCAATGATTCCACTTATGTTTCTCCCTGAATGTTCACACCGTGAGATTCATGCTTGGCCTCGTGGTGCCCTGGGAGTATCCCCCTTTGGATGGTGTTTGCATGAGTCAATATCAAGGTGGACGGAGAGAGTGTTTATAGTAAGTGGGTGAAGGGTGTGTCAACACGTCCTACGGTCTTTGTCACTTGGAGCTGATTTAGGTTCTGATACAGATCCCACTACTCTCCAAAAGAGGAGAAAAGACAGTAAATGTCATTTATTGGTCTTGAAGACATGTTTGGTAGAGAATGATGATTCTGCCTATATCCTTGATTCGGGTGCTACCAACCATGTCAGTTCCTCTTACCAAGGATTTAGTTACTGGAAAATGTAACCACAGGGAGAGTTGACTCTTAGAGTCAGTACTGGTGAGGTTGTTTCAGCCAATGTTCTTGGTAGGCTGAAGTTATTTGTTGACAAGAAACGTTATCTGTTACTAGATAATCTTTTCGTAGTTCCTCATATTAAGAGGAACTTAATCTTGGTTTCTTGTCTCATTGAACAAGGTTGTACCGTTTCCTTTTCTGAGAATAAAATTTTTATTTTAAAGAATGGAATGGAGATTGGTTTTGGTTCAATGGAAAGTAACTTGTATGTACTAAGGGCATTAGTCAGTTGTTTAATACTGAAATGTTCAGTAAAGTAACAACAGCTAAAAGACCAAAGGTTTCTCCTAAGGAAAACGCCCATATTTGGAATCTAAGGTTAGGTCACATCAACCTCAATAGGATTGAGCAGTTGGTGACAAGTGAACTTCTAAAGAGTTTAGAAGAAAACTCCTTGCTTATGTGGGTGAATCATGCTTTGAAGGAAAGATGACCAAATGACCTTTTACTGGAAAAATGTTACAGAGCCAAGGAAGCCTTGGAGCTTGTACATCCAGACCTCTGTGGTCCCATGAGTGTTAGGGTTTGAGTTGGTATGAATATTTCATCTCTTTCATAGATGATTATTCAAGGTATGGGTATCTCTACCTAATGCAACGTAAGTCTAAGCCCTTGACAAGCTCAAGGAGTATAAGGCTGAAGTTGACAACTTGTTATGTAAGAAGATAAAAACATTACGATCTAATCGTGGTGAAGAGTATATGGACCTCAAATTCCATAACTATATGATAGAATATGAGATTGTATCCCAACTCTTGTCCTCAGGTACAACTCAGCAGAATGGTGTATCAAAAAGGAGAAACGGGACCTTGTTGGATATGGTTCGGTCTATAATGAGTTATGCTCATCTTCTAGGCTCGTTTTGGGGCATTACAGTGGAGACTGCATACTATATCCTCCCTCGAAATGTGTTTTTGAAACACTTTTTGATTTGTAGAGAGGCCATAAAGGTAGTTTACGCCACTTCTGAATTTGGGGGTGTCTGACACATGTGCTTGTGACAAACCCAAAGAAGTTGGAACCATATTCTAAAGTTTGCCTCTTTGTACGCTTCCCCAAGGAAACGAGAGGTGGATACTTCTATGATCCGAGTGAGAACAAAGTTTTTTATTCCAAAAATGCTATCTTCTTGAAAGAAGACCACATGAGGGATCATAAGCCAGGAAGTAAGTTTATTTTACATGAGATTTCTAGTGAGACTATGACTACTGAGGGTTCAACGAGAGGTTTTGAACAAACTGACAGACTAACAAGAGTTGTTGAGGTCGGTACATCTAGTCAACAAACTCAAGAGTTTAGACTTCCTCGACATAGTGGAAGAGTTATGAACCCACCGGATTGCTACATGGGTTTGACTGAAGCCCAGAACATCATTTCTAATGATGGGGTTGAGGATCTGTTTTCTTTTAAGAAAACAATGGAGGATTAGGATGAATGGATTAAAGACATGAATCAGAAAATGGCGTCTATATACTTCAATAACGTCTGGGAGCTTGTGGATCCGCCTGATGGGGTACTGGGCGTAAGTGGGTCTATAAGCGGTGTAGATGGAAAGGTGCAAACCTTTAAGGCTAGACTTGTGGCAAAGCGTTATACCCATGTCAAGGGAGTTGACTATGAGGAAACTTTCTCACCTGTTGTTATGCTCAAGTCTATCAGGATACTCCTATCCATAGCCACATTTTATGATTATGAGATATGGCAAATGGATGTCAAGACTACCTTTCTTAATGGTAATCTTAAAGAGACCATCTATATGACTCAAGCAGAGGGGTTCATAGTTCCAGATCAAGAGCAAAGAGTTTGCCAACTTAATAGGTCTATTTATGGGTTGTAACAAGCATCTAGATCATGAAACATTAGATTTGACACTGCAGTCAAGTTGTTTGGCTTTGATCAGAATGTTTATGAGCCTTGTGTCTATAAGAAAATCATCAACAACTCAGTAGCTTTCCTGGTACTGTATGTGGATGATATCCTACTCATTGGGAATGATATAGGGTATCTGACTAACATTAAGAAATGGCTAGCTGCCCAATTCCAAATGAAAGATTTGGGTGAGGCACTGTATGTTCTAAGGATCCAGATCATTCCGGACCGTAAGAACAAGAGGTTAGCCTTGTCTCAAGCATCGTACATCGATCAAATGTTGATCAGGTACAAGATGCAGGATTCCAATTGAAAGAAATCGTGGTGGTCGTTTTAATCATTCAACTTTCAAAAGAACCACACAAAATAATGATCACAAAGGAAAAGCTCCATAAGATAAGAGTTCAAAAAGTGTAGAAACTAAATGTTTTCGATGCGAAATGATTGGGCATTGGTCACGTACTTTTTGTACATCGAAACACTTAGTTGACCTCTATCAAGTCTCCCTGAAGGAAAAAGAGAAAAATGTGGAAGCAAATTTTGTATACCAAGATAATGACATATTTGACCCATCTCATACGACAAATTTGGATGTGGCAAACTTCTTTGAATCTCTTGAAGAGAAACTTAACACAATTGGTGGTGATACTGGGGTATTGTTGGCGTTGATGCCCTAAAGTCTCGTGTCCTGTAGTTTGTAAACAGTTTGTACGAACGCTTGTGATGTATAATATATGATATTTACTTCACTTCTTGACTTTGCACATTTGGATGTTTAACTTGCTTTACCAAAACACATAAACTTAAAATCTCTAGTTGTTTTTATGTAACTTAAGCATGTATGTGGTGACATACAAGTGGATCATGTCTTAAGTGATAACCAAAATGGTCTGTAGTATATGAATATAGGAGGGCAACCTTATCCTGGTAATGCTATGGATGCGGCCCGCTTAGTGGAATAATTACAAGTGTTGTGACTTGTCAAAGATGGGTTGATCCTGATCATTCGTGTGGGGGACATGCGAGCGGGAGCCTCCTATACAAAGAGTTTATATAAGACTTGACCACAAAGTGTTAATGTCTTGTCATATAACCCCGTTTATGGCAGAGAATTCACTTCTCTAGGATGACCATAAGATTGCTCCCTTAAGTAGATAGATTCTTAATGTCTTGTAAGTAGATAGATTGCTCCCTTAAGGGTTGATCCCGAGGCTTGAACAATGTGGTGCCTATTGGGTTTTATGTCCTAAAACTCGCGGTATGTAAACAATGGAACTTATTCTAAAAATTCAATAAAGGTGTTATTGAATAAATCTATTGCTTGAATAGAAATCCAATAAACCTAAAAGTCCCTTGACTATTGGATGAGTACTTGATCTATATGTGGAGACATAAAGGTGGATTAGGTTCGAGTAAATAGTCAAAATGATCTATAGTATATGAATAAGGTTGGATACCTTATTCTAGTAACACTATTGGATATGACCTGCACTATAGTTGTTACAAGAAGTTGTAAAGTGCTGCAAATGAAGTGATCCTAATTCGTTCATGTTGACATGAGGAGTGGGGGTGTCCTTGTGCAACAGGGTTTATACAAGATCGTACCACAAAATGAGTCACTCTTACTTTAGAACTCTGTTTACTGTTTAAGGCTGACTATTTCAAAGCGATGACCTAGGTAACTTAACCTTAATCTTGAGCTAACTATGAATTCCTGTTGATTCGGGATTACCCATAGGTTTGCATAGGTGAGGGTAGGCTAAACGGTGCTGGCTCAATAAGACTTCTATTTCAGGGGTAAGACTGGATAGATAACTGGGGACATAGGGTGGAAAAGGGAATTCACTCCTACCCGCTTTAGGGATAGTAGAGAGGTTGTTCCCTTAAGTGCTAATTCTGGGTCTTGAACAAGGGGCCCCGCCCTCTCATTGGCCCAAGAGGGACTCAATTTTATTGATTGGTTCAAAAAACAATTGTTCATTAGGGAATCAGTGGGGACTTAAGGAACAAGAGGTAATTTCGAGGGTAAAACAGAGAGTAGACCCAACCGTTATTACGAACAACCTATGAAGGGTTAACTTACTAATCATGGTTATATCGAGGAGACATAATATATCTACGAATGGAGGTTAGATCGGTCTAATGAGTTTAGCCGATTGATCTCAGATCGTTGGAGCCCATGATTTGTAGGTCCACAAGGTCCGCCTACTAGTTCAGAAATCGATTAGCTTTAGAGTAGCGTGATAAGTTAATTTGAAACATTCAAATTAGAATCAAATGAAGTTGGAAGAAAATATATTTAAATATGATTTAAATATATGAAGATAAATTTGTGTAAAAAATTAATTTAATATTGGATATTAAATTAATTAAAATTATTTAAATTGTTTAAATAATTATTTATTAATTTTATTAGAAAATTAATTTATGAAGTTAATTTGTAAAATTAATAAATTTTCATTTTAGAAATAAAATATAATTTTAAAATCCAAATAGATTTTGGAAATTGAAAAATTACACAAAAAATGAAAAATGGTTTGTCATCTTCATCTTCAAGTTACTCACCATGAAACTCATTATCTTCAATCTTTATTTATTCCAAGCATGAGCTGCATCCCATGTAGCAAATCTCTTTGCATGAATGTCTGCAATATATTGAAGAGATTAGAGTGTAGTTGGAAGAAGGCAACTGATTGAATTTTTGCTTAAAAATTCGGATGAAGAAGGTGTTCTTCATTATGGGTTGTTGCAGTGAGCTATCTCCAAATTCCTTTTCATTCTAGCATATTTTGAATCCCACAACTCAATCTAGAGCACCAAGAGAATAGTAGGGAAGATCTTGTGGTGGTCTGCACAAGGATTTGGAGGATTTTGTAGCTGGAAATCAAGATCTCAACGGTTCTTCAAAGGTATGTTCTTGAAACCCATTATACTCTGTTTAAGCATGTTTCTTTTCTGCCAAAATTAATGAATTAGAGTGCTTATGGATCCTATTCTCTTCCGCTGCGTGCTGCTACCAATCCAACAATTGGTATCAGAGCATCATTTAAGCATTCAATTTGGATTAATTTTGGTTTGGTGGGTATTTTAGATGAAAATATGAAACTGTTGTACTAATATGCTTTTCTGAGTTTTGGCCTTTAATTTCTCATTTAAATTTGTAATTGTCTCTTGTTTGATGAGCTTATTCTCCTGTTTATTTATCTCTAAGCATGTCGGTAATTTAGTATTATGATACATATCTATATGTGATAATGTAAATGTGATAATTCTGTCACAATACTTTTGGAAAGATCTGCTTCCGCTCAGAGGTACTCTTGTAGAAGAGTTCCTTCAATTGGTATCAGAGCCCTCAGTTTCTAATATTCCAAATTCATTGCTACAAAGAATTACATTTACATTCATGATGGGTAAATGCATGTCTACTCTCTGTTTTAAGCGTTAATTCGTTTGTGGATGTGTGGATTAATGGAGTTTCTGGGATAAAACCTCGGTTTGTTTAAATTCTTTTACATTTTCAGTTAATTGTAAAGGCCCCTACGTTTTTGGGTAATTGCTATCGAGTTTGTAATTTCAAAGTTAGTTTGGATTTTAAGTCATTCTTGAAGACGCATCGAAGCAAGGGTTGCTTTTCTTCGAGGAAGAAGACAATTAAGTGTTGGTTGGGTCATGTAGACGATGGGGTAGACAATCGCTAAGTATCGAATGCTCGACAGTTGTTTAACGCGCGTGCACAAGATGATCGTATAGCTCAGCAAGCCTCATCGCTTAGTTACTAACTATACGATCAAGGAGTAAATCGTGTGGTAAATCGTTTACCTATCACGTGTTAAGTGATCGTCTAGACGATCAGACTTCGCAGCCTCGTTGTCGCCTAAGCGATGATTTAGCTTTCGCACTATCATCTAGTTTGCGTTTCACGATCGCCTACCTTGAGACATTTTACAACACGATGGGAGCTTCACCCGATAGTTCAAGACCCGGTTCGCTTGTGAACCGGTTGACTCGGTGGAAAAATGTTATAGATAGTTTTCTTTTTCATTCCAGTTTTGAGGTGGTTCATCCTGGTCCATTAATCTTTGTTTTATACATGAGATATTTTTTTTATGTCATATGGCCACCTTAGGTTATGCATTGGTCATGCATCTTCTCTTTATTATAAGTGTTATGATTTAGAGAAGCATGATTTCAATTACGTAAGTGCATGCTCATGCATCATCTAATATAAGAGTTATATTTATGCATGCATTATTTATTAGGAGTTATATTTATTAGCGCTATAAATAGTTCATTGTGTGGCAATGTATATTTTAGTTGTTTCTTTTATAAAAGGTTATAAAATGAAATTAGAACTAAAATCAATAATAAAAGGTTAAAGTGTAGCAAATCTATCTATAAGGGATCTTTTGTATAAGACAGGTTCTGTCTAGGCTGGGGTATTTAAGGTGACGGCAACGGAACAACCCTACCTAGGAACCTACCTGGAAAGGTGAATTAGATAGATTTGATGCATGCTTGCAAGTTAAGGACAGTACATTAAAGAGTTTAAATGTGATTACTTGAACTTGTTTTATTTCAAAGACAAAAGTTGTTTTTCAACAGACTTAATAAATGACTTAATACTATAATCAGTAGCCAGATTGTCTAGGTTAATGAACCCCTAGGTAAAACATTTAGTGGAAGCTACTTAGGCATATGATGCTTCATTTAAACCTTTCACGTTTCTCCCTCATAGTCCACACCGTGAGATCTACCCTCGGCCTTGTGGCATCCTGGAAGTGTCCCCCTAAAGGATGGTGTTTAGGTAGGTCAATATCAAGGTGGATGCAGAGAATGTTCATAGTAAGTGGGAGCAGAAAGTGCAACAACTGATAACTTGTAGAAATATAGTTATTTATATTGCTTTATTTAGATATTGCGGCCAAAAGAAAGAAAATTTGCGTCAATTGTATGGAAATCAGCTAAAAAATACAAGAATTATAAATTGTCGTCAATACACCCATTGACACCATTGCGATGGCAGAAAAGAATATTTCAAGTCTGTTTTGCAGGAAATCAAGTCACCGTATGCGCTCATGGCTCAAGAGAAAAAGATTAACGCATCTACGTCGCATTATGCCCATCATTCAGGAATGAATAGGCAATCAATGCAATGACGGCGCATGCAAAAATTGATCCAGAGCTTTGCGATCAACGCAACTTCAACTGCATGCGGTAGTAAAAACACCGCATGCGGGCACACGATCAAAGATGCAAATGAGCAACGCAATCACGGAGGATTTTAACACATGTACACTTAACCGTTGTGCATTTTCGATGGATTGATTGCATAACAGAAGGAATATTTATTCCACCATTCTCGTAATTTCCATAACAATAAAGTGGGGACCACAAGTTAGAGAGTCAAAGCTTTCATCTATAAATATCTTCAGAGAATTCACTGAAAAATATACTTGATACGGGGGATTATTGATACGAGGCTATTGAGAGAGAGTCTGATCTGAGTGCTAATCGGAAAAGATCTAGGAAGAAAAGAGACAAGACTGAGAGGTGAGCCTTAGGGCGAATCATTCCAAATCCCCATCGTGAAGCTCTGTACCTAGATCAATTCTACCGGTTAAGCAAGTCTGAGAGGGAAGCTCATCCTTCCGTTCACTTCATCTACACCGGCAAGCAATCTTTCCATCCAAATCGGTGTCAAGACATTGGCACTCTTTTGTATCTGTTTCTAACTCTTATTCATCAATTGTATTTCATCTTCTTAGTCTAAATCATTCACAACCATGTATCTGACGCTTGATTTTATAATTAACTGTCATGATCACTTTCATATCCACATTTCTGTCTATTATCGTTCCTCCATTAATCACTTTCTCCACGATGTTTTCTTAATCCCGTGGTGACTAATATGAATTAAACAATTAACTTAATCTGTGTTAAAGAAATAAAGATGTTTAGCTAAAGCATGCTAGATGACATCTTCACCTGTGAGAGCAGAAGTGAAGATGCCATTCTAATCTGTCGAAAGAAGGTTAGAAGAATGCGTTAACTAAAGCAAGAAGTACTTTTAGAGATGGAAGCAACCTTGCGTTCACTACGTTCATCCTGTTTCACCACAAAGATGGGAAACGCGGCCAATCACCGAGAGGTGTACGCCAAGGGAAAGCGGAACCGTACTTATATCTTTAAAGCAATCAAGAAACTTGCGCTGTTTATATTAATTATCTTTTCCCTTTCTGTTTCGCACATAAGCCTTGCCACCGTATAACACGACCTTTGTATAATCTTCACAGTCAGTCTCAACCTCGGTATCTTGTATCTTGTATCATGTAAGTTTAGGTTTATTTTATCGCACTTTACTTTTATCGCAATTTACTTTATTATCGCATTTTTATTGCTTATCTTTACTTTACTGTACAATTTACTTTATTGCATGTACAACTAATACTTTTATTAAATTGAAAAACCGCCAGTCGCATATATCACGAACGTAACACAATCAACCTAAAACAATCCCTGTGTTCGACCTCGGATCACATCGAGAAACTTGCGGTGGAATTATACTTGGTTCAAACGCAAGGAAACTTGTGACAATGCACAACATACTACAAGAACATTCATTAATAACATATACATCTAGAAGTAGTATCGCATATCATCGCAATCATCCATGCGTTGCATGACATAAGAACATAAATTTTATTCATTCTTATTCATATATGTCAAAAAGTTTATGGCATCATCGCATTTTATGTCATCAAGTTTATGGCGCCGTTGCCGGGGAATTGGTAACGGGGACATGGACTTGTTCATACATTCACATTCATCATTGTCCTTATGCTTATAGATTAAAATTATGTCATCAACAGCATATCCCACGATCTCTCTCGTTGGATTGAATAAAGTTTCTACGCATCGCCTCGAGGCACCCTGGGAGTGTCCCCCTAAAGGATGGCAATTTTGCGCATTTCTTTATCTGATCTCCTGAAAGAGGATAAGGTTACTTAGTCTCTTATTCTAATCTACTTCTTCCCTGCGGTGGACTCATTAGGGTGGGAGTCTGACACCAAAAACGAGGGGTCACACTTATGCGAAATTGTTAAGGGTTAACAATTCAAGACCAAATAAATGGTGGTTGTTAGGTTCAGTTCCAAGAGTTGGTTCTGCCTAATGGTTGAGAATGTCTCATCCCAGTGAAGGGGCATTTGATCACCTCACCGGTGACGTTTGTCCTACATCGTTGGGGCATCATTGCAAAATAGAAGTCTTAAACACTTAGGGTACTTGGAAACTGTTTTGCTAAAATTGATTGGTTAAATGTGGTTTAGCAAAGTCTTATAAAATTTTATTCATTTTTCAGCAACAATTTTCAAAATGGCTACAACCACTATTAGTTTACTTAGAGCCGAAAAACTGAATGACCACTACTATTTGAGTTGGAAACATATGATCACGACAATACTCATCATCGATGATCTCAAGTTTGTCCTTAAAGAGGACTGTCTTCCTATTCCAACTCAGGACGCTACTCAAAATATTCGGGGGGCGTACAAGCGATGGACACGGGCAAACGTGAAGGCCCGAACCTATATCTTGGCAAATCTTAGTGACGTGATGGCCAAGAAACATGAGTCCATGGTCTCAGCACGTGAGATCATGGAGTCCCTACGGGGAATGTTCGGACAGCCGTCTGGACAGCTCAAGCACGAGGCTCTGAAACACATCTTCAACTCCAAAATGGAGGAAGACACCTTTGTACGTGAACACATGCTTAATATGATGGTCCACTTTAACATGGCAGAGATGAATGGGTCTAAAATCGATGAGGGTAGTCACGTTAGCATTAACCAATATTCATTTTCGGAGAGCTTCCTCCACTCTGTTAGTAATACGATTCTTAACAAAGTGGAATATATCCTTACTACTCTCCTCAACGAGTTGCAGACTTACCAATCCATGCTGAAAAGTAAGGAAAATAGGGGAGGTGAGGCAAATGTTGTCTCGTCTTCTAAAAAGTTCCATTGAGGTTTGACCTTAGGGACGAAGTCTGCACCTTCAACTTCTAACTTTGGAAAGGGGAAGAAGAATCGTGGTAAAGAGAAAAAGAAAACGCCTATTAACCTGCCACTTGTTGCCCAGAGGAAGCGTCCACCACCAATTAAAAAAGAAACATGTTTCCACTGCAACCAGGACAAACACCAGAAGAGGAATTGTCCTCGCTATCTGAAAGAAAGGAAGAAAGCCAAGGCTAAGGCCAAGGAAAACAAAGGTAAATGTGATTTACTTGTGTTCGATACTTTTTTAGTGGAGAATGATGATTCAGTCTGGATAATTGATTCGGATGCTACTAATCATGTTTGCTCTTCTTTTCAGGGGATTAGATCCTGGCGATAGCTGGAGGCTGGTGAGATGACATTGCGAGTAGGCAGCGAGCATGTCGTCTCAGTTGTGGCAGTGAGAGGCATCCAGTTAACTTTATAGAATAGGTTTCTTGTATTAGAAGATGTCTTTGTAGTTCTTGAACTAAAAAGAAACCTTATTTTTGTAAAGTGTCTGTTGCAATGCAAATACACTCTTTCTTTTAATGTGAATAAAGTGTTTATTCATAAGGATGGTGTTGAAATTTGTACAGCTAAACTGAAAAATAACTTGTATGCGCTAAGACCGTTAGCCTGGAGTTCCCTCCATAACATAGAGATGTTTAAATTTTTCATAACTCAATCTAAACGTCAATGAGTTTCTCCAAAAGAAAATGCCCAACTTTGGTACATTCGATTAGGGCACATCAATCTTAATAGGATCGAGAGATTGGAAAAGAATGGCCTTCTAAGCGAGTTAGAAGAAAATTCTTTACCACTGTGCGAATCTTGCCTTGAGGCTAAGATGACTAAAAGACCTTTTACTAGAAAAGGTTATCGAGCCAAAAAGCCTCTAGAATTAGTACATTTTGACCTTTGCGGTCCTATGAATGTGCGAGCTCAAGAAGGCTATGAGTACTTTATTAGTTTTGCTGATGATTACTCTAGATATGGGTATGTTTATCTAATGCAACAAAAGTCTGAATCTTTTGAAAATTTCAAAGTATCAAGGTTGAAGTTTAGAGTGCTTTGGATAGATAGATTAAAGCACTTCGATCAGATCGAGGTGGAGAGTTTTTGGATTCAGGGTTCTAGGACTATTTATTAGAACATGGAATCGTTACCCAACTCTCAACGTTGGATACGTCTCAGTAGAATGGTGTAACAGAAAGAAGAAACAGAACCTTGTTGGACATGGTTCGTTCGATGATGAGTTACGATTCCTTACTAGACACATTCTGGGGTTTCATAGTGAGACTGCGGTATATATACTCAACTATGTTCTGTCCAAGAGTGTTGCGAGAACACCTCTGGAGTTGTGGAATGGCCGTAAAGCTAGTTAACGTCACTCTCGCATATGAGGTGTGTAACACAGATTTTGATATGTATGATTGATGATGTTCTATGCTCGAAATGATGCGATACTACCGCTAGATATGTGTTAATCATGGATGTTCATGTAGTATGCCATGCGTTGTCACAAGTTTCCTTACGATAGAACCAAGTGTAATTCCACCGCAAGTTTCTCAGTGATCCGAGGTCGGACACGGGGACTGATTTAGGTTATTGTGGTATGTTCATGATATATGCGACCAGGTTTTCAATCTTTAAAAATGTGTTTGTACAGGTATATAAATTGCGATAAAATAAAGTAAAGTAGTAAAGATGCGATAATAAAATGAAATACAATAAACCTAAGCTAGATGATACAAGATACAGGCTTCATGTTACAAGATACTGGGGTCAAAGGCTGGCTGTGAAAGTTGTGCAAAGACATGGAATGCGGTGGCAAGTCTTATGAACAAAACAGAAAGAAAAAGACAAAGAATATAACAACGCAAGTTCTTAATTGTGTTTAAGCTACAAATGTTGTTCTGCTCTTCTCTTGGTGTACACCTTTCAGTCATCGGTCGCACTCTCACATGTTTATGGTGAAACAGAGACTAACGTAATGAACTCAAGGTTGCTTCCATGTCTGGAAGTACTACTTACTTTAGTTAACGCATTCTTCTGACCTTCTCTCAATAGGTCGGAATGGCATCTTCACTTCTGCTCTCACAAGTGAAGATTCCGTCTAGCATGCCTTAGATAAACACATTTTATATCTTTAACACAGATTAAGTACTTGGTTAATTCATATTGCTTATCAGGGAATTAAGAAGACATCATAGAGAAAATGATTAACGGAGGAAAAGAAATAGATAGAGAATGGTATATGAAAGCTATCAAAACATTTAATATGTCTATTAAGCGTTTGATACAAGATGTGTGAATGAAAAGAGAATGAGAAAGTTAAATACAACAATGAAAGAAATAGAACAAATACAAACAAGTGCCAACGCCTTGGCACTGATTTGATGGAGATCTGCTTACCGGATAGGATGGATTTGATGGTAGGAAGAGCTTCCCTCTCAGGCTTGCTCCACCGGTAGCAGGGATCTTTGCACAGAGCTTTCAACAGGTGTTTGGCAAATTAGTTCTGAGATTCACCTCTCGGCCTTATCTCGTCTTCTTCCCGAATTTCTTCACTTAAGCACTCAGCTCAACCTTTTCTCTCAATAGTTTTACAGCATTTACCACGTATCCCATAGCATGAGTTTTCTCTGAAATCTATGGGGTATTAGGTACAGGTCTTTGACTCCGGCCTTGTGGTCCCCACTGATGGTTATGGTAATTTCGAAGATGGAGGGATATTATTCCTTCTGTTATGAAATCAGACCGTCAATTCTGCACAACCGTTAGTTGTCTCAATCCTCCGCTTTTGCGTTGCTCAGCCGCATCTTTCGATCATGGATTCGCATGCGGTGTTGTTTTTATTAACGCATGCGGTTGCACATAGCTCTGAATCGACTGTCACATTATGCCGTCATTACGGTAATCGTCTCTTCATTGCTGATTGACAGGCGCAATGTGACAGAGATGCGTTGATCAGTTTCTCGTGAGCCTTGAGCACAAGCGGTGACTTGGTCTCCTGCAAAACAGAGTAAAATTCGGCTTGTCTTCCATCTTTATGGTGTTAGTGGGTGTAATTGCAAACATTTATAATTATTGTAATACTAGGCTAATTTTCATATAATAGGTGCATATTTACTAAATTTTGGCCGCAATATCTAGATAAGGTGGCATAAATAACTTGTATTTCTACAAGTTATCACACCCCCAAATTTAGATATATGCTTGTCCTCAAGCATATCTTCTACTAAGGTAATTGTGCTCAATTCCTATTCTCTATTTTTGCGACGATTGGTTGCTCCGAATGTTGTACTTAGGCACATTACTTGACATTGCAATTTCCTTCATCCTTGCTAATACTTAGCAAGCCCTACTTTATTCTTCTATATGACAACATTCTACTCAAAGATGCTTTTCTAGTTTTCAAAATAGAATGTTTATCTCTTCTTTGTCAAAACAACTCGATGTATCTACATGCGGTGAGCAAAAAAAAATTTGCGTCATTTCTTTATTTAGAGACTGTTGGTCATGGTTACACTTTTCGTTCTGGCTTATCCCCACGGGTGTCATGCGGACATCCAACTACGGTTGTGTGCCAATTTCAACTTCAACTCATGAGGATCAAAGGAGTTGTCTCTTGCATTTAATTTTTTTCTCTTTTTTTTTTCATATTGCGTTGTTCTTGGAAACCCACCTTCGTTTTGGCTTGCTCCTACGGGTGTCATACGAACATCCAACTACGAGCAGGCTCCCTTCACAACTAAACTCTTATCAGGTTGGGAATATTTTTAAGGTTTTCCCTTGTGCTGACATTGGATTTTTGCATAATTTTTTTTTTATCGAAAATGGACACATTTTCTTAAATATAGCATAATCTTGATCTCATCTGCTTAGACCTTCCCCACCCCCAAATTTAAAGATGAGCAAGGTCCTCATTGCATTGTTTGGAGAGACTAAACAAACACTTAGAAGAAAATTTCAAAAAGAAGGTTTGAGCATAACTTTGAAAGATAAAAGGTAAAGTACTGCTAAACTAAGAATTAACTAGGTGTTAGTTAGAATTTACTAAGTATGGGAAATGTTTCTAAGTATAAACATGTAATACATCATAGCAATGCAATGAAGATTGTAAAAATAAGAGATTTAGAATATTACAAAAATTGACAAAGGAAGATAAAGAAAAAGACACAGGCAAAAAGTGGAGTGAATATATACTCCGATTGTATTGACTATTAACAAAGTATACAAATGAATTACAAATGAATGCATTACAAAATTTTCCATTGCCTGTACAAGAGTCAAAGACTTTGATTACTTTACAAATAAAAATGAATTAAATACAAATAAAGAATGGCTGCATAAAAAAAATCGTATTGGAAGAAAGTGTAAATATTAAGGTTGAGAAGCAGGAGAATCAGGCGGATTTTGAGGTGGTGCAGGAGGCGCTCCTTCGAAATTTAAGTGTTGCTAGTTATTACGCGCTACTATAGCTAAGTTGTTACCTGAACTCCAGTACCGGAGATGTACAGGCACCATTGGAACATGAAAATATGCGGTGAGAAAGTTGAAGTACTCTTGATTACGCTCCGCAATCATTCTCTGGTGCATATGGACTTTATAGATGTTGCGCTGCATGTTGATCAGCACTTCTCTTGATGTAGCAGCACTGCGTTGAATATCATCAATGTGCTTCATTACTACCTCAAATTGCTTGTTGAAAATGTGTTGTTTTTTAGAGAACAGTTGTTGTTGTTGGGAGAAGAGGGATCTCATTTTTGCTAACTCAGTAACCATGGAGGTGATGGAGGGTTGTGCCTGCGATGTATTGCCAGCATTGTTTTGT